>NW_027441997.1:0-343270 GCF_048569485.1 Anomaloglossus baeobatrachus | reverse complement strand
ACAAAGAGCGCATCTGAACGACGCAGGGGCGCCGTGCGAGACACGTAGAGCCGGAGTGCTCTCACAAGATCCAAAGAGTGCAAATCCTTTTCACACTGGTGAATTGGATTAGGGCAAAATGAAGGCAAGGAGATATCCTGATTGAGATGAAAAGAGGATACCACCTTAGGGAGAAATTCCGGGACCGGACACAGAACCACCTTATCCTGGTGAAACACCAGGAAGGGGGCTTTGCATGACAGCGCTGCTAGCTCAGACACTCTCCAAAGTGATGTGACTGCCACTAGGAAGGCCACCTTCTGCGAAAGACGTGATAGAGAGACATCCCGCAGCGGCTCGAAAGGTGGTTTCTGAAGAGCCGTTAGCACCCTGTTAAGATCCCAGGGTTCCAGCGGACGCTTGTAAGGTGGGACTATGTGGCAAACTCCCTGCAGGAACGTGCGGACCTGCGGAAGCCTGGCTAGACGCTTTTGAAAAAACACGGAGAGCGCCGATACTTGGCCCTTGAGAGAGCCAAGTGACAGACCCTTGTCCATTCCGGATTGAAGGAATGAAAGAAAAGTGGGTAAGGCAAACGGCCATGGAGTAAAACCGTTATTAGCGCACCAGGATAGGAAGATTTGCCAAGACCTATAATAGATCTTGGCGGACGTAGGCTTCCTGGCCTGTCTCATGGTGGCAATTACATCCTGAGATAACCCTGAAGACGCTAGGAGCCAGGACTCAATGGCCACACAGTCAGGTTGAGGGCCACAGAATTCAGATGGAAAAACGGGCCTTGTGACAGCAAGTCTGGGCGGTCTGGAAGCGCCCACGATTGACCCACCGTGAGATGCCACAGATCCGGGTACCACGATCGCCTCGGCCAGTCTGGAGCGACGAGAATGGCGCGACGGCAGTCGGAACTGATCTTGCGTAACACTCTGGGCAGCATCGCCAGAGGAGGAAACGCATAAGGCAGTCGAAACTGCGACCAATCCTGAACTAACGCGTCCGCCGCCAGAGCTCTGTGATCCTGAGACCGTGCCATGAATGCCGGGACTTTGTTGTTGTGCCGTGACGCCATGAGATCGACGTCCGGCGTTCCCCAGCGGCGACAGATCTCTCGAAACACGTCTGGGTGCAGAGACCATTCCCCCGCGTCCATGCCCTGACGACTGAGAAAATCTGCTTCCCAGTTTTCTACGCCCAGGATGTGAACTGCGGAGATGGTGGAAGCTGTGGCTTCCACCCACTGCAGAATCCGTCGGACTTCCTGGAAGGCTTGACGACTGCGAGTGCCGCCTTGGTGGTTGATGTATGCGACGGCAGTGGCATTGTCCGACTGGGGTAAATAGCAGTATACCAAAATTTGAATCCACAGTAATTGAACAAAATTAGCTGGATCAGAGAATTGAAAAAGGATAAACCCTAAAACATAACGTTTAATATTATGCAGATAAAAGTGAGGACAGCTCACAAGATTAGAAACGACGGTGGCACGAAACCACCCAAACTAAAATTGGGCTATGTATGGTAGGCCCAAACAAACTTAGTCCCAGAGAGGTACCACGGTAGGACTTTCTACACCTTATAGTTGCTGGTCACCACCTGAGACATTGACACACGCAACATCAACAATCAGAACCCCAAACTAGGGAAGATGTATGTCTGTGTGTGTCAAAAAGAGATAGAAACTCCTAGACCATTACGAACCATATGTTTCATAAACCCCACCTTAGGTGGGAACGGTCTTACCAGTCCGGAGATTCGCAGGCATTGAACAAGTGGTTAGAGGTTCAGGCAGGGGGCTGTTTCGCCAGCATGTCTAGATCCCTCTGAGACCTCAACCAAAAATAGGGCATATAATCACCATCACCACCAAATGGGAGTGGGCATGGTGATTATATGCCCTATTTTTGGTTGAGGTCTCAGAGGGATCTAGACATGCTGGCGAAACAGCCCCCTGCCTGAACCTCTAACCACTTGTTCAATGCCTGCGAATCTCCGGACTGGTAAGACCGTTCCCACCTAAGGTGGGGTTTATGAAACATATGGTTCGTAATGGTCTAGGAGTTTCTATCTCTTTTTGACACACACAGACATACATCTTCCCTAGTTTGGGGTTCTGATTGTTGATGTTGCGTGTGTCAGTGTCTCAGGTGGTGACCAGCAACTATAAGGTGTAGAAAGTCCTACCGTGGTACCTCTCTGGGACTAAGTTTGTTTGGGCCTACCATACATAGCCCAATTTTAGTTTGGGTGGTTTCGTGCCACCGTCGTTTCTAATCTTGTGAGCTGTCCTCACTTTTATCTGCATAATATTAAACGTTATGTTTTAGGGTTTATCCTTTTTCAATTCTCTGATCCAGCTAATTTTGTTGCATTGTCCGACTGGATACGGATCTGCCTGCCCTCCAGCCACCGATGAAAAGCCAATAGGGCTAGATACACTGCCCTTATCTCCAGAATATTGATCTGAAGGGATGACTCTATCGGAGTCCAGGTTCCCTGAGCCCTGTGGTGGAGAAAAACCGCTCCCCACCCTGACAGGCTCGCGTTCGTGGTGACCACAGCCCAGGTTGGGGGTAGGAAGGATTTTCCCTGCGACAGAGAATTGGGAAGGAGCCACCACTGAAGTGACGTCTTGGTTGCAAGTTAAAGAGAGACGTTCCTGTCGAGGGAAGCCGAACTCCTGTCCCATTTGCGGAGAATGTCCCATTGGAGTGGCCGAAGATGGAATTGCGCGAACGGGACTGCCTCTATAGCTGCCACCATCTTCCCCAGGAAGTGCATGAGGCGCCTTAAGGGGTGTGACTGACTCCGAAGAAGGGATTGCACCCCTGCCTGCAGAGAAAGCTGTTTGTCGCTCGGAAGCTTGACTAACACTTGCTGGGTATGAAACTCTATCCCAAGGTACGTCAGTGATTGGGTCGGTGTCAACTTGGATTTCGGGAAGTTGATGATCCACCCGAACCGCTGGAGAGTCGCCAGAGCGACAGATAGACTTTGTTGACACGCCACCCGAGACGGGGCCCTGACTAGGAGATCGTCCAAGTAGGGAATCACCGAGTGGCCCTGAGAATGCAGGACCGCCACAACGGATGCCATGACTTTGGTGAAAACCCGTGGGGCTGTCGCCAAGCCGAAAGGCAATGCCACGAACTGGAGGTGTTCGTCCCCGATGGCGAAACGCAGGAAACGTTGATGCTCGGGTGCGATCGGTACATGGAGATAAGCATCCTTGATGTCGATCGATGCTAGGAAGTCTCCTTGTGACATTGAGGCGATGACCGAGCGGAGAGATTCCATCCGGAACCGTCTGGTTCTCACATGTCTGTTGAGTAGCTTGAGGTCCAGAACGGGACGGAATGACCCGTCCTTTTTTGGCACCACGAACAAGTTGGAGTAAAATCCGCGACCACGTTCCTGAAGGGGAACGGGGATCACAACTCCTTCCATGTTTAGAGCGGCTACTGCCTGAAAAAGTGCGTCGGTCTGAGCGGGGGGCGGAGAGGTTCTGAAGAAGCGAGCCGCAGGACGAGAGCTGAACTCTATCCTGTAACCATGAGACAGAATGTCTCTCACCCATCGGTCTTGAACATGTGGCCACCAGGCGTCGCCAAAGCGGGAGAGCCTGCCACCGACCGAGGATGCGGTCAGGGGAGGCCGAGAGTCATGAGGAAGCCGTCTTGGAGGCAGTGCTTCCTGCGGCCTTTTGTGGGCGAGACTTGGATCGCCACGCATAGGAGTTCCTCTGGCCTTTCTCCGGCCTGTTGGACGAAGAGGATTGGGACTTGGCGGAGGGACGAAAGGACCGAAATCTCGATTGAACCTTTCTCTGTTGAGGTCTCTTAGGTTTGGCCTGGGGTAAGGAGGAATCCTTTCCTTTGGATTCTTTAATAATCTCATCCAATCGTTCGCCAAACAAACGGTCGCCAGAAAACGGCAAACCGGTTAAGAACCTCTTGGAAGCCGAGTCTGCCTTCCATTCGCGCAGCCACATGGCCCTGCGGACTGCCACAGAGTTAGCGGATGCTACAGCTGTACGGCTAGCAGAGTCCAGGACGGCGTTCATGGCGTAGGATGAAAATGCTGACGCCTGAGAGGTCAAAGACGCAACTTGTGGAGCAGAATTACGTGTGACAGCATTAATCTCAGTCAGACAAGCCGAGATAGCTTGGAGTGCCCACACGGCTGCAAAGGCCGGGGCAAAAGACGCGCCCGTGGCCTCATAGATGGACTTCACCAGGAGCTCTATCTGTCTGTCAGTGGCATCCTTTAGCGATGAGCCATCTGCAACCGACACCACGGATTTAGTCGCCAATCATGAGACTGGAGGATCCACCTTGGGACAGTGAGCCCAACCCTTAACGACTTCAGATGGGAAGGGGTAACGCGTGTCAGTGAGGCGCTTAGTAAAGCGCTTGTCCGGGACCGCTCTGGGCTTCTGGACAGCGTCCCTGAAGTTAGAGTGATCAAGAAACGTATTGCGTGTACGTTTGGGGAACCGAAACTGGTGTTTCTCCTGCTGAGACGCCGACTCCTCTACAGGAGGAGGCGGGGGAGAGAGATCTAACACCTGGTTGATGGACGAGATAAGATCATTTACTAAGGCGTCCCCCTCAGGTGTATCAAGGTTAAGGGCGACGTCAGGGTCAGAGCCCTGAGCTGCGACGTCCGCCTCGTCCTCCAGAGAGTCCTCAAGCTGGGATCCCGAGCAGCGAGAGGAAGTCGGGGAAGAGTCCCAGCGAGCCCGCTTAGCCGGTCTAGGACTACGGTCCGGGCAGGAGTCCTCTGCCTGAGACCGAGGGGCCAACCTGGGAGCGCGCTGCGGCGCGGACCGAGAGGGGCCTGGAGGCGACGAGCCAACAGGGGCCGGGGCCTGTGAAAGGTCCGGTCTGGACTGCAAAGCCTCTAGCAGCTTAGAAGACCATTTGTCCATAGACTGTGCAATGGATTGAGAAAGTGACTCAGAGAGTTTCTCAGCAAAAGAGGCGAACTCTGTCCCTGCAGCCTGGTCAGGGGGAGCAGGGGGGTCTACATGAGCCGAGGGGCCCACCAGTGTCCGAGGCTCCGGCTGAGCAAGCGAAACAGGGGTCGAGCATTGCTCACAGTGAGGGTAGGTGGAACCCGCAGGTAACATAGCCCCACAAGAGGTACAGGCCGCAAAAAAACCCTGTGCCTTAGCAGCTTTGCTCCTTGTGGACGACATGCTGTTGTCTCCTAGGAGAGTGATCACTGAGGGTATATGGGAAAGGGGTATACAGCCCACCGAACAGATAGATATAGATATATACGTATCTAATCCGGCACCCTAGGGGGACCAGCACCGGGTGACCGGTGTGGCTTACCGACCGCTAACGAGCGGAGTGTGTCCTCCAGATTCCCTGCCTTGGATCCCCCGGAGCTGTAGAGCTGTTCACTGAGAATCGTCCACCGGCAGAATGCCAAAAAATGGCTGCCGGAGCTCTCAGGGAAAGAGTGGAGCCGTGGGCGGCGCCAGCAAAGTGCGGGAATCTGGGGTCCCCACAGTGATCAGTGAGGGGGGAGGAAACATGCAGGATGCTCCAGCCCTCACATCCGACGTCAGGTCGGTAATCCCGCCCTTACCCCTGACAGGCAGGCCCGGGGGCGGGATTTTTGCGACTAGGCCGCGATGAAGCCGGAGACTAAATTTGAGACCGCGCCCGACAAGCAGGCACGGTCGGCGCGGAAGTCCACCGGCCTCCTGAATTCAGCAGCCGCCGCGGCTTCCAGGAAGAAGGTGCGCTCCCTGCACAGTCCCCTATGGGGACACAGAGTACCTTTGAGTTGCAGGGCCCGGTCCCTGAGGTTGAAGAGGCTCCGGTCCGGCAGGTTCCTACAGGGGCTGCGGATGGAGCACGGTCCCAGTAAATGGATGACCGCTTAGGATCCCACTTCTCCCAGAGCCGTATAAGGGATGGTGAAGGAGACGGCATGTGGCTCCAGCCTCTGTACCCGCAATGGGTACTTCAACCTTAACAACACCGCCGACGTAGTGGGGTGAGAAGGGAACATGCCGGGGGCCCCGTGGGGGCCCTCTTTTCTTCCAACCGACATAACTAAGTTGAGAATGCATGAGTGGATGTGTGCCTCCTTCCACACAAAGCATAAAACTGAGGAGCCCGTGATCCACGGGAGGGTGTATAGGCAGAGGGGAGGGGTTACACTTTTTAAAGTGTAATACTTTGTGTGTCCTCCGGAGGCAGAAGCTATACACCCAATTGTCTGGGTCTCCCAATGGAGCGACAAAGAAAACTAATTTTGAGGTACATTGCAAAGTCAAGAAGGAAAGGAGCACCATATTTGAGATCAGATGTAGTTGCATTGGTTTGCGATTGCCATGTCACATTGGCAGAGCACAGAAATCCCCCACAAGTGACTCCATGTTAAAAGCTGCACCTTTCAATTAATTCATCCAGAGGTGCAGTGAGTATATTGACACCACAGGTGTGTCACAAAATGTTATACTATTTGGCAGTAAAGAAAAATAATTACATTTTTACCACTAAAATGTTGTTTTAACCCCAGATTTGAAAATTTTACAAGGGTAATAAATAAAAAAAAAGGTCCGATATTGTGTTGCATAATTTGTCCTGAATGTGGCAATACCCCACATGTGACTGTACAGTACTATTTGGCTGCACCACAGGGCTCAGGAGGGAAGGAGCGCTATGTGATTTTTGGAGCACAGGTTTTCCTAGAATAGTTTGCGGACTCAATTTGCAGAGCCCCTAAGCGGCAGAACTGAAGAAATCCCCCTCAAGTGACCAAATTTTGGAAATTACACCTCTCTAAGTATTCATTTACGGGTGTAGTGACAATTTACTCTCTGGAAAGTCCAAACACAGTAAAAGTTGCAGAATTAAAGATTGCAAACATTTTAAATTAGTTCCCCTTTATCCTGTGCTCTACGCTGAGCACTTACATCGGGGTTTTAAACTGCATCTCTGAGATACGTGATTCAGATGAAACGCACCACAGATCCATTCACTAATGAGGCAGCAGAGTTACTCTGGACTCCATTTGTTCAGCGGTATCCATCTTTTTAATGATGAACAAAAACTGTTGTTGATTGCACTTTTGTGCACGTTTGAAAAAAGGCATAAAAATATGGACTCTGCCGGACCACAGGCCAGACGAGAGGTCAAAGTGACTTTCTCTGCCTCATTACAGTGAATTTTCATTTGAGAATTATGTTTGAATCATGTTTTTCAGAGATTTACATGTAGTCTCCAGTGTAAGCGCTCACCGTAGAACGCAGGATAAATATGAGCTGCACTGTACTGCAAGCTTTTAGCGGCAGAATGAACAAATCAATAGCGATTGAAGAATTGGCTTTATTTATTTTTTGCGCCATTCATCTTGTGGTATAAGTGATTAGGCGGCTTTATTCCTCAGGGCAGTACGATTACAGTGATACCAGATTTATGCGGTGTTTTTTTTTGTTGGCGACTATCACACTAAAAATTGCTTTTTACAAAGTAAAGATTGTTTTTGCATCACTGGATTTTGAAGACTGCAGTTTTTTACTTTTCTGCTGACAGTCATGTGAAGGCTTGATTTTTGCGGGATGAATTGGAGTTTTTATTGGTACTATTTTGGGCCACATATTTTCTGATTGCTTTGTGATCCACTCTTTGTGAGGCAGAATCAAGAAGAAACAGAAATTCAAGATTTTTTTTTTATGTTCTTTACTGTGAAATAAAAGCGATAAAACAGTTTTATTCTTCGGGTCTGTACAGTTACAGGGATACCTCATTTATATAGTTTTTTATGTTTTGATGCTTTAACACCCAAAAAATTATTTTTTAGGAAAAAAAAGTTTTTGCATTGCTGTATTCTGAGACCTACATTTTTTTTATTTTTTCACTGATGTAGCTATATGGTTGCTTGTTTTTTTGCGGGACAAGATGATGTTTTCAGTTGTACCATGTTTATTTACATGTGACTTTTTTATCGCGTTTTACTCAATTTTTTTGGGCAGGTGTATGATGAAAACACATAGTTTTTGCTACATTTTTTATTTTTTTTACTGTGTTCACTGAAGGGGCTAACTAGTGTGAGAGTTTTATAGCTCGAATTGTTATGGACACGGCAATACCAAAGTTGTGCAGTGTTTTTGTTTTTATTACATAAATATACATATTTATTGGAATATTTAATTTTATTTTTTCCCCAATTTTTTTTTTTTTAATACTTTTAACTTTTTTTTTAACTTTATCTTTACTTTTTTAGTAAGGCCTAGCAGACACGGCGAATAATACGGAGCTACTGGGACGCAATAAAAAAATCGCATTCCACTCAGACCAATAGTACTCTATGGGGCAGCTCCCATGAGCGATTATTTTCTCAGCCCTAATCGGACCGAGAAAACAGTCGCAGCATGCTGCAGGTGCAATGCAATCCTGTTACACTTGCACCCATTCAAGTCTACGGGTTCAAGAGAAACATTGCATTGGAAAAATTGAGAGAGCAAGGCACTAACTCAGTGGTAGCTTAAAAATACCTTTATTTCAGCATACAGGTTACATCAAAAATGTGGGGGGAGGAAAAAACACAGACGTTCGGCACAGCCGTTTCGTGCTCAGCAAGCACTTCAACAGATCTACCCTATCTAGGTAGATCTGTTGAATTGCTTGCTGAGCACGAAACGGCCGTCATCTGTTGTGCCGGACATCTGTGTTTTCTCCTCCCCCCACGTTTTTGATGTAACCTGTATGCTGAAATAAAGGTATTTTTAAACTACCACTGAGTTAGTGCCCTGCTCTCTCAATTTTTCTAGTGGACTGTTCTATGCTTGGCAGGAGCACCTCTAGTAGTTTATTGCTTTTTTTTACCGGAGCAAGTTGGTCCCGCAGCATCGGTGGATTGTAATAGGAGTACCACGTGTGTGTGGTGGAGCGGTCAGTGATTAGTGCCCAGCTTTCACTGTTCTCCGTATGCTATTAAAACATTGCATTGCTCTCGCATTACACTGGTGTACCGCGAGTGCAGTGCGATTCTCACATCAGCCGGCAATGGAGGAGATAGGGAAATAAATCCCTCCCTCTCCTTCGCAGCACCGGCCCTCCCCTCCTCAGCGCCGGCCCTGCCCTCCTCCTCCCCTCTGCAGTGTTGGCCCTCCCCTCCGCAACTGGTCTGATCGCACGATCGGACCACAGTTGCATTGCACTCGCATGACACTCGGCTCTCGCTGTGCTGCGAGTGTGAGCCGAGTGTCATGCGAGAACTTGCGCTAACTCACGTGTGGTCTCAGCCTAAGGCCTCTTCTCCACTAGCGTTTTTGTCCTGCAAATTCCCTCGCATTGAGAAACGGTTTGCAATCTTGCAAATGGTTTCTAATGAGGCTGTCTCCATTTCCCTGTTTTTCCAGACGATACACGGGCTCTCCTTGAAATCACAGCATGCTGCGATTTGATGCGATTCTCAGCTCTCTCACCCCCATGCAAGTCAGAATCCGGGTGGCATGCGCATGTCACACGGATCCTGACACTTGCATACCGGGTCAGCCTGGCTACCGGAGGAATCTCCTGTAAAACCAGTCCTGGCCGCGGTTACATGCACTGAACCCCGGAGCTGTCCCCTGAGCTCCAGAGTGCAGCCTGAACAGCGAGCACCGAGTGATGGATTCCCCGGCGATTGCTGGTCAGGTCAGCACAGCTGCAGACAGATCAGGCAGACGCTGGAGCTCAGATTACAGCTCTGGAGCTGAGTGCAGGTAACAGCGGCCAGGAGTGTAAATCCTTCTCACACTGGTGAATTGGATTAGGGCAAAAGGAAGGAAAGGAGATATCCTGATTTAGATGAAAAGGGGATACCACCTTAGGGAGGAATTCCGGGACAGGACGCAAAACCACCTTATCCTGGTGGAAAACCAGGAAAGGAGATTTGCATGACAGCGCTGCAAGCTCCGACACTCTCCGAAGTGATGTGACTGCAACCAGGAAGGCCACCTTCTGAGAAAGACGGGAGAGAGAGACATCCCGCAACGGCTCAAAAGGCGGCTTTTGAAAAGCCGTCAGGACCCTGTTAAGATCCCAAGGTTCCAACGGACGTTTGCAAGGTGGGACCATGTGGCAAACCCCCTGCAGGAACGTGCGGACCTGCGGAAGTCTGGCTAGTCGCGTTTGAAAAAACACGGAGAGCGCCGACACTTGGCCCTTGAGAGAGCCGAGGGACAAACCCATATCCATTCCAAATTGTAGGAATGAAAGAAATGTGGGTAAGGCAAACGGCCATGGAGAAAAACCGTTATCAGAGCACCAGGATAAGAAGATTTGCCAAGTCCTGTGATAGATCTTGGCGGACATTGGTTTCCTGGCTTGTCTCATGGTGGCAATTACATCCTGAGATAACCCTGAAGACGCTAGGAGCCAGGACTCAATGGACACACAGTCAGGTTGAGGGCCACAGAATTCAGATGGAAAAACGGGCCTTGGGACAGCAAGTCTGGGCGGTCTGGAAGTGCCCACGGTTGACCCACCGTGAGATGCCACAGATCCGGATACCACGACCGCCTCGGCCAGTCTGGAGCGACGAGAATGGCGCGACGGCAGTCGGACCGGATTTTGCGTAGTACCCTGGGCAGCATCGCCAGAGGGGGAAACACATATGGCAGTCGAAACTGCGACCAATCCTGGACCAAAGCGTCCGCGGCCAGAGCTTCTGTGATCCTGAGACCGTGCCATGAAGGCCGGGACCTTGTTGTTGTGTCGTGACGCCATGAGATCGACGTCCGGCGTTCCCCAGCAGTGGCAGATCTCTCGAAACACGTCTGGGTGAAGAGACCATTCCCCCACGTCCATGCCCTGACGACTGAGAAAATCTGCTTCCCAGTTTTCTACGCCCGGGATGTGAACTGCGGAGATGGTGAAGTCTGCGTTTTCCACCCACTGCAGAATCCGTCGGACTTCCTGGAAGGCTTGACGACTGCGAGTGCCGCCTTGGTGGTTGATGTAGGCGACGGCAGTGGCGTTGTCCGACTGGATTCGGATCTGCCTGCCCTCCAGCCACCGATGGAAAGCCAATAGGGCTAGATATACTGCCCTTATCTCCAGGATATTGATCTGAAGGGATGATTCTATTGGAATCCAGGTTCCTTGAGCCCTGTGGTGAAGAAAGACCGCTCCCCAACCTGACAGGCTCGCGTCCGTGGTGACCACGGCCCAGGTTGGGGGTAGGAAGGATTTTCCCCCGGGACAGAGATGTGGGGAGGAGCCACCACCGAAGAGATGTTTTGGTTGCGAGGGAAAGAGAGATGTTCTTGTCGAGAGAAGCCGAACTCTTGTCCCATTTGCGAAGAATGTCCCATTGGAGTGGCCGTAGATGGAATTGCGCAAATGGCACTGCCTCCATAGCTGCAACCATCTTCCCCAGGAAGTGCATGAGGCGCCTTAAGGAGTGTGACTGACCCCGAAGAAGGGACTGCACTCCCGCCTGCAGAGAAAGCTGTTTGTCCCACGGTAGCTTGACTAACGCTGGCTGGGTATGGAACTCCATCCCGAGGTAAGTCAGTGATTGGGTCGGCGTCAACTTGGATTTCGGGAAATTGATGATCCACCCGAACTGTTGGAGAGTCGCCAGAGTGACGGTAAGACTCCGTTGACACGCCACCAGAGAAGGAGCCCTGACTAGGAGATCGTCCAAGTAAGGGATCACCGAGTGGCCCTGAGAGCAGGAGAAACACCAGTTTCGGTTCCCCAAACGTACACGCAATACGTTTCTTGATCACTCTAACTTCAGGGACGCTGTCCAGAAGCCCAGAGCGGTCCCGGACAAGCGCTTTACTAAGCGCCTCACTGACACGCGTTACCCCTTCCCATCTGAAGTCGTTAAGGGTTGGGCTCACTGTCCCAAGGTGGATCCTCCAGTCTCATGAGTTAGCGGATGCCACGGCCGTACGGCTAGCGGAGTCCAGGACGGCGTTCATGGTGTAGGACGAAAATGCTGATGCCTGAGAGGTCAAGGATGAAACATGCGGGGCAGAATTCCGCGTGACGACATTAATCTCAGTCAGACATGCCGAGATTGCTTGGAGAGCCCACACGGCCGCAAAGGCCGGGGCAAAAGATGCGCCCGTAGCCTCATAAATAGACTTCACCAAGAGCTCTATCTGTCTGTCAGTGGCATCCTTCAGGGATGAGCCATCGGCAACAGACACAACGGACCTAGCGGCCAATCTAGAGACTGGAGGATCAACCTTGGGGGAGTGTGCCCAGCCCTTAACGACTTCAGGTGGAAAGGGATAACGCGTGTCAGTGTGCCGTTTAGCAAAGCGCTTGTCCGGAACCGCTCTGGGCTTCTGGACAGCGTCCCTGAAGTTAGAGTGATCAAAAAACGTATTGCGAGTACGTTTGGGAAATCGAAATTGGTGTTTCTCCTGCCGAGAAGCCGGCTCCTCTGCAGGAGGAGGTGGGGGTGAGAGATCCAACACCTCGTTGATGGACGAGATAAGATCATTTACTAAGGCGTCCCCTTCAGGGGCATCAAGGTTAAGGGTGAAGTCAGGGTCAGAGCCCTGAGCTCCCACGTCCGCCTCGTCTTCCTGAGAGTCCTCAAGCTGAGATCCAGAGCAGTATGAGGAGGCCGGGGAAGAGTCCCAGCGAGGCTGCTTAGCCGGCCTGGGGCTGCGATCCGGGCAGGAGTCCTCCGCCTGGGACCTAGGCTATCCTGGGAGCGCGATGCGGCGCGGACCGAGAAGGGCCTGGAGGAGACAAACGAACAGGGGCCGGGGCCTGTGAAGGGTCCGGTCTGGACTGTAATGCCTCAAGCAGCTTAGATGACCATTTGTCCATAGACTGTGCAATGGATTGAGAAAGTGACTGGGAGAGTGTCTCAGCGAAAGAGGCCAACGACGGTGTCTCTGTCCCTGCTGACTGCTAAGGGGGAGCAGGGGGATCTACATGAGCCGAGGGGCCCACCAGTGCCCGAGGCTCCGGCTGAGCAAGCGTGGCAGGAGTCGTGCATTGATCACAGTGAGGGTAGGTGGATCCCGCAGGCAACATAGCCCTACAAGAGGTACAGGCCGCGAAAAAAGTCTGTGTCTTAGGGGCTTTGCTCCTTGTGGACGACATGCTGTAAGCAATCGGTGTCTCTCAGGAGAGTGACCACTGAGGGTATATGGGAAAAGGGTATACAGCCTTTCCGAATATATATATATATATCCCGGCACCCTAGGGGAACCAGCACCGGGTGACCGGTGTGGGTTACCAACCGCTAACGAGCGGTGTGTCCTCCAGATTCCCTGTCGTGGATCCCCCGGAGCTGTAGAGCTTTGCAGCTGAGAAGCATACACCGGCAGAATGCCAAAAATGGCCGCCGGAGCTCTCAGGGGGGGCGTGGAGCCGCGGGCGGCGCCGGCAAAAAGCGGGAATCTGGAGGCCCCAAAGTGGTCAATGAGGGGGGGAGGAGACATGCAAAGATGCTCCAGCCCTCAAAGCCGACGTCATGTCGGTAATCCCGCCCTTACCCCTGACAGGCAGGCCCGGGGGCGGGATTTTTCGCGACTAGGCCGCGGCAAAGCCGGGGACTAAATTTACGACCGTGCCCGACAAGCAAGCACGGTGGGCGCGGAAGTCTGCCAAAAAAAAAAACGGACGGAACTACCGCGGGACTTCCGGGGAGAAGGAGCGACCACCCTCCCTGTACAGTCCCCACATGGGGACACAGAGTACCAAAAGTACTAAAGTTGCAGGGCCCGGTCCCTGGGGGTGAAGAAGCTCCGGTCCGGCAGGTTCCACCAGGGGCTGCGGATGGAGCACGGTCCCAGCACGTGGATGACCGTTTATGCTCCCACTTCTCCCAGAGCCGCATAAGGGATGGTGAAGGAGACGGCATGTGGCTCCAGCCTCTGTACCCGCAATGGATACCTCAACCTTAACAACACCGCCGACATAGTGGGGTGAGAAGGGAACATGCCGGGGACCCCATAGGGGTCCTCTTTTCTTCCATCCGTCATAACTATGTATGAGAATGCATGAGTGGATGTGTGCCTCCTTCCACACAAAGCATAAAACTGAGGAGCCCGTGGTCAACGGGAGGGTGTATAGGCAGAGGGGAGGGGTTACACTTTTTTAAAAGTGTAATACTTTGTGTGGCCTCCAGAGGCAGAAGCTATACACCCAATTGTCTGGGTCTCCCAATGGAGCGACAAAGAAATAGCAGATGGGAGCTGCCTCATTGATTAACATGGGTCCAAGTGCAATGCGAGAATTTTTCGCATTGCACTACTGCGAGAAAATCGCAAGTGAGAAGCCGGCCTAAGTGTCAGTGATCTGATCACTGATATAATCGCCTGCAGAACTTGATCACTGCAGGGAATTATAAGTGTCACGGCATCAGCAGCTCTCACACTTCACCTTACACATCATGCAGGCAGCATGGTCCGTAGTTCTGTAACCCTAGGTCATCATGGTGATGACGCAGGGTTAACAAGGTATCGCATAACAGGGGCCCAATCGCCAGGGAGACATACAGTTAGGTCCAGAAATATTTGGACAGTGACACAAGTTTTGTTATTTTAGCTGTTTACAAAAACATGTTCAGAAATACAAATATATATATAATATGGGCTGAAAGTGCACACTCCCAGCTGCAATATGAGAGTTTTCACATCCAAATCGGAGAAAGGGTTTAGGAATCATAGCTCTGTAATGCATAGCCTCCTCTTTTTAAAGGGACCAAAAGTAATTGGACAAGGGACTCTAAGGGCTGCAATTAACTCTGAAGGCGTCTCCCTCGTTAACCTGTAATCAATGAAGTAGTTAAAAGGTCTGGGGTTGATTACAGGTGTGTGGTTTTGCATTTGGAAGCTGTTGCTGTGACCAGACAACATGCGGTCTAAGGAACTCTCAATTGAGGTGAAGCAGAACATCCTGAGGCTGAAAAAAAAGAAAAAATCCATCAGAGAGATAGCAGACATGCTTGGAGTAGCAAAATCAACAGTCGGGTACATTCTGAGAAAAAAGGAATTGACTGGTGAGCTTGGGAACTCAAAAAGGCCTGGGCGTCCACGGATGACAACAGTGGTGGATGATCGCCGCATACTTTCTTTGGTGAAGAAGAACCCGTTCACAACATCAACTGAAGTCCAGAACACTCTCAGTGAAGTAGGTGTATCTGTCTCTAAGTCAACAGTAAAGAGAAGACTCCATGAAAGTAAATACAAAGGGTTCACATCTAGATGCAAACCATTCATCAATTCCAAAAATAGACAGGCCAGAGTTAAATTTGCTGAAAAACACCTCATGAAGCCAGCTCAGTTCTGGAAAAGTATTCTATGGACAGATGAGACAAAGATCAACCTGTACCAGAATGATGGGAAGAAAAAAGTTTGGAGAAGAAAGGGAACGGCACATGATCCAAGGCACACCACATCCTCTGTAAAACATGGTGTAGGCAACGTGATGGCATGGGCATGCATGGCTTTCAATGGCACTGGGTCACTTGTGTTTATTGATGACATAACAGCAGACAAGAGTAGCTGGATGAATTCTGAAGTGTACCGGGATATACTTTCAGCCCAGATTCAGCCAAATGCCGCAAAGTTGATCGGACGGCGCTTCATAGTACAGATGGACAATGACCCCAAGCATACAGCCAAAGCTACCCAGGAGTTCATGAGTGCAAAAAAGTGGAACATTCTGCAATGGCCAAGTCAATCACCAGATCTTAACCCAATTGAGCATGCATTTCACTTGCTCAAATCTAGACTTAAGACGGAAAGACCCACAAACAAGCAAGACCTGAAGGCTGCGGCTGTAAAGGCCTGGCAAAGCATTAAGAAGGAGGAAACCCAGCGTTTGGTGATGTCCATGGGTTCCAGACTTAAGGCAGTGATTGCCTCCAAAGGATTCGCAACAAAATATTGAAAATAAAAATATTTTGTTTGGGTTTGGTTTATTTGTCCAATTACTTTTGACCTCCTAAAATGTGGAGTGTTTGTAAAGAAATGTGTACAATTCCTACAATTTCTATCAGATATTTTTGTTCAAACCTTCAAATTAAACGTTACAATCTGCACTTGAATTCTGTTGTAGAGGTTTCATTTCAAATCCAATGTGGTGGCATGCAGAGCCCAACTCGCGAAAATTGTGTCACTGTCCAAATATTTCTGGACCTAACTGTAAGCGATTCCTCTCCCTACCTCCTGAATGTTGCGACCCGCGATCGTTACTTCACCTCACAGGCCGTGCATCCGGCATGATCTGTGAGGCACTCCATAGTTGGGTGACCCAGCGTCGTCACGTTGACGACCCAGGCAGCGATTGGATCCCTGTAATCACATTACAGGGGCCCGATCGCCAGGGAAAAGTGATTCCTTTCCCCGCCTCCTGAATGTTGCGATCGTATTGATCGTAGCATTTAGGGGGTTAAACTACTGGGAGCGGCGCAGTCACCACTCCTGGCAGTGAGCGCCGGGTCCAGGCCACAAGATCAGTTGGAGATCTGGCTGCGATGGCGGGGGTACAGCGATCACCATGGCATACTGGATACGTCTTTGGTCAGAATGGCATGGACTTTCATCATGACGTACCCAAAACGTCAAATGTCGTGTAGAGGCTAATGATGGTTTGTTGGTTTTATCTAGAGGTTTTAATTTTATTTTGCTTCTTCATTGATTGGTATTTATTTGAATGGCAACTTACCTGTTGAGATTACCGGGCTGGCTGGTATTCGCCCGGGACAACAAATTAGTTGTAGTAGGGGTGGATCCCCTGAAAAAGAAAAATAAGAAGAATGTATATGAGGGATTTGGAATTGTGGGGATTATGGATCTATTGATGAAAAATGTTCTAATGATGACACTGTCTGGAAAACATGGATAAGAATGGGATATTGTGCAAAAATTGTTATGGTTAATATAGCAAGATAGTATTAACCCCATCACAACCTAGGATGTAACGGTACATCCAAAATCATGAAGGGGTGATCACCGCTGGCTGCTGCGGTGAGCCACTGGCGATCCCTGCACATGTCTGCCGATTAGAACAGTTGACATGCGTGGCTAACAGGCACAGGTGGATCCGCAACACATCCATGCCTGTTAACCACTTAAATCGCGCTGTCAAAATGTGACACTGCGTTTTAAATCGCTGCAGCGGGAAACGCGCCTTTCCCTGCTGCCATCGGAGGCCCCGTGATGTGATTGTAGCGTCCACGGGGCCTTAGGTTACTCATCAGTGGGCCAGTGATTCTTTGGGGTAGCTGTGACTGGCCTGATCCGGTTTCATGACCCCGTCGGCTACATGAAAAAAAACACAAAAACAGCAAACGGACAAGTGTCCAATACAGACGGGGATGGAATGAAGGTGACAGGCCCCTGGGAAGCACGTCACCGGTTGCAGTAGTGACTGGGGTCCCGGCCTACTCCGCCGCTGACCCTTCCTGCGACTAGTCCTCTCCCAAGGGCAGTACTGGATGCTCAGCGGGGATGCTTTGCAGCGCAACACTTGGCATGCGGCCAGGAATTAGCCGCCGCTGCACAGTCTCTCTCCGGGGCAGGTGTTAGGTGCAGCCGGGACAGTATCGCTTCCCACGGACGAAGAGGGGTGCCCAGGAAGGTTGGTGAGAACGGGGGCAGCAGTCCATGGGAGCGCCGGAGCGCAGGGCAGTGGCAGTTACTCACAGAGTCAGGTTTTTCTCCTCCATGCACAACTCTGTACTCTTCCCCGGTCCCGGTCCGTAGTGGCGGCAGCCTTAACCTCTCGTGGGTCGGACCTCTGTCCCATCTCCCCAGGCTCTCTCTCTCTCTCTGCTGTCACGCCCCAGCAACCCGAACTAGAGCTCTGTACCTCTTCTGTGCTCAATCCCGTGCTCTGGCGACTGCACCCCTTTTAGTCCACGAGTGCAAGTGCCGGGTCCCGTCTCTCCCTAGATGTTACTGGCCCCAGCTTGGTTGTGCTGTCTGTTTGGTGTTACATCCAGACAGCTCTGTTCTGCCTCCCTGAAGGCCTGACAGCCTCCCTGAGGGGAGCTGCACACTGTGCGTCGGCTCTGTTTCGTGTCTAAGCTTGTTCTGCCGGGCCAATAGTGTCTCTACTCCTAACTGCCTATGCCCACACCTTTGCAAGTTGTCATGGCTACTTGGGTTTGCTAAGAACTGGCTGAGTCACTTCCTAACTGTGTTTGTAGAAACATTGTTAACCCTTTCCTAGTGACTGCTTCTCCCTGCTGTATGGTGGTGTGAGGTGTGTGTAGAACTTACCAGATTAACATCTTGACCTGCCCAGGGAGGATATAATGATATACCCTGTAGCGACTAGTCTCAGGGGCGCTACATGATCACGGGCAGCCGATGGTTGTCATGGTAGCGACAGGTCATGTGATGACTCCTGTCGCTATCATGACATAGTTCCTGTTAAAGCCGGCAAAGCAGCAGCTGTAATAAGAACGCAGCATTTCTGCTGATCAGAACTGTGCTGCTCTGATCAACAGAAATAAATGAGCGATCAGACTTCTGATCCTTATAGTCCCCTAGTGGGATTAGTAAAATAAAAAAAAGTAAAAAAAAAGTGGATGGGTGGGTCAGTCTTTTCATATTAGTATTACACTCCCCAAAAAAATAAGACCTAGTACTTTTTTTGGGGCAAAAAATTTTTCGTGGAAGTACGGTAGTGCGTTTTTGTAAGAAGGATAAGATTGAAGTATCGGGATTGGGTGGGTTAGCATGTAGTGTTTTTAATGATGGTTTGTTGGTTTTATGTATAAGTTTTAATTTTATTTTGCTTCTTCATAGATTGGTATTTATTTGAATGGTGACTTACCTGTTGAGATTACCGGGCTGGCTGGTATTCGCCCGGGACAACAAATTAGTTGTAGTAGGGGTGGATCCCCTGAAAAAGAAAAATAATAAGGATGTATATGAGGGATTTGGAATTGTGGGGATTATAGGTCTATTGATGAAAAATGTTGTAATGATGACATTGTCTGGATTACATAGATAAAGGGGGTGTTACACGCAGCAATATTACTGGTGAAAGCACCCGCCCCGCTGTTTGTGCGTCACAGGCAAATTGCTGCCCGTGGCGCACAAAATCGTTAGGAGCCGTCAAACAGACTTACCTTCCCTGCAACGTTGCTGTTGCCGGTGAACCGCCTCCTTTCTAAGGGGGCGGTTCATGCGGCGTCACAGCGACGTCACTAAGCGGCCGTCCAATAGAAGCGGAGGGGCGGAGATGAGCGGCCGTAACATCCCGCCCACCTCCTTCCTTCCGCATTGCCGTCAGCCGCAGGTAAGCTGTAGCTCGTCGTTCCCGAGGTGTCACACGTATCGATATGTGCTGCCTTGGGAACGACGAACTACCTGCGACCTCTACAATCAACGATGTTTTGAAAAGGAAAGACGTGTCAACGATGGACGATAAGGTGAGTATTTTCCATCGTTAACGGTCGTTCCTTCCTGTCACACGCAACGACGTCGCTAACGATGCCGGATGTGCATCACGGAATCCGTGACCCTGGCGATATATCGTTAGATACATCGTTGCGTGTAACGGGGCCTTAAGAATGGGATATTGTATAAAAATTGTTATGGTTAATATAGCAATATAGTATTAACCCCTTCATAACCTAGGATGTAACGGTACATCCAAAATCATGAAGGGGTGATCACCGCTGGCTGCTGCAGTGAGCCAGTGGCGATCCCTGCACATGTCTGCTGATTAGAACAGCTGACATGTGTGGCTTACAGGCACAGGTGGATCCGCGATCCACCCACGCCTGTTAACCACTTAAATCGCACTGTCAAAATGTGACAGTGCGTTTTAAATCGTTGCAGTGAGAAACGCGCATTTCACCGCCGCCATCGGAGGACCATGATGTGATCACCGGCAGCTAAAGACTGTCATGGTAGCGACAGGTCACGTGATGAATCCTGTCGCTATTATGTCATAGTTCCTCTTAAAGCCGGAAAAGCAGCAGCTGTAACAACAACGCAGCATTTATGCTGATCAGAGCTGTGCTGCTTTGATCAACAGAAATGAATGAGCGATCAGACTTCTGATCCTTATAGTCCCCTAGTGGGATTACTAAAATAAAAATAGTAAAAAAAAGAGGATGGGAGGGTCAGTCTTTTCATATTAGTATTACACTCCCCGAAAATAAGATCTAGTGCTTTTTTCGGGGCAAATAAAATATAAGACAGTGTCTTTTTTTCGTGGAAGTACGGTAGTGCGTTTTTGTAAGAAGGATAAGATTGAAGTATCGAGATTGGGTGGGTTAGCATGTAGTGTTTTTTTTTTTTAAACTCGTTTTATTGAAGGTTAAGTAAGACATTACATTATAGGATAAGTCAGCAATTTGTACTTTACAAGTATACACGTATACTGTTTGATAAGCAGGGTAATAAAGCAACAACAATTAAATCAACAACTATTACTTTCAATCTGGCCTTAGCACATTAATCATTGCAGAGGTGTCAGTTCTCGAAAGATATCCATTCTGGGGCAAAAAGCCCACACCAATAAGAGAAGCGCAACCCAGATTACAGAGGTCTCGTAATATCCCCAATACATTATATCATAAACCACGTATTTCTCCTTTCCACCCGTCGGAGTACCATTAGTTACTATCACGCCAGTACCGACTGTAGGCTATCAGCTAGGGAGCCGGGTGATCCTCCGGTCAAGGGCGAGCCCATCCATCTACCCCATATTTTGTCGAATTTATTTAAAGAACCTCTTATCTTATAAACATAGTGTTCTGACGGAATTATAGCATTTACCAATGCAATCCATGAGGCTCTAGTTGGAGGGTGGATGCCCATCCAATTTAGTATAATGCCCTTCCGGGCCAAAAATAATACCTTTTTTATTAGCAAGTTTTCACTTTGGGACCAGGAGCGTACATCCACCACCCCAAATAGACACAGAATTGGGCACAGAGCAACTCCTTTCTGAAGTATGGTGGACAGAGTCGTTACAACCTCACTCCAATAGGAGAGAATGACCCGGCAATCCCATATCATGTGCCAGAAATCAGCACCGTCTCTCCCGCATCTTGGACAACCCACCCCCACCAGATTATTCACCTTTTTCATCTTGTTCAGTCTCTGAGGAGTCATATAACTTTGGTGTATTATGTATAACTGAATCAGTCTATTATTGACTGCAGGAGAGACTAGCGTGTGGGATTCGACAATGTCGTCCCACACTACATCATCAATTTCAGGGATCCTGACACTCCACCTCTCCCGGACAGAAAGAGGACTGTTCATGGCCTTGGCCCGGATAAGGGAGGAGTACAATTTGGAAATGAGGCCTCCAGGGCCCTGTGATCTGATAATTCCAATGACTGGAAAGGAAGAGAATCTAATCCCACGACCAGAGAACTGAGCCCGAAAGGCGTGCCTAATCTGGAGATACTGAAACCCATGAGATTCCGGCAAATCAAATTCTGCACGCAGTTGCGCAAAGGGGCGGAGATCACCATCCCGGACCAGTGATCCCAGGGAGACTATTCCTCGATTCCTCCATTCGCCAAACCCCGGCAGCCCACAAAAGTGTGGAAGGTCCAGGTTATCCCATAGGGGTATCTCAGTTGGCATATCATGGAAACCAAAAATGGTTTTAGCCTCTTTCCAGACCCTGGCCCCCAGTTTGTGTATTGGGAGGACCCAACCCTCAGGAGCCCTCTTGTGGTCCGTCAACAATGGCCATAGGAGATCCATACCTGTGAGCTCTGCCAGAAGACCCTCCGGAGAACCCCTCACCCCAGGAAGTGTCCATTGTCCCAAATATTTCAATTGTCCGGCCAGATAGTATATGTACAGATCAGGAAGGGCCATACCCCCCATGTCCCTGGGTCTCTGTAATTTGGCCAATTGGACCCTTGATCTGGAAGGACCCCAGACAAAGGTGATCATTAAAGATTCCAGGGACCGAAAGAAAGAGCGAGGAATCTGTACGAATACATGTTGGGTTATGTAAAGACACTTTGGTTGCACTATCATTTTAAGGAGATTAATTCTTCCCGCCACTGAGAGCGGGAGTTGGCTCCATCTATTAAATTTCTCCCCGAGGTGTGATAATAAGGGGGCAATATTTCTTGCTATCATCTCCGAAGGGTTTCCCGTCAATATAATCCCCAGGTATTTAAAATGATCCACCACTGGAACTCTACATATGTGGGTGTTCATCATTTCCTTCCTGTCCCGAGATAGGAAGAGGAGGTACGATTTTGACCAATTTATTGACAGGCCCGAGAACTCCCCAAATCGGTCGATTAACTCTACGGCTCTAGGAATGGAGGAATCCGGGTCAGAAGCAAACAATAACAGGTCGTCTGCATACAGAGACAAACGTTCATCTCCCTTACGATGTCTCACTCCCCGGTAGATTGGGTCCGTCCGAATGCGCACTGCCAACGGTTCCATGGCAAGGGCGAACAGAAGAGGGGATAGAGGACACCCCTGCCTGGTTCCCCTCCCCAAAGGGAAAGTTTCCGATACTCCGCCTCCCACCTGAATGTTAGCCGTTGGAGCTTTATATATAATCTCAATCCATCTAATAAAATCGTTGCCGAAACCAAATGCCCGCAGTACCTCCAGCAGGTATGGCCATTCTATAGAGTCAAAGGCCTTGGCCGCATCCAGGGAGACCAAAGCCCAATCCTCCTCTAACTTGGTGCCCATCTGTAGAATCACCTGTGCCCTCCTCAGATTATCCGAGGTACTTCTACCCGGAATGAATCCAGACTGATCCTCATGTATTATGGAGGAGATCACTTTATTGAGTCTAGTTGCTAGAATTTTAGTAAGAATTTTGTAATCAGAGTTCAACAGAGAGATCGGTCTGTATGAGCCACAATCCAATGGATCCTTATCTGGTTTCAATAGTAGCACGATGGTTGCCTCATAGAAGGAATCAGGTAACCGTCCCCTGCGGAACGAAGCCTCAGCCGTCTCCAGGAGAGCTGGAGCCAGCTCCCACCTATACTTGTCAAATATTTCAATCGGGAGTCCATCTGGGCCAGACGCCTTACCCCTATTGAGGGCTCCCATCGCCTCCACCATCTCTTCCATGCTAATGGGCTCATCCAAGGCCGACCTCTGGGCCAAAGTCAGTCTGGGAAACTCCAGATCCCGCAAGTATTCAGCGATCTCCTCCCTTGACACAGTCAGCCTGGACTCATATAGGTTCCTATAGAAGTCCAGAAACACCTTCAGAATGCCAGTGACGGAGGTGATTGAATCGCCACCGGAGTCTCTGATCTTAAGGACCGCAGGTGAGCTAGTGGATTGGCGCACCAGGAACGCAAGTAAACTACTAGATTGGTTCCCTTGCTCAAAATATCTCTGGTTCATGAAGAAGACATGTCTCTTAGCCTTATCTTGCAGGAACAAAAGATATTTCCTCCCAGCCTGTAGCCACTGGAATCTGTTTCCTTCAGAAGGGTCTGAGGTAAATCTATGTTCAAGCACTCTATTTTGAGTGGCCAATTCCTCCTCCTCTCTGGCCGCCTGTTTCTTGACATAAGAGATAGAGGAGTGACAGCAACCCCTCAAATACGCCTTAAGCGCGTCCCAATAGGCCGAGTGATTCTCTTCCACGGAGTTCGTCTCGGTGTATGCCCTGAGCTGATCAGGAATCCTGTCATTGGTACCAAAGAGTGACAGCCACCAAGGGTTAATCTTCCGTGACACTTTACGAGATTTACAACCCTCCCACTTAATGCTGACAAATACCGGAGAGTGGTCTGATACTGATCTGGGTAGATGACACACCGATTGTATATGGGCACAGACTCTTTCATTTCCACAGATGTAATCAATTCTAGACAATGAGTTTTTCCCTGGGGTATAACATGTGTATTCTCTCAGTACTGGGTTAAAAAAACGCCACATGTCGCACCACCCCACCTCCTGGAGGAATGCACTCAATCTAGTTTGCATCGTAGGGGAGATCGGGACCTGTCGGGTGTTGAATCTATCCAGCCCTGTGTTACTAATGAAATTGAAGTCCCCCATGCAGAGCACCAAGGCTTGTGGGAATTGTGAGGCAAACTTAGCCGCTTCATACAAAATTGAGATTCCCATCGCAGGGGGGATGTATATAGCTAAGATCACTATCATGATCCCATCGATGTGAGCCTGGATAAACACATACCTCCCATCATTATCCTTTATAATCTTACCCGGGTCCCACCGCAATGCTTTATGGACTAGTACCGATACTCCCCTCGAATATGAGGAATGAACAGAGTGAGCTGACCATTGAACCCAAGGCTTCTGAAGCACTCTCGTGGTTTCCAACAACAAATGGGTCTCTTGTAAACATACAATCTGAGCTTTGGATTTTTTGATATGTGCGAATACTGCCGCCCGTTTCCTGGATGTGCCCAGTCCCCTAACATTCCATGTCATCAAGCTTAAAGCCATTGAAATGTATCTCTTACTGAATTAATAGGGAAATGTCAAAAACTTAACCCACAGTAGAACTTGGGCAAACGTACCCTTAAATACAAACTATCGGTTGCAAACACACAGCCGAAAGAACTGATCCAGTAGTGTGACCAGGAGAGGGTGTCCCTAGTAACGACCAGGGTGAACCAACGTGGCTAGATGGTGTACTTGGTACGGGGGTGTCCTCGAAACAAGGACTTAAGCTTCTCCTGCAGTCCAACGTATTGAATTACCCTGCAACATAGCCTATTAATCGTACTTGGGTAAGAGAACCCAAAGCGAATGGGCATAGAAATATGGGAAGAAGAAAGAGAAGAGAGAGAGGAAAAAAAAAAAAAAAGGGGGGGGGGTGGAATGGAGGAGTGAAAGGTGGGCGGGGAAGGGGTGAGGAAGAGAGAAAGGGGGCAAGGGAAGAGAAGAGAGAGAAGAGAACTTAAGATGGGCGGAAAAAGAGAGAGTGTGAGGAGGAGGAAATATAGAAATATAAGAAGAAGAGAGGTAACGGATGGCATTCTGGGTGGAAATTGGGGAAGAGAGAGGAAGGTTGAAGAGGGAAGCTGGAGAGAATAGCAAAAGAAGACTTAGAGGTAGATAGGGAATGGGATAGCAAGGATGGGTATGAGGATGAGATAAAAGGGGCTGAGGGATTAAACAAGTAAGTGAGACTGAGAGGGGGGAAGAAGAGATAGGAATATAAAGGAAATGGGAGGAGAATTTGCAGGCAATCCCAAATTATAAGTGATTATCATGTATGGTGACCTTAAAAAACCTTAATATAGCTCTAAAGACAAAATTCAGCATCCTGAACTTAAGTGCGTTGCCAAATACTGCAAACCCGGAGTGAAGTCCCATTTTGGATCGCAAGATGCAGGATAATTCAAGATCGCATGATGGTGATCATGGCACCGCAGCAGCGTTCTGGCACATGTCCCGCCTGAAGTCAGTTCAGTCCGGTCCCACCAGCGACGAGTATTCCAGAACTCAAACAGGACTTAGTAATGATCGCAGTGAGCTCAGGTCCCGACACACTCAGAGGCGCAACCTCCAGCTGCCCAGCCTCGAGGGGGGGCCAACCTGGAGACCGGCACAATGGAAGGCCAATAATAAACACATCCAGTAACTCACATGCTTCCGGGGGTCGCAAGCGCACCAGCGCATCCTGATGGAATCGTCAATTTCTCAACAAACTGGAACCAAAAGAGCAGGACGCGGACGCAACTGCGACCCCGAGCACCGCTCCACTCGTATGGCAGGGGAGATGAAGGAAACAAAAATATTTCGCGCCTTCAATATCAAAGGACGCCGAATATCTGCATAGGATGATCCTACAACTATCGCAACAGCGATTTCAGACGTCCCAGGAAAAAGAATCGTATCACCGACCTCACTCCAAAGGAGATGAAATAAACAAATCAGAACCGCGACGCCATCACAACAGCGATCCTCCCGGCGTCGCTCATGGCTGTAACGCATCAGCGCTTCCTCTTCAGCATGTTGATCCAATCATCCGCCTCCGCAGGAGAAGTAAAGAACAAGGATCGCTCTTGATGAACCACTCTGAGACGAGCCGGGAAGATCATGGAGTAAGCAATTTGGTGATCTCTAAGGCGTTTTTTCACCTGAATGAAGGATGCCCTCGTTTTCTGGAGAGACGCAGAGAAGTCAGGGAAAATCAGTATGGGAGCATTATTATGTAGGATCGGGCCTTTGCGTCGCGCCGCACCAAGGATCGCATCTCTATCCCTGCTGCTCAACAGTCGGGCCAGGAGAGGTCTAGGCTGCGCTCCCGGGGGAGGAGGTCTGGCCGGTACCCGGTGGGCTCTTTCTATAGCGAATGCCGCTGACAGCATCGCATCAGGGAAAGTTTCAGAGAGCCATGTTTCCATGAACTTACATGGGTCGCTCCCTTCTGCCCTCTCCGGCATCCCCAGAATTCTTAAATTATTGCGACGCAGGCGGTTTTCCAGATCGTCAGCCCTTTGCGCCCAGTTGTTTGCCGCGCTTTCCAAAGAGGACAATCTGCCCGGCGTCGCTCTTGCGTCGTCTTCCAGCGTGGAGATCCGCTGCTCCGTCTCCTTTACCCGCTCTCTCAGATTTTGCAGGTCCACCCGGAGGAGTCCCACATCGATCTTAACCTCCTCGATTTTGCCCGTCAGCGACACTTTTGAATCCTGGATCGCCGCAAGTAATTGCGAAGTAACTTGCTGCAAGGTTAGCTCCTGCGATTCTTTGGATCCGGCCTCCATGCTCTCCTCCTCCTCCGCCTCACTGGATTCCCGCTCCGACTGCTTGCCGACGCCATCTTGCTGGGAGTCCCGGGCAAACTTCTTCAGCTTTTCAGCCGCCGCTGCGCTGCGACCTCTGCTCATGGTACCGATCAGAATGCTCACCGCACCACAGGTAATCCGGAGGTGTATTTAGGCACCAATTTCGGCAGGATTAATAGTATTTATCAGCGTTGGACTGCGGAGCTGCTCTCAGATGCGACCGCTCATGCTGCCTGCTGGCCACGCCCCCCCAGCATGTAGTGTTTTTAATGATGGTTTGTTGGTTTTATGTATAAGTTTTAATTTTATTTTGCTTCTTCATAGATTGGTATTTATTTGAATGGTGACTTACCTGTTGAGATTACCGGGCTGGCTGGTATTCGCCCAGGACAACAAACTAGTTGTAGTAGGGGTGGATCCCCTGAAAAAGAAAAATAATAAGAATGTACATGAGGGATTTGGAATTGTGGGGATTATGGGTCTATTGATGAAAAATGTTATAATGATGACATTGTCTGGAAAACATGGATAAGAATGAGATAATGTATAAAAATTGTTATGGTTAATATAGCAATATAGTATTAACCCCTTCATAACCTAGGATGTAACGGTACATCCAAAATCATGAAGGGGTGATCACCGCTGGCTGCTGCAGTGAGCCACTGGCGATCCCTGCACATGTCTGCTGATTAGAACAGCTGACATGTGTGGCTTACAGGCACAGGTGGATCCGCGATCCACCCACGCCTGTTAACCACTTAAATCGCACTGTCAAAATGTGACAGTGCGTTTTAAATCGTTGCAGCGAGAAACGCGCATTTCCCCGCCGCCATCGGAGGCCCATGATGTGATCACCGGCAGCTGAAGGCTGTCATGGTAGCGACAGGTCATGTGATGAATCCTGTCGTTATTATGTCATAGTTCCTCTTAAAGCCGGAAAAGCAGCAGCTGTAACAACAACGCAGCATTTATGCTGATCAGAGCTGTGCTGCTTTGATCAACAGAAATGAATGAGCGAATAGACTTCTGATCCTTATAGTCCCCTAGTGGGATTATTAAAATAAAAAAAGTAAAAAAAAAAGAGGATGGGAGGGTCAGTCTTTTCATATTAGTATTACACTCTCCGAAAATAAGACCTAGTGCTTTTTTCGGGGCAAATAAAATATAAGACAGTGTCTTTTTTTCGTGGAAGTACGGTAGTGCGTTTTTGTAAGAAGGATAAGATTGAAGTATCGAGACTGGGTGGGTTAGCATGTAGTGTTTTTAATGATGGTTTGTTGGTTTTATGTATAAGTTTTAATTTTATTTTGCTTCTTTATAGATTGGTATTTATTTGAATGGTGACTTACCTGTTGAGATTATCGGGCTGGCTGGTATTCGGCCGGGACAACAAATTAGTTGCAGTAGGGGTGGATCCCCTGAAAAAAGTAGATTTTGGGTACTCACCGTAAAATCTCTTTCTTGGAGCCTTCATTGGGGGACACAGGAAACCATGGGTGTATGCTGCTGGGACTAGGAGGTGACACTATGCAAATAAGAAAGATGGCTCCTCCCCCGCAGTATACACCCACTGACTGGAGCTGAGGAGATCAGTTTGTGTAAAAGCAGTACGAGGAGAAGCTTGAAATCTATAACATTCCGGATCCATTGAAGTCTTAGAAAAGGGCGGGTGCTGTGCCCCCCAATGAAGGCTCCAAGAAAGAGATTTTACGGTGAGTACCCAAAATCTACTTTTCTTTATCGCTTCATTGGGGGACACATGAAACCATGGGACGTCCTAAAGCAGTCCCCAAGGGTGGGAAGAGAAAAACCCGAAAACAGGGTTAGCAGAGACAAGATTCCTTGACCGGAACCTGGTCCTAGACCCCGTAAGGAAACGCTACCCGGCCAGGGGTCGAAGTATAGGAGAAAAGTTAGAGTACTAGGGAGTACTAAGAACTAGTGTAAAATGCGTGTGCTAGGGAATAGGATGATCAGGGAGACACTACATCCTTTGAGGTCTGTACCTAAGAAGGCTAAGGATCTAAGGCGACTGACAGCAATAGGTCGGGCTAAGAGAGAAAGAACTCGACAGACCCTGGTACTACGTTTGAGACTGTCAGAATGAGCGAAAAACTAGGGCACCTGGTAGAGGTAGGAGCCAGAAAGTGGAGGCCAAAGGAGCCTTGGCCCCTTATAGCCGCAGAATGACTAAAAGGGAAAACGACTGCCTAAAAGGTTGCAAGGGAGTCGGGATACTCGAGAAGCGTGTAAGGGAATTCCGCCATAGGGACACTTGACCCGTTGGTTCCACAGCACCCGAGGGGTGATGTGACCCTAGTGGAAGAAACAGCCTGCGGGCGAGAAAATAATACGGGAGATAATTCTCCTGTGTATGGAAGGGGTACAGAGAACCTGTGAGGTCTAGAGAAAAATGACAAGGTTAAGGAGTCAAAGGAATTCCCAGGACCGATTTCCGCTGTGACGTGGCCGACAGGAGAAGGGAATCCGAGCATCTACAGTAACGTGACTGGGAGAAACTCGAACTCTGTAGTCGGGTACTGGGTAATCATTGCAGTGAATCATGGGGAGGAGAACCCCCATGGGGGTGGACTCCTGAGAAAGACAAAAAGGAACAAGACCTGGGATGTATGACCTGGAGTGGGAGAAGGAAGGCCCTTTCGAGGGGGACCTCAAGAAGGGCTCGGACTAAGTCGTTGGCTTAAGCGCTAGCCGACCAGGGGAGGGACGCCTATTCCTGGAAGTTGGCGAGGAAGATGGGAGAATGACGGGAGAAAGAATAAAACATTCTTAATATTATTCTAAAACGCGTCATCATGTCATAACTAGAAGTGATGACGAGTGGAAGGAAATGAGCGAGAATATGTGAGTCCAAATGGTCTGGCAGGAACTCTGCTTGAAAAGTGCAGGGATGCACAAGCGGCTAAGACCAAGCGGTGGAAAGCGGACATGGAATCTGGTATGGCGGAGACTACAGAGAGATCTAGCTTATCTCCAAGAGCCATCTAGAATGGTTACGAGGGAAGTGAGGCAGACCCGGGACAGAGGAAAAGAAGACCCCTCTTGGCCTGAAACTGAAGCAGGTCATGTCTAGGTGTTGGCGAAGACCACTCGCTGTAGTGTCGAGTGTTCGGGTGGAAACACCCAGTGGCCTGAGTAATCAGGGCTCCCTGGAGGATTCTGTTGCGGAAAGAGGACAGAAGACAAACATTGGAACCTACAATCTGTCCAGAAGAGTGAGCCCAATGACTGGGCCATCAGGATACTAGAAGTCCCTTGGGGAGACTGGTCCTCCGTGGAATCGATGATTGGACGCTCCTGTGTCTGGTTCTTAACTTCATCTGTTGACTGAGAAGGGACTGAGGAATCTGATCTCTATCTGAAAGAGAGAGAATGTAAATAACGGCCTATGGATTTGGATATGTACAGTACCTGGCCGGAACCCTAGTGGAGGGCGCAGCCAAGGCTGGTCTAAGCCAAAAAATAGGCGGATACCAAAAAATACTATGAACCACCCGAGGAGGGTGGCAGGAAGTAAAAACGGACAACATACTGGTTAGCCGACAGAGTTGTACCCTGCTTACCTCATTTGGAAACCAAAATGACTGCTGTTTTAAGAAAACGACGGAGCCAACGTACGGTCAAGGGAGAAGAAGCATTACCTTGTGGTTACCTTACATGCATGTGCGAGGTAGGAGAAGGTCTCGAGTCACTGGGAAGCGACCAAAAGAGAGCTGCTGCTGAGCCGCGTCATGGGGTCCGTGCTTGCTGCCGGGGTGAAGCACACGACTCTCCGGTTAAATGGTCGCGTGTAGCCTTACCTCAAGGTTACTCCAGACGTATGGATGCAGATCACTGGGAAGTGAGTAAATAGCTGGTGCAGGAAGGAAGGACAATGAACTGGTCCAAAGGACCCTGGCTTACCGCCTGGTCACCTGACTGGATGGTTTGAAGTAAGAGAGAGTCCTGGGTCACTGGGAAGCAACCTATTGACAGTTGCAACCGTGGCGCATCATGGGGTCCCTACAGAACCCAGTCCTCGCTTCAGTCGGAGATGAGGGAGATAGCTGACCCACTAGGTGACTTCAGTCTGTTCGACTCTCTGGGTCGAGAGTAGTGAACACATACCTGTTACGGTAACCAGCCTCTGGTGTGGATAAACGCTAGCCCCTTGGGTAGCGGGCAGGATCATCGATCAGGAGTACTGGCACTGAATGTGACAGCTGCTCCCGTGCCGCCTCATGGGACGGAGATGGATGGAGTGCTCGCCTCGGTCAGAGATGAGCGGAAAAGCTGAACAAAGCACTTAAGCCAGTTGCTGTATCTGGCCTCTGGTTCGGAGAAGTGCTGGCCCAAAGGCTAGTGGGCAGGCTCATCAAATCACTGTCACGCTGTAGTATACAGGTGCATATAGAAACGCTGGCACACAAAATAGAGGTCACATGCAAGAAAACACTAGCACACCGCATGGTGGGTAGGTGCGTAAAGATACACTGGAGAGTGAATGCTGACGCGGCTCATCAAATCCTTGTCACGCTGTAGTATACAGGTGCGTATAGCCAACAGGTACACGAGGTAGGGGGCCCATTCAAGAAACACTAACACACCGGATGGTGGGTAGGTACATAGAGACACTCTGGATAGAGGGTACTGGCACCCTGGAAGGTGGACCGACATATAGAGACATTGGCACACAAGCAAGTGGACAGATTTGTGGTACTGTCAATCTGGATGCTGGACTTGATGGTCTATATACAAAAAAATTCTTTTGTCTGCAGAAACAGAGAGGTGCGATTAGAGACCTGACCCCCCAAACCGTGGGTAGGTTCACACAACACTGGTACGGTGGTGTAAACAGGTGCGTAAAGAAACACTGGCGCACTGAATAGTGAGGCGGCTCGAGAGGACACTGGAACACCAGAGTAAACAAATGCGCGTCATAACGCCGGCCCACTGAATAGCGGGCAGGATCCCAAAGGCACCTGTGTATTGGGGCAGACAGGCATGGCACAGACACTGGCACCTGGGTATTGGGGTACACAGACGCTGGCACACTGGATAGTGGACAGGGACAGGAAAGCGCTGGCGCGGAGATGTAGGCCAGTGCGTAGAGACGCTGACCCACTGGATAGTGGACAAGCGGGAGGAAAACGCTGGCACACAGAAGACACTGGCACACAGGTGAAGGCCACGGGCACACTGGTGTAGACCATTGCAAGCGAAACACTGGCACACTGGGTAGTGGACAGACACATGGTACCACTGGCACACTGTATAGTAGACAGGTAAATGGAGACACTGGCACACTGGATAGTGAACAGGCTGAGGTTGAAAACAGTGGACGGGTCAATGACCCTGTAAAAGGCGGGTATATGACAGCAGATAGGACATGAGGAACATTAACCCACCAATAGTGACCCTACGTGAGGAACACTGACACACTAGGTAGTGGAAACAGGAACATAGGCAGGAGCACAAGAAACACAGACGGTGGAAGTGGATAGGACCACAGTACGCTGGAATACCCCTGGAAATGGAGTGCGTGTAGGAGATTGACATCTCGCACCTGTAGAAGGGTGAGGGGGGGCTGTTAATATTCCCGGACTGAAGTCGCTCTATAACCCTGCGCTGTGTGTTAGAGGGGGGACAGCTCACTGCAAGTGAACTGCACCAGGAATCCGGGGTAGGTGCTCCTGGAGTAATAACAGGAGAGCCGGTTTTGCGGTAAGCTTAAGGTCTTTTTTTTTTTTTTGCAGTCTTGCAGAGACCGGGAGTCTGAGGCGAGTGGTGCTGGGCAGCCTGGAGCGGTGACTGCGGGGGCCCTGGGTCGCACTGGCTGTCTGCGGGGGGGCGCTGAAGCTGCGGTGGTGGGGTTAGTTACCGAGCCGGGAGGCTGGAAGTGCGGGCAGGAGCGACGTTCCCCGGGAGTCTCGGCGCCGGGAAGTGACGTCAGGCGCCAGGAAAGAGGGGGGCGGCGGTTGCACAGGGGAGCCAGAAGAATTTGAAAAGCCCGCGCGCGCGGGCTGAATTCCCGGCTGGGGGCGTGGCCAGGCGAGCGCGCGAACGCAGAGGGCCGCAATGAAGCCGGCTGCAACATTTTTAAAGGTATCCCCCAGAGGAGACGGCGGGCCGGAGGAGACGGCGAGCCGGAGGAGACGCCGGGCCGGAGGAGACGCCGGGCCGCAGGAGACGCCGGGCCGCAAGGAGCCGGGGCCTAAGTTTTAAGGGTAGGCCGCGGGGGGAGACGCCGGGCCGCAATGGAGCCGGGGCCTAAATTTTAAGGGTAGGCCGCCGGAGGGGACGCCGGGCCGCAGTGGAGCCGGGGGCTAAATTTCTAAGGGCAGGCCGCCGGAGGGGCCGCAATGGAGCCGGGGGCTAAATTTCTAAGGGCAGGCCGCCGGAGGGGACGCCGGGCCGCAATGGAGCCGGGGGCTAAGGTTTGAGGATAGGCCGCCGGATAGTGGACGCCACGGCAGGGGGACCGGTCGCAGAACCGGGGAAAACAACTACCAAGGGGGCTAAGGTGAGGGGTTCTAGGGGGGATATGGGACCCCTTGACCCAGGTGGAAAGACTGTGGGCTTCTATACACGGGATCCCTCCCCATAACCCGGGACGGGGAAGAAGGAGGGGGATTGGATTACTTATCTGAGTTCCCGGCTTGTCTTGAGGTGATCCTGGATCCATCCTGGAAGGTGAGCGAAGACATCTCGACGGTCGTCCCAGGCATAGTCTAGGGGAGACCAGAAGGGTACCTCTCCATCCTGGGTACGGTCTTCGTCCTCCTACCCCACAATCAGGCTCGGGAGCGAGAGAGTTTGGGGAGGGGGGCAAGGACCATCCGCCTGTCCCTCTGTGCGGATGCCCCCCAAACAGTCTTGAGAGTGTTAGGGGGGTAGGGTCCTGCCAGACAGACACGGAAGACAACGGAAGTGGCGGACGGACCCCACTTCTGTGCGACCGGTCTCTATGTGGGAGAGCAGGGTGAGCGATTACACCCTGTCGCCCGACGAGCTGTGTCTGAAAAACAAAGGGAAAACATTAATAAAACACAACCATACAAACCTGAAGGGCTGAGAGCAGCCCCTGCGTGTCCAACCTCCTCGGACACTAAGCAAAAACTGATCTCCTCAGCTCCAGTCAGTGGGTGTATACTGCGGGGGAGAATGTACAGTGCCTACAAGTAGTATTCAACCCCCTGCAGATTTAGCAGGTTTACACATTCGGAATTAACTTGGCATTGTGACATTTGGACTGTAGATCAGCCTGGAAGTGTGAAATGCACTGCAGCAAAAAAGAATGTTATTTCTTTTTTTTTTTTTTTTTTTTTTTTTTAAATTGTGAAAAGTTTATTCAGAGGGTCATTTATTATTCAACCCCTCAAACCACCAGAATTCTGTTTGGTTCCCCTAAAGTATTAAGAAGTATTTCAGGCACAAAGAACAATGAGCTTCACATGTTTGGATTAATTATCTCTTTTTCAAGCCTTTTCTGACTAATTAAGACCCTCCCCAAACTTATGAACAGCACTCATACTTGGTCAACATGGGAAAGACAAAGGAGCATTCAAAGGCCATCAGAGACAAGATCGTGGAGGGTCACAAGGCTGGCAAGGGGTACAAAACCCTTTCCAAGGAGTTTGGCCTACCTGTCTCCACTGTTGGGAGCATCATCCGGAAGTGGAAGGCTTATGGAACTACTGTTAGCCTTCCACGGCCTGGACAGCCTTTGAAAGTTTCCACCCGTGCCGAGGCCAGGCTTGTCCGAAGAGTCAAGGCTAACCCAAGGACAACAAGGAAGGAGCTCCGGGAAGATCTCATGGCAGTGGGGACATTGGTTTCAGTCAATACCATAAGTAACGTACTCCACCGCAATGGTCTCCGTTCCAGACGAGCCCGTAAGGTACCTTTACTTTCAAAGCGTCATGTCAAGGCTCGTCTACAGTTTGCTCATGATCACTTGGAGGACTCTGAGACAGACTGGTTCAAGGTTCTCTGGTCTGATGAGACCAAGATCGAGATCTTTGGTGCCAACCACACACGTGACGTTTGGAGACTGGATGGCACTGCATACGACCCCAAGAATACCATTCCTACAGTCAAGCATGGTGGTGGCAGCATCATGCTGTGGCGCTGTTTCTCAGCCAAGGGGCCTGGCCATCTGGTCCGCATCCATGGGAAGATGGATAGCACGGCCTACCTGGAGATTTTGGCCAAGATCCTCCGCTCCTCCATCAAGGATCTTAAGATGGGTCGTCATTTCATCTTCCAACAAGACAACGACCCAAAGCACACAGCCAAGAAAACCAAGGCCTGGTTCAAGAGGGAAAAAATCAAGGTGTTGCAGTGGTCTAGTCAGTCTCCTGACCTTAACCCAATTGAAAACTTGTGGAAGGAGCTCAAGATTAAAGTCCACATGAGACACCCAAAGAACCTAGATAACTTGGAGAAGATCTGCATGGAGGAGTGGGCCAAGATAACTCCAGAGACCTGTGCCGGCCTGAACAGGTCTTATAAAAGACGGTTATTAGCTGTAATTGCAAACAAGGGTTATTCCACAAAATATTAAACCTAGGGGTTGAATAATAATTGACCCACACTTTTATGTTGAAAATTTATTAAAATTTAACTGAGCAACATAACTTGTTGGTTTGTAAGATTTATGCATCTGTTAATAAATCCTGCTCTTGTTTGAAGTTTGCAGGCTCTAACTTATTTGCATCTTATCAAACCTGCTAAATCTGCAGGGGGTTGAAGACTACTTGTAGGCACTGTATATGAGGGATTTGGAATCATGGGGATTATGGGTCTATTGATGAAAAATATTATAATGATGACATTCTCTGGAATACATGGATAAGAATGAGATAATGTATAAAAATTGTTATGGTTTAATATAGGAAGATAGTATTAACCCCTTCACAACCTACGATGTAATGGTACATCCAAATCATGAAGGAGTGATCACCGCTGCGGTGAGCCAGTGGCGATCCCTGCACATGTCTGCCGATTAGAACAGCTGACATGCGTGGCTAACAGGCACAGGTGGATCCGCAACACACCCGTGCCTGTTAACCACTTAAATCGTGCTGTCAAAATGTGACACTGCGTTTTAAATCGCTGCAGCGGGAAACGCGCCTTTCCCTGCCGCCATCGGAGGCCCCGTGACGTGATTGTAGCGTCCACGGGGCCTTAGGTTACTCGTCAGTGGGCCAGTGATTCTTTGGGGTAGCTGTGACTGGCCTGACCCGGTTCCGTGACCCCGTCGGCTACATGAAAAAAAAAAACACAAAAACAGGAAACGGACAAGTGTCCAATACAGACGGGGATGGAATGAGGGTGGCAGGCCCCTGGGAAGCGTGTCACCGGTTGCAGTAGTGACTGGGGTCCCGGCCTCCTCCGCCGCTGACCCTTCCTGCGGCTAATCCTCTCCCAAGGGCAGTACTGGATGCTGAGCGGGGATGCTTTGCAGAGCAACACTTGGTATGCGGCCAGGAATTAGCCGCCGCTGCACAGTCTCTCTCCGGGGCAGGTGTTAGGTGCAGCCGAGACAGTATCGCTTCCCACGGGCGGAGCGGGGTGCCCAGGAAGGTTGGTGAGAACGGGGGCGGCAGTCCATGGGAGCGCCGGAGCGCAGGGCAGTGGCAGTTACTCACAGAGTCAGGTTTTTCTCCTCCATGCACAACTCTGTACTCTTCCCCGGTCCCAGTCCGTAGTGCCGGCAGCCTTAACCTCTCATGGGCCGGACCTCTGTCCCATCTCCCCAGGCTCTCTCTCTCTCTGCTGTCATGCCCCAGCAACCCGAACTAGGGCTCTGTACCTCTTCTGTGCTCCGTCCCGTGCTCTGGCGACTGCAGCCCTTTTAGTCCACGAGTGCAAATGCCGGGTCCCGTCTTTCTCTAGATGTTACTGGCCCCAGCTTGGTTGTGCTGTCTGTTTGGTGTTACATCCAGACAGCTCTGTTCTGCCTCCCTGAAGGCCTGACAGCCTCCCTGAGGGGAGCTGCACACTGTGCGTCGGCTCTGTTTCGTGTCTAAGCTTGTTCTGCCGGGCCAATAGTGTCTCTACTCCTAACTGCCTATGCCCACACCTTTGCAAGTTGTCATGGCTACTTGGGTTTGCTAAGAACTGGCTGAGTCACTTCCTAACTGTGTTTGTAGAAACATTGTTAACCCTTTCCTAGTGACAGCTTCTCCCTGCTGTATGGTGGTGTGAGGTGTGTGTAGAACTTATAGAACTTACCAGATTAACATCTTGACCTGCCCGGGGAGGATATAATGATATACCCTGTAGCGACTAGTCTCAGGGGCGCTACATGATCACGGGCAGCCGATTGTTGTCATGGTAGCGACAGGTCATGTGATGAATCCTGTCGCTATCATGACATAGTTCCTGTTAAAGCCGGCAAAGCAGCAGCTGTAACAAGAACGCAGCATTTCTGCTGATCAGAAATTTGCTGCTCTGATCAACAGAAATGAATGAGCGATTAGACTTCTAATCCTTATAGTCCCCTAGTGGGATTACTAAAATAAAAAAAGTAAAAAAAAGAGGATGGGAGGGTCAGTCTTTTCATATTAGTATTACACTCCCCGAAAATAAGATCTAGTGCTTTTTTCGGGGCAAATAAAATATAAGACAGTGTCTTTTTTTCGTGGAAGTACGGTAGTGCGTTTTTGTAAGAAGGATAAGATTGAAGTATCGAGATTGGGTGGGTTAGCATGTAGTGTTTTTAATGATGGTTTGTTGGTTTTATGTATAAGTTTTAATTTTATTTTGCTTCTTCCTAGATTGGTATTTATTTGAATGGTGACTTACCTGTTGAGATTACCGGGCTGGCTGGTATTCGCCCGGAACAACAAATTAGTTGTAGTAGGGGTGGATCCCCTGAAAAAGAAAAATAATAAGAATGTATATGAGGGATTTGGAATTGTGGGGATTATAGGTCTATTGATGAAAAATGTTGTAATGATGACATTGTCTGGATTACATAGATAAAGGGGGTATTACACGCAGCGATATCACTGGTGAAAGCACCCGCCCCGTCGTTTGTGCGTCACGGGCAAATTGCTGCCCGTGGCGCACAAAATCGTTAGGAGCCGTCACACGGACTTACCTTCCCTGCAACGTTGCTGTTGCCGGCGAACCGCTTCCTTTCTAAGGGGACGGTTCGTGCGGCGTCACAGCGACGTCACTAAGCGGCCGTCTAATAGAAGCAGAGGGGCGGAGATGAGCGGCCGTAACATCCCGCCCACCTCCTTCCTTCCGCATTGCCGTCAGCCACAGGTAAGCTGTAGCTCGTCGTTCCCGAGGTGTCACACGTATCGATATGTGCTGCCTTGGGAACGACGAACTACCTGCGACCTCTACAATCAACGATGTTTTGAAAAGGAAAGACGTGTCAACGATGGACGATAAGGTGAGCATTTTCCATCGTTAACGGTCGTTCCTTGCTGTCACACGCAACGACGTCGCTAACGATGCCAGATGTGCATCACGGAATCCGTGACCCTGGCGATATATCGTTAGATACGTCGTTGCGTGTAACGGGGCCTTAAGAATGGGATATTGTATAAAAATTGTTATGGTTAATATAGCAATATCGTATTAACCCCTTCATAACCTAGGATGTAACGGTACATCCAAAATCATGAAGGGGTGACCCCCGCTGCCTGCTGCAGTGAGCCAGTGGCGATCCCTGCACATGTCTGCTGATTATAACAGCTGACATGTGTGGCTTACAGGCACAGGTGGATCCGCGATCCACCCACGCCTGTTAACCACTTAAATCGCATTGTCAAAATGTGACAGTGCGTTTTAAATCGTTGCAGCGAGAAACGCGCATTTCCCCGCCGCCATCGGAGGCCCATGATGTGATCACCGGCAGCTGAAGGCTGTCATGGTAGCGACATGTCATGTGATGAATCCTGTCGCTATCATGTCATAGTTCCTCTCAAAGCCGGAAAAGCAGCAGCTGTAACAACAACGCAGCATTTATGCTGATCAGAGCTGTGCTGCTTTGATCAACAGAAATGAATGAGCGATCAGACTTCTGATCCTTATAGTCCCCTAGTGGGATTACTAAAATAAAAAAAGTAAAAAAAAGAGGATGGGAGGGTCAGTCTTTTCATATTAGTATTACACTCCCCGAAAATAAGATCTAGTGCTTTTTTCGGGGCAAATAAAATATAAGACAGTGTCTTTTTTTCGTGGAAGTACGGTAGCGCGTTTTTGTAAGAAGGATAAGATTGAAGTATCGAGATTGGGTTGGTTAGCATGTTGTGTTTTTAATGATGGTTTGTTGGTTTTATGTATAAGTATTAATTTTATTTTGCTTCTTCATAGATTGGTATTTATTTGAATGGTGACTTACCTGTTGAGATTACCGGGCTGGCTGGTATTCGCCCGGGACAACAAATTAGTTGCAGTAGGGGTGGATCCCCTGAAAAAGAAAAATAATAAGAAGAATGTATATGAGGGATTTTGAATCATGGGGATTATGGGTCTATTGATGAAAAATATTATAATGATGACATTCTCTGGAATACATGGATAAGAATGAGATAATGTATAAAAATTGTTATGGTTTAATATAGGAAGATAGTATTAACCCCTTCACAACCTACAATGTAATAGTACATCCAAAATCATGAAGGAGTGATCACCGCTGGCTGCTGCGGTGAGCCAGTGGCAATCCCTGCACATTTCTACCGATTAGAAAAGCTGACAGTGTCTTTTTTTCGGGGAAGTACTCCAGTCACTATCATAACATAGTTAGGCTATGTGCGCATGCTGCGTTTTTTTGGCGCTGCGTTTTTGTGCGTTTTTTGCCGCAAAAAACGCACAAAAACGCACCCACGGCAAAGAACCTCATAACAAAGCATGCATTTTTACCGCTTTTTTTGGCTTCGTTTTGCTGCGTTTTTGCTCACTGCGTTTTCATGCGTTTTTTTTTTATCAGTGAACAATGCCATTAAAGATTGTTGGAGAAAAAAAAAAAAGGTCTGATGTCATTTCTTTCCTCAATATGTTCTTCATTCTCTACTAGTGTATGCGGGAGAGCATACAGCTGCAGAACTACAAGGCTCAGCATGCTCCACCCAGGACTGTATGCTGGAGGGAGAGGCAGGGGGAGCAGAACTACAAGGTTCAGCATACTTTATCCACTAGTGTATGCAAGAGTGCAGACAGCAGCTGCAGAACTACAAGGCTCAGCATGCTCTATCCAGGACTGTATGCTGGAGGGAGAGGCAGGGGAGCAGAACTATAAGGCTCAGCATACTTCATCCACTAGTGTATGCAGGAGAGCCTACAGCAGCTACAGAACTACAAGGCTCAGCATGCTCCACCCAGGACTGTATGCTGGAGGGAGAGGCAGGGGGAGCAGAACTACAAGGTTCAGCATACTTTATCCACTAGTGTATGCAAGAGTGCAGACAGCAGCTGCAGAACTACAAGGTTCAGTATGCTCTATCCAGGACTGTATGCTGGAGGGAGAGGCAGGGGAGCAGAACTATAAGGCTCAGCATACTTCATCCACTAGTGTATGCAGGAGAGCCTACAGCAGCTACAGAACTACAAGGCTCAGCATGCTCCATCCACTAGTGTATGCAGGAGAGCAGACAGCAGCGGCAGAAATACAAGGCTCAGCATCCTCCATCCAGGACTGTATGCAGTTTTTTGCCCAAAAAAAAATGACATGGGCTTTGCCATATTTTTGTATGCTAGCCAGGTACAGCAGGCAGGTATGGGCTGCCCCCAACCCCCAGCTGCCTATTTGTACCCGGCTGGGAACCAAAATTATAGGGAAGCCCTTTTTTTTTATTATTTCATGAATTTAATGAAATAATTAAAAAAAAACAAAAAGGACGTGGGCTTCGCCCAATTTTTGAGTCCAGCCAGGTACAACTAGACATCTGGGGATTGGAATCCACAGCGCAGGGTGCCCAAGCTTTCTGGGCTGCCCCGCTGCGAATTGCAGTCCGCAGCCACCCCGGAAAATGGCACTTTTATAGAAGCGCCATCTTCTGGCGCTGTTTCCAACTTTTCCAGCTACCCTGGTGCGAGGTGGCTCGCTGGGTATTAATGGGGTTAGGGCTAGCTGTATGTTATCAATTGGCCCTAAGCCCGAAATTCATGGTGTCACGCCATTATTAGGCATGGCCACCATGAATTTCTAGTAAAGATAAAAAAAACACTACACAATTAGTGACTCCATCTTTATTGAAATAAAGAACCCCCCTCCGTAATCCTGGGTCAAGGGTCCCACGCCGTCCAATCCGGATCCAGTATCATCTGATCGGTTTGCTGGAAGGCAAACCAATCAGATGATGTGTCAGGTTCAAGGACGTGAATCACATCACACATCAGCTGGTTTTCTAAAAGCCGTTTATACAATCAGCTGATGTATCAGCGCAAAAAAAAAACAACAAAAAAACACCACACACTTCTGTGCAGACTCCCGTCCGATCGCTGCAGGAGCCGGCGGTAATCAGCTGATGGAAGTCACCTGACCGCATCAGCTGATAATTTCTGTCGGCCAGGCGGTAAAAAGCCGGCCTCACTGCTGGACTTATACAATCAGCTGATGCCGTCAGGTGACGGCATCAGCTGATCACCGGCAGGTCCTGCAGCGATCGGTCGTGTCCCGGGAGTCTGCCGACAGGTGAGTATGAGATTTTTTTTTTCTACTGTTCACTTTTGATTTCGCAGCTGCTTACACCTCCCGTCCGGACATGGCGCAGGACGGGAGCAGACACGGCGCCGGACGGAAGGTGGAAGCAGGGGTGGCGGTAGCGGGAGGATTCACTCTTCTGTGTTTACCAACACAAGGAATCCTCTTCCTGTACACGTCACTGTACTACCCACCCCTTGCGTTTATAGCTGTGTTTTAGTCATAGAGACGCACTAAAATGCAGCAATATTTGTAATTTGCGTTTTTCATTGCGTTTTTGAACATCTCATTGAACTCAATGGGTGAAAAACGCAGTGAAAAACGCAGGAATAATTGACATGTTGCATTTTTTTGGGCCCCACTAAAATGCAGCTAAAAAAAAACCGCTGTGTGCAGACAGTAAAATTGAAAACTCATAGATTTTGCTGGTGAAGCAAAGTCATGAAGTTTTCTGAACAAAAAGGCACCCGAAAAACGCGCAAAAACACCGCAAAAAAACGCCTAGTGCGCACATAGCCTTAATGTTACAGCCGGAGCCGGCAGAGCAGCGGCTGTAACAAGAACACAGCATTTCTGCTGATCAGAGCTGTGCTGCTACCTATGTATCTATTATCTATGTATGTATCTATCTATCTATGTTTGTATCTATGTATCTATTATCTATGTATCTCTCTATTATCTCTGTATTATCTCTCTCTATATCTCTCTATTATCTATCTATCTATTATCTCTCTATCTATCTATATATTATCTGTTAAAGTAGCTGTTAAAAGCATTAAAAAACGCAGGGACCAACCTGCAAAATAACGCACCAAAACGCACCAAAAACGCACCAAAATGCAGTAAAAATGCATGCGTTATTATCTACGTTATTGGTGCATTATTTTAACGCAGGTGTGCTAATCCTTCACTCTCAATAAATTTCTTGAGAAAAATCATTTTTCTAGTGCGCATATAGCCTAAAGGCCGCTTTACACGCTACGACATCGCTCAAGCGATTTCGTTGGGGTCACGGAATTTTTTTTTTTTTTTTTTTTTCTGCTGGTACTCTTCTGGAACCACACTTCTGACATTGAACATCGACATGGATTTTTGTCATATATTGATTATCTTCCTTCTTGTACCACGACTGGGACATCTGAAGCAATATTGTATTCTCTATGTTATACTTATGTTTTTTCACCGGTGTCACTGTGTTTATATTCATATTTTTATGATCATGGAGTTATTGTATAATGATTATTTCCCTCTTGTGCCACGATTAGGAGATCTCAATTTACATTGAACATCCTGTGACATGAAGTTTATGTATATTATATATACACTGGTCATTCCTCTCCTGTGCCACGACTTGGGATGTTTTTTGTGATATTGAATAATCTGTGCTACAGTATATGATCTCCTTATGTGTTATACTGCTCATACTTATTTAGTTTAACTTTGATATGGAACTCATGTATTACGCATTGATTACCTTCCTCTCTGTACCACGACTATGACACTTGAATTAATATTGAGGGTTTGATGTTATAGTATATGTTTTTTTATCAGTGGCACATTGTTCATAATTACCTATGTATATCCTTGATATTTATCATGTATCTTCCTCTTGGGTCACGGCTAGGACCTTTTAAGTTACATTTAAGACTTTATGTCACAGTTGATGTTCTCTTATTACTGTTACATTGCATATTTACTTATCCTTGTCTTCTTATGCTCGCTCCCGCCCCTCCTCCCCCCGTCGGCGCGGTTGCATCAGTGACCTACTGGCCCGGCTCTGTCGGCGTCATCATCGCCTGCGCACGTGCGCGGTTCGTGGGTGACGTGTCCCCACTTTCCGCACATGCACGCTACCTAACAAAAAAAAAAAAAGGGGCGTTGACTGCTGACAGAGCTGGTCACTGGCCGCGATTGGTCCGGCCGCGCTGACAGAGTGGGGATGGAGCAGTTGGAGCATGGGAGCACCATGTATAAAAACACATGGCTGCTTCACAGTGTTCCACCTCCCCTTGATGAAATAATCTTATAGCTGAGATTGTGAAAGGTATACGTTGGGGCTCTCTCCGGGGGGGGGTCTGCTCTGCTGCTTATCAGGCCGGCTTTGTGCACTTATGGGTATGTTTACTTAAACCTGCTGGGATTCTATTCATGCATTCATGTCTTTGTACTTAATCTGACTGTTCATTGGCATCCACTTAGCACCTCATGGTGGCTAAACCTGTTTATCTGTTTATAGCTTTTTTGACTGTTTAACTATTTGACTCTGTCACTGCAGAAGTTGCTGTTTCACCAGCATCTGTATCAAGCACTGTTTATTAGTGATTAGTGAGACTTGGATCCTATTTTATATATTTTATATATCTCTGTTATTTCAGAGTATACACTGTTATCATTGTGCTTATCCAGAGCTGTTTTTTTCCATCTGTCTATGTGTAACAATTGTCAAAATTTTACACCATGCTCTTTATGTGCAGGATGCCTTGTTCATGTTTTTGACCCAGTCTGTTATTTATTCATTTTACTTGTGCCCTATATGTAATTGTCATCTAGTACATCTATATTTTATCTGCCGGCCCGTTTTTGCCGCTGATTCCTTTGTGCCAGTTGCTATTTATTAAACCTATTTGCACTTTACTCCTTGTCCTCCAGTCTTTGTATTATCTATGTATGTATCTATCTATCTATGTTTGTATCTATGTATCTATTATCTATGTATCTCTCTATTATCTCTGTATTATCTCTCTCTATATCTCTCTATTATCTATCTATCTATTATCTCTCTATCTATCTATATATTATCTGTTAAAGTAGCTGTTAAAAGCATTAAAAAACGCAGGGACCAACCTGCAAAATAACGCACCAAAAACGCACCAAAACGCAGTAATAATGCATGCGTTATTATCTACGTTATTGGTGCGTTATTTTAACGCAGGTGCGCTAATCCTTCACTCTCAAGAAATTTCTTGAGAAATTTCTTAAGAAAAATCATTTTTCTAGTGCGCACATAGCCTAAAGGCCGCTTTACACGCTACGACATCGCTCAAGCGATTTCGTTGGGGTCACGGAATTTGTGACGCACATCCGGCTGCTTTAGCGATGTCGTTGCGTGTGACACCTATTAGCGATTTTTGCATCGTTGCAAAAACGTGCAAAATCACTAATCGGTGACATGCCCCCCTAATCTCAATTATCGTTGCTGCTGCGTGTACGATGTAGTTCGTCGTTCCTGCGGCAGCACACATCACTATACGTGACACCGCAGGAACGAGGAAGCTCACCTTACCTGCGGCCGCACGCAATGAGGAAGGAAGGAGGTGGGCGGGATGTTTGGCCCGCTCATCTCCGCCCCTCCGCTTCTATTGGGCGCCTCTTAGTGACGTCGCTGTGACGCCAAATGAACCGCCCCCTTAGAAAGGAGGCGGTTCACCGGTCACAGCAACGTCGCTATGCAGGTAATTAGTGTGGTAATTAGGCAGCAATTTGCCCATGGCGCACAACCGATGGGGACCGATATCGGTAACGATATCGCAGCGTGTAAAGCGGCCTTAAGAGTAGGTTTTTAGTTATTAATATTGGGTATTGCACTACTTCTTGAGTAACCACATAATTCACAGAATATTGATCACTGTTCCTAGGCATTGAACTAAATTAGCTAGTCACATCAAATTCACCACACAATAGTAATTACACAATTTTCAGCACTTACTTATTTTTATGCCAAAATTGCCCTTGAATCTGAGGGTTAGTAATCTGACTACTTTTGATTAGTAAGTGCCCATATATTGTTCTTAGGCCGGTATTAACCACAACCTTGAAGGTTTAATTAATAGCAATTATTACTGTTTACATCAAATTGTTGCAATAATTATGGCCACACATATGGTTATTGGTTATCATACTATAGGCCCTGAGGTATCTTTAGTATGATCCTTGGTAGCATTTAAAAAAAATAAATAAAGTGTGAAAATATAATTCACTCAATAGGGAATCATTCCATTTATAACCTATGGGGTGGATTTATTATTTGCTTATCCCTTCTTTTTCATGTCAATCTCATGTCCACATATAGTATGGTTCTAGTATATACTAAATTTGTGTAATGTTCGGGATTTCTTCCAATATATAGTCAGCAAACATGGGTATAGTCCATACATACATAGTCCTACATTCACAGAATTTTAGTTCCAGGGAGCGCTGAGCCTGTTGGTGTCTCCCCTGACCACCAACAATGTCGACAACATGGCCTAGCTAGCATGCACCGCCATTACCATGATGGCGCTGCTGGCTCGCGGGCCGCGGTCTGAGAGTTGTGGGTCACATGTAAATAGGCACATCACATGAGCTTAGCGACACTGTGACGGGGTCCTTCTCCCATATCACACAATTAACAGAGTGAGAGATGGCGGTACAATCCAAAGAGCAATTATTCCAAGCAACTCAAATGGTCCATAACATAAACCACAAAACAGAGGGTAAAATTAGTCCTGTAACACAAATATAGTCCGGTAAGCGATAAATGTACAGGTCTCTCTGAGAAGCCACAGTTTCTCACAGAGGATTAATCCTTCTCTGTTCAAGTTCTCCAACAGACTGATTGAGTCTACCAGGTAAGCAAAGAGGTTGGGTGAATCTCAGGCCCCTTCCCCCAAACTTAGGAACAGGAACACTACAGGGGGTGATTACCTACAGACAATACAATGTACACACAAGCAGTACAAATAATGGACAGTGAACCAAGCTTAAAATATGAATCTACACAACATGATACACCTCCCCCCATATCCAACCATCACAGCCACTGACTTGGAACTTCCTTTCTGTCACATGACCCGTCATCAGTTGTAGCAGGTACGCGAGTACAGCACAGTTGTTCTAGGCTGCCAAATAGTCACAGTACCCGATCACCTGCTTCTTGCGGCTCACAGGCAAGTGCCCCCCTTGACGATCGCGGCTGGTGCAAGGGTCGCACCTGTCAGTGCTCACTGCTTTATTTCAGATGAACGTTTTACCGATGCAGAGCAGAGTCAAGCTCTCTCTGCATAACTATTCCAATGGCAGCTGCTGGCCAATAAGTGGCAAGAGGTTGATGCATATGACGTCACCTGTTTGCCTCTGATTGGCCGGCGGCTGCCATTGGAATAGTGCAGAGAGAGCTTGACACTGCACGGCGGCAAAACTTTCATCTGAATTTCAGATGATGCGTTGACAGTCGCCAGTTGCCTCGATCATCAAGGGGGGCTCGTGCCTGCTGGCTGCAAGAAGCAGGTTGGAGAATGGAGGAGAGGTATGAAATGGCACAATAGCAGACAAGGATGAGGCATTGCTACAAAAAAAGGATCAGTAAAGGGGACAGTATAGTAAAAGTAAACAAGGATGGGCACATTAGTAAAAAGGGACAAGGATGGGCATATTACTACACGATGGGCATAATACTACAGAATGGGCACATTATTACAGGATGGGCACATTACTACAGAATGGGATCAAGGAGGGGGCACAATACTACAGGATGGGCACCTTGCTACAGAATGGGCTCAAGGACGGGGCACATTAGTAAAAGGGAACACGGTTGGGCACATTACTACAGGATGGGCACAATACTACAGGAATGGGACAAGGATGGGGCAGATTAGTAAAGGGGGACAAGGAGGGAGCACATTACTACACAATGGTCATATTACTACAAGTTGAGGTCAAGGTGAGGGCACAATACTACAGGATGGACACATTACTACAAGATGGGCTCAAGGATGAGACAAATTATAAAAGGGAACAAGTTTAATAATACAGGATGAGCACATGTTTGGGGCACATTAGTTAAAGGGGACGAGACTGGGCACATTACTACAGGATGGGCACATTACTACACAATGGGGACAAAAATGGGGCACATTTGTAAAAGGGGACAAGGATGGGCACAAGGATGGGGAACATTACTAGAGGATGGGCACATTACTGCAGGATGGGGACCATTACTACAGGATGGGCATATTACTACAGTAGGGGGACAAGGATGGGGCACATTAATACAGGATGGGGACAAGGATGGGCACATTACTACAGAATGGGGAAAAAGAGGGGGCACATTAAGCCAGGATGGACACTTTACTAAAGGATGGGCTCAAGGATGGGGCATATTAGTAAAAGGGGACAAGGTTGGGCACATTACCACAGGATGGGCACAATACTACAAAATTGGGACAAGGATGGGGAACATTAATAAAAGGGGACAAAGAGGGGGCACATTACTACAGGATAGGCACATTTCTACAGGATGGGGTCAAGGAGAGGGCACATTACTACAGGATGGGCACAAAGATGGGGCACATTACCACAGGATGGACACTTTACTAAAGGATGGGCTCAAGGATGGGGCACATTTGTAAAAGGGGACAAGGATGGGTACATTACTACAGGATGGAGACAAGGATGGGGCACATTACTACAAGATGGGGCACATTACTACAGGATGGAGCACATTATTACAGGATGGGCACATTACTACAGGATGGTGACAAGGAAGGGCACATTACTACAGGATGGGGACAAGGATGGGCACATTAATACATAATGGGGAAAAGGAGGGACACATTAATACAGAATGGGGAAAAGGAGGGCTGCATTACTACAAGGTGGGCACTTTACTACAAGATGGGCTCAAGTATGGTGCACTTTAGTAAAAGAGGACAAGGATGAGCACATTACTACATGATGGGCACATTACTACAGGATGGTGACAAGGCTGGGGCACGTTACTACAGGATGGGGACAAGGATGTGCACATTACTACAGAATGACAAGCAAGAAAATAGATCCAGCGCTTGTAAGGAACCAGCTTGAATAGTTCATGTAAAATATCCAAATTTATTTAGAAATGTTGCAAGTAAAAATACAGGACAGTCATAACTACCCCCTTGTAGGACTAGATGGTCAGTGGGGACAACACGATTCTGCCAATCTCTTGGCCTTAATCATGTACATGATTAAGCCCAAGAGATTGGAGAAACGCATTGTCCCCACTCACCATCTAGTTCTACAAGGGGGTAGTCATGACTGTCCTATATTTTTACTTGCAACGTTTCTAAATAAATTTTGGATATTTTATTGAACTACTTCAAGCTGGTTTCTTACAAGCGCCACATCTATTTTCTTGCTTGTCTTCATACGGTTGGCCAAACGAAGTCCAGGCTGCCACTAGGATGCCAGAGAACCAGAGGAGGTGAGCTGACAACATTGCTTTCTGTTTCTTATTACTACAGTATGGGAACAAGGATGGGCACATTACTACAGGATGGAAACAATAAATACACAAATTCCATTTAAACAAAAGTATAATGAGTGTTAGCCATGGAATAACGTTACATAATTCCCAATCTGACGAAAATGCATATATCCACAAATAGAATTATATTAAGGAGAGAACAAAATGGACTAAACACCATAAAAAAATACAAATTTTATTAAACATATTAAAAAATAAGATATAGAAAAACAGACAACAGTAAATGTAAATGCCATGGTTCGAGATCACACTTGATATGCAGTATAAAATGAATTGATCACATACAGTATTTGGCATGTAAACATATGTAAGTATACAGTAGTTAAAGGGAACCTGTCAGCAGAAATTTCGCAATAAACCTAAAAGATTCCCCTTCTGCAGCTCCTGGGCTGCTTTCTAGAAAGGTTCCTGTTGTTATTGTGCCCCCTTTGAGACCTAAATAAATACTTTATAAAGTCTTACCTTTTTGTATCCAAATCTTTTTTTTTATGGTCACGGGGGCGGGCTGTCTTGCGTCCGTTATTCTCCCTCCTGATGCTGTACGCCGTCCCCCATTGCTCATTTCCATACATGAGGACGCCGCCCAGTGCTCCCATGGTCTCGCGCATGCCCAGTGCCACTCTCGCGGGACTGTGCGCAGTGTGTCCGCTGGTGACGTGATTGCGCAGGGAGTGAAATTATGGGCGGCGCTGTGATTGTCATCAGCAGCGTCATCCAAGTACCCGCTCATAATCTCCTGCCCGCGCTTTTCACTCTGCCTCCACCGTTATGCGCAAGCGCTGGCCATATGAACCCACGTCACCTATTACCCATCTTTCCCTGGAGCAGGAAATAGATGTGAGGAGCAGCATACCACCGATCATAACCGCATAACGGTGGAGGCAGAGTGAAAAGCGCGGACACAAGATTATGGGCGGGTACTTGGATGACGCTGCTGATGACAATCACAGCGCCGCCCATAATCTCACGCCTGCGCAATCACCTCACCAGTGGTCACACTTTACACAGTGCTGTCCCGCGATAGTGCCACTGGGCATGCGCGAGACCTAGGGAGCACTGGGCGGCGTCCTCAGGTATGGAAATGAGCAATGGGGGACGGCGTAAAGTGGCAGGAGGGAGAATAACGGACGCAAGACAGCCCGCCCCTGTGACCATAAAAAAAGATTTGCATACAAAAAGGTAAGACTTTATAAAGTATTTATTTAGGTCTCAAAGGGGGCACAATAACAACAGGAACCTTTCTAGAATGCAGCCCAGGAGCTGCAGAAGGGGAATCTTTTAGGTTTAGTGCGAAATTTCTGCTGACAGGTTCCCTTTAAACCACAGAAATATAATACACAAAGCTAATACCAAATATAAAGTGACTAGTGCATCAGCACTTGGAGCAAACCATATGCTCCTAGGCAATATCAAAAGTTTAGATTCAAGATACAGCCAAAAATTGAACCAGTGGGGTGCCCATATATTAAGGGTATTATATTACCTGGAAATACTGCAGTATATAATTGGTGCTTGTAACATCCATGGCGGCATCCTCACACTCTTCTGCTCCCCTCCCCTGGCGAGGACATTGGTTTTCTCCCCTATCCAGACGACCAATTTCTTAAAGAGCCAATATCCTCATATCTCAGAAGTACCTCCAAGGTCAGCTGGGAGGTCGCAGGTACTTAAAGCACCTCTGCCTTTTACTGGTGCCTGGGCAATCAGTTAGAAATTAACAAAAAACAAAATTCCTAAAAGTTGCAAATGTTATTAAGTATAATATTAAAAACTCACTATGTGGATGTGAGAAAAGCACTCCAAAATAATAGAGGAGAAAAATAAGCGAGATAGGCATGGATCTAGGTAACTCTAAATGGCCCTGCTATTGCCACTACGGTCTCACCCTACCTTACCGTGGAGGTTTGTACCCTAATAAAACGCAAATGGTGCCTCCGCTCAATGATGACTCACCCTTAAAGACCCTAATGAGTCCCTAAACTAGATCCTATCATAAATTATCCACAAATACAATGTCTGATCAAATAGGTTTGCGTTTTCAGTGTATCCACACCATTTAGGGACATCTATACCCCAATCAGGCCTCCTGATGAACCTGAAACAGGGGAAACGCGTTGAGGCCGTCTTGTGAATAATGACATGTATAAGGGAAGTGTTTTTATCTTTATTTTTTTGTTTGATCTTTTGCTTGTTTTTGTAACCTGTAATTGTGGGTCCTTTCTTTCATTTACGTGGGGCGTTGTGGTGCACACCAGTAGCCCTCGCAGTTTGATTTGCTGTTTCATGAGGTATCTATCAGGATTCAGCATGGCATATTATTAGTAGATACCTTTGTGGTTATTACCTTTTGAGCTTGGTTATTTAAAACCTATTTGATCAGACTTTGTATTTCTGCATAATTTATGATAGGATCTAGTTTAGGGACTCATCAGGGTCCTTAAGGGTGAGTCATCGGTGAGCAGGGGCACTATTTGCATTTTATTAGGGTGCCAACCTCCGCAGCAAGGTAGGGTGAGACTGTATGGGCAACGGCAGGGCCCTTTAGGTTTACCTAGATCCTTGCTTATTTCACTTTTTTTGGTCCACTCTATTGTTTTGGAGTGCTTTTCTCACATCCACATATTGAGTTTTTAATATTATACTTTAATTTGCAACTTTTAGGATTTTTTGTTTTTGTTAATTTCAATTGGGATTTGTCCTCTATCCTTGATTGTTAGCCGCAATAAGTTAGGGGTACTTTGCACGTTGCGACATTGCAAGCCGATGTTGCGATGTCGAGCGCGATAGTCCCCGCCCCCGTCGAAGCAGCGATATCTTGTGATTGCTGCCATAGCGAACATTATCGCTACGGCAGCTTCACATGCACTTACCTGCCCTGCGACGTCGCTCTGCCAGGCGAACCGCCTCCTTCCTAAGGGGACGGGTCGTGCGAGGTCACAGCGACGTCACAAGGCAGGCGGCCAATAGGAGCGGAGGGGTGGCGATGAACAGGACGTAAACATCCCGCCCACCTCCTTCCTTCTCATTGCAGCCGGGACGCAGGTAAGGTGATGTTCCTCGCTCCTACGGCATCATACACAGCGATGTGTGCTGCCGCAGGAACGAGGAACAACATCATACCGTCGCTGCTGCAAAATTATGAAAATGTCGGACCCTACACCGATCATACGATAACGACGCTTTTGCGCTCGTTAATCGTATGTAAAAGGATTCACATACTGCGATGTCGACAGTGACGCCGGATGTGCGTCACTTTCGATTTGACCCCACCGACATCGCACCTGCGATGTTGTAATGTGCAAAGTACCCCTTGGAGTCATTGCTAGTTCTCAGGTCCCTTAGCGCTGCTGCTGATATTGTGCTGTCTGCTGCTGCTCACACTTCTTTATATTGTAGTGCTGTGCTTCCTTGCTGTTCCACTGCTGCCGCTACCATCCACGCCGTCCAGCTTACACGATACCCGTCTCCTCAAGTATCCATGTCAGTCGCAGCTGCTGTACTATCAATCCGTCCATCCATCCCAGACAGAATCTCAACACCTGCTGCTGCTCTAACCTACTGCCAGAGACTGTTGCTCGTTTACCCCTGGGGGCAGCTGAAGCAGCACCAGTCTTCCTGAGTGTCACCCGCACACATACCTGCAGTGTAACACCCTCACCATGAGGGGCTCTGGAGAAGACCAGGCTCAGGTCCATAGTCAAGCCCCTTTAGTTTTTCTGTGTGCTGTGGCTCAGTGGCTTTTCTAAATATCTCTGCTCTGCGGGCGAGCATAACAGTTTTCCCAGGACATGAACCATGCTGGCCCTGCATTCTCGGCTCAGTGAGAACTTGCTCATTTGCAGGAGGAACAACACCATCTCATGACCAGTCTGCAGGCTATGGACACATGGCTGACCTCTCTGCAGTTGACAGATCTTGCAACCAACAACACTCAGCTTACCAGCGTCTAACAAGAACTTACTCATCAGGAAGGTATACAAGGTCGGGTGCTGGAGTATTTAGCTTCCATGGACGAACGGCAGACATCCAAGCAGAATGCTTCCAGCCAAGCTGCTACTCCAGTTTTGGAGCCTTCTGTGCCGTCCTCTCTTCCAGTCGGCAGTCTTCCTCATTCGTCTCAGCAGACATCCACGGTACCGAGGGGATCCGAAGCTTTGTTAAGGGTTTCTTAATAGTGCCAGTTGCACTTCCGTCTCCTGCCGCAGCAGTATCCCACAGATGCCACCAAAGTGGCTTTCCTGGCCTCTTACCTAGAGGGCGAAGCTTTGGACTAGATCAGTTCGTTTCTGGAGAGGCTTGATTCACTAGTCTCCAACCTGTCTATCTTCCTGGAGACTTTCCAGGAAATATTTGATGAACCTGGCCACATTGCATCTGCTACAGAAGCACTGTTTGACCTGCAACAAGGGGATTTCACCGTAAGCCATAAGATTCCACACCTTATTGTCTGAGCTGCAGTGGACCAATGAGTCATTCATCGGAGCATTCTGGTGAGGCCTAACTGGTAAAATCAAGGGACGAGTTAGCTGGTCATTGTCACGCTCCCGATCCGACTGCGCCACCCACCACGGGTTAAGGGCGTCACACATGCACACTAGAGGGCATGCGTGTGCACTCTCCTAGACTTAAAGGGCCAGCACAGCTGTCCAGGATCTGACTACTAAATACCTTGGGTATTTAAGACTTCCTGTTCCCCATGGCCAGTGCTTGTTCAACGTGTCCCTGTAGCTTGTCTCTTGTACCAGTTGTTCAGGTCTCTCTATGCCTATGCTTGGTGTAACACTGTCTTTGCTTACAGATCCTGAGTACCTTTCTGAGCACACACTCCAGCCTGATCCCTGTAACCTGCACCAGTCTCCGGTTCTGGACTTCAGCCTGATCCCGTTAACCTGCACCAGTCTCCGATTCTGGCCTTCAGCCTGATGCCGTTAACCTGTACCTGGTTCAGATCTGATCCTGTATCTACCACAGACTCTATAAAACTCTTTCCTGTGAATCCTGCTGATCCCGGCTTCCGTGCATCTAGACCCTCTGGGGTTACGCCCGACGTCCCTGTATAGGGATTCGCTCAAGGCGGCACCTCAGGAGAGTCCAGTGCCCAGTCCAGTGAGTCCACTCCCAGGACTATCGTTACAGTCGTGCTTTATTCTTCTTTCTGGATGACCTGATTAGCCTAGCCATTCAGATTGACCTGTGCTTTCTGTAATGTGCTCATGAGAAAGCCCGTGAAAGGAGGTCATCACACCCAGTACCCTCTGTTCTGAGGTGCTTGGTTCCTCGTGCCAGTGTGGCCTCCATACCTACAGTCCCAGAGCCAATGGAGATTGATCAAGTGTGGTCTGTCTGCTATCGCCAGGACATTCGTCGTACCAATGGGAGGTGCTACTATTGTTGAAGCTCCGCGCACCTAATCTGCTTTTGTCCCAAGAAGCCGGGAAAATTTCTTGCCTAGGGTCAGTAGGAGAGGCTACTCTACGTGATGGCAAGTCCTCTGCACCTCTATATTTGACTGTGTCCGTAACCAGTGACTTCTGGTTCTCTGAGGTGGCCCTTCTGTGCTGATGGGAATTTCATACAACTGAGTATAGTGGATCGGTATTGGATTCCTGTTCATCAGCTGCAAAGTCCTGTTCCAGTGCTGTCGGTGAACAAAAAGCCTCTGCCCGAGGTCATCCAGTTTGTTACAGAAGACGCTGTCCTATGAGTAGGAGTGCTGCATATGGAGAAGATCACCTTTCACGTCCTTTCAGGAATGTCGCATCCGCTGTTGCTGGGTCTACTGTGGATTCGGAAGCACGAACCACTTCTGGACTGGAGATCTGCTCAGGTGGGGTAACACTTGCCATAAAAGCTGTCTTGTTCATGTACAATCTCCTTGACCACCCATGAAGCCCTCTAATCTTCCAGGTCTGCTGTCTGCATACTGGGCCTATGCAGATGTCTTTGACAAAAAAGAGGCCAAAACCCAGCCGCCACATAGACAATACCACTGTCCGATTGACCTACTCCCTGGGTCAACCCCTCCTCGTGGTTGTATGTATCCCGTCTCAGGCCGAGACCCAGGTGATGTCCGAATACATAAAGTACAATATGGCAAGAGGTTTCATTCAATACACTTCCTCAACGGCCGGAGCCGGTTTCTCCTTTGTGAAAAAAGGACAGGTCTCTTTGACCATATATAGACTACAGAGGTCTCAATCAAATCACAGTCAAGAACAAATAATCGCTGCTGCTCATACCAGAATTGTTCGACCGACTCCGAGGATTTAGGATCTTCTCCAAGCTTGACCTCTTTGGTGCGTACAATCTGGTTAGGATATGGTTGGGCGATGAATGGAAGACTGCCTTCAACACCCATGACAGCCACTATGAGTATCGGGTAATGCCATTTGGGCTCAGCAATGCCCCGACAGTCTTTCAGGAATTCATCAACGATATCTTTCGAGATCTGCTATACACATGTGTAGTGGTGTACTTGGACGACATTCTTGTATTCTCACTGGACTTTCTTACGCACAGAAGAAACGTTCAGCAGGTTCTGCAGAGGTTAAGGGAGAACCATGTATATGCCAAATACGAAAAGCACCTGTTTGAGAAATCATCCCTGCTTTTCTTAGGTTACATCATCTCAGTGACCGGCCTGAGGATGGATCCAGCAAGTTGTTAGCAGTACTGAAGTGGCCACGTCCTGACAGTCTGATCCGGCGGTTCTTTGGGTTTGCCAATTACTACAGGCAGTTTATCCCGTGATTCTCGTCACTGGCTCTTCCCATCTCAGTCTTGACCCGCAAAGGGGCGAATCTGAAAGCTTGGACTCCTGAGGCAGAAAACACCTTTATTTCCCTCAAACAGGCCTTACTTAGCTTTGACGCTACATAGACCTGATTCTAATCAGCAGTTTACCCTCGAAGTGGATGCTTCGTCTTCTGTTGCCGATGCAGTTCTCACACAGAAGTGCTATTTAACCTGCGGTTTCTTTTCCAGGGCTTTCTCTCCAGCCAAGTGCAACTACTCAATTGGCGATTGGGAGCTGTTGGCCCTCAAGATGGCTCTGGTGTTATGTGTTGGAAGGAGCAGTGCACCCTGTAATCATTTACGCCTAACACAAGAACTTTGCTTACCTACAGTCAGCTCAGGGGATGAATCCTCGTCAAGCCCGGTGGTCGCTTTTGTTCACTCGCTTCGACTTTGTGCTGCATTTCCGCCCTGCAGAAATGAACATCAAGGTTGATGCGCTGTTGCGATCATTTCTGTCAGCCGATCAGGAGGAGGAGCCTCAACACATAATTGAGCCATCCAGGATGGTGACATGGCTCCTATAGACATTTTCCAGGTTCCTCCCGGCAAGATGTTGCTGAAGCAGACAGGGAGCGAGTTATTCAGTGGGGTCATTCCTTTTGGCTGGCCAGTCATACTGGACAGAAGTCATTGCAGCTGACGTTGTAGTGCTACTGGTGGCCTACACTGCGACAAGATGTCCTGGAATTTGTGTTGGCCTGTCCTTCGAGTGCCCATAAGAAGACACTGAAGAAGCTTCCTGCTGATCCACTGCTCCCTTTTCCGGTGCCATCTACCCCCTGATAGCATATCACATCGGGATGGACTTTATCACAGATCTACTGAAGTCCTCCGGTTGCACCGTCAACTTAGTGGTGGTGGACAGATTCTCTAAAATGGCCCATTTTACCCTGCTGACCGGTTTGCCTTCTTCGCCAGTGCTTGCTGAGCACTTCATGCAGCTCATCTTTCTGCTGCACGGTCTACCACTCCTCATTGTGTCCGACAGAGGAGTCCAGTTCATATCTAGATTCTGGAAGGCCACCTCCAAGCTGTTGGATGTCACTTTGGACTTCTCGGCAGACTACAATCCGCAGTCCAATAGCCAAGTGGAACGGGTGAACCAGACTATGATGAACTTTCTGTGACACTTCGTCAATGAGCATCATAGTGACTGGGTCAAGCTCCTCCCTTGTGTGGAGTTCTCGTATATAAAACCACCTAAGTAAGTCCGCCGCCAAGCCTCCTTTTCAGATTCTGTATGGACAGCGACCCAGAATCCCATTCCCAGTGGCACTCACCTTTGGCAAGCTGTTTCTCTCGTTAAGACGTTCTCCGACATCAGGGTGGAGACCAAGTCCTCCCTGGAGCAGTCCTCCATTCATATGAAGAGGCATGAAGACAAGAGACACCTACATCCTTCTTCGTTCCAGCCCGGAGACAAGGTATGTCTCTCTTCCGGATACGTCCACTTCAAGTTACCATCCTACAAGTTGAGTCCCATTGAGGTGCTCCAGACTACAAACTGAAGCTCCTGGCTTCTCTATGCATCCCCAACTCTTTCCATGTGTCCCTCCTCAAACCTGTCATCCTGAGCCGTTATCACAGGGATCCAGGTACCTCTTAGCCTCTGGAAGGGGTTTGGTCCTGAGGAGAGGTCATTGCAGGAAGACCAAAAGAAAAATCCCTAAAAAAATCACCTTATTATTATTGTCTTAAAATCAGAAATCCCCCCCAAAAAACGTGATTATATAAAGTCATAGACACGGTCCAATGATTAAAGATTCGGAATGGTGAAAAGCCCTATCAGTTTACCTTCCTTGCCGCGGAGGTTGGCACTCTACATTTAGCGCAATGGCGCCCCCGCTTACCGACAGCTTGCTCTTATATCCCTGTTCTAGTCTGAGGTGCAGCTAGTCTGGAAATTCGGGAGTGACAACACACATAATCTATGCACACCTACATGTCCTCAAAAATATAAAATGACTCTGTCACAAGGGTAAAAATATCCCAGACAGTTAGATCCCCCTATTTTCTATAAGATAATACTAGAAAATAGGTTTGACTATGTTTACATATCTTTTGGTACCTTTTTCTGCTGGTGTGATAATGAAAAACCAGGTTATTAGCAAAGAGAGTCCTTGCTTACATTGATATATTGCTTGGCCAGTTTGCACAATAACAGTCTAGGTTTACAGCAGTGTTTGTGTTTACTCCTTGTGTTACACAGTACTTGGAGGTATTTAGCACTTTATATATACTTTGGAGGCACTTGACAATTTATTTTTTTAATAAGTATAACATCAGGTTATTTAAGCTGAGAGATCAAACCTATTTTTCTAGTATTATATTATAGAAAATAGGGGGATCTAACTGTCTGGGATATTTTTACCCTTGTGACAGTGCTAAGTCATTTTATATTTTTAAGGACATGTAGGTGTGCATAGATTGTTATGTGTGTTGTTACTCCCGAATTTCCAGACTAGCTGCACCTCAGACTATAAGGGCAAGCCGTCGGTGAGCGGGGGCGCCATTGCGCTAAATTTAGAGTGCCAACCTCCGTGGCAAGGAAGGGAAACTGATAGGGTTTTTGGCCATTCCCAATCCTTAATCATTGCACCGTGTTAATGACTTTATATAATCACGCTTTTTGGGGGGAATTTCTGATTTTAAGACAATAATGATAAAGTAATTTTTTAGGGGTTTTTCTTTTGGTCTTCTTGGTTAACCCCTTGGTTATATCTCAATTGGTTGTTCTTTTTTGAGAGGTCATGGCAGCCAAGGGAGAATATTAATTTCCCTCTTCTCCTTAACAAATACCCTAAAAGGGGGTGGGTGGGGGGCGTAAGGAAGGGGGGTACTGTAACGCCCATGCCGACATCCTCGCACTCTCCTGCTCCCCTTCCCCAGCAAGGACGTCGGTTTCCTCACCTGTCCAGGAGTCCTGCGGTGGTGGTCCCGTCCCTGTCCCATGCTGCTGTCTCCCAGAACATCTGTACATCTTCCAGGCCTCCAGCCTCAGCCTTATCACTGGTGCCTGGGCAATGAGTTAGTCATTGCTAGTTATCAGGGCCCTTAGCACTGCAGCTGATGATATTGTGCTGTCTGCTGCTGCTGATACATCTTTATATTTCAGTGCTGTACTACCATGCTGTTCCACTGCTGTCGCTACCATCTACGCCGACCAGCTTACACGATACCCGCCTCTGCAAGTATCCATGCCGGTCACAGCTGCTGTACCATCCATCCGTCCATCCATCCTGGATGGAATCTCGACACCTGCTGCTGCTGTAACCTACTGCCAGAGACTGCCGCTCCCATACCCCTGGGGCCAGCCGATGCAGCACCAGTCTTCCCGAGTGGCACCCAGACTCATACCTGAAGCGTAACACCCTCACCATGAGAAGCACTGGAGAAGACCAGGCTCAGGTCTGTAGTCAAGCCCCTCTGGGTTTTATGTGTGCTGTGGCCCAGTGGGTTTGCTAAACAACATTGCTCGTCCGGCAAGCATAACAGGGTCAGAGGAAATCCCATGAGAACGCCTCAATGCGTGTTTCGTGAGAAATTGCTCGCTTCATCAAAGGACTGAAAGGTACACATGCCAGGACCTTTTTAGAGTAAGAGGTAGTGGTCACCTGGGCTGCGAGAACCAATCAAGGTGGATATAGTGGCACCTGTACACCATCTGAAATCAATCTGTCCATTCCGCTTGCGTTGTCATAACACTAGCACTATGTATGTCGCGGGCGGGGAGGGGACGCTGCGCTCACCACGCTCGGGTCCGGCACGGTTGCGGCTGCTTCGCTTGCTGCTCGGTCAGTTGCTCGAGCGGTGGGCCAGATCCCGGGGACTCGAGCGGCGCTCCTCGCCCGTGAGTGAAAAGGGGGGATTGGTTTTGGGGATTTATTGTCCGTGACGCCACCCACGGTTGTGGTGAGGTTGTGACACAACCGCTGCTCTTGACGGGGATCCCGGGAGCGATGACAGGGAGCAGCTTAGATGTTGCTCTTCCCCTCCGTGGGTAGGGGGGTTGGTTGTCCCGGGGCCCGGTGAGGGAGGAATGGCAGGTGGGTTACGGGACCTGGTGAGGTGCAGGGTCGTGGGGGCAGCGCGGTGCCGCACGGCACAGTGGTACTCACTCAGCCAATAATGAATGCAAAGTCTCCGGTAAAACAAACGGCTGGATGGACGGGTCCCACAGACGGCTGCGGTGGTTCTTCTCCCGGTAGGTTGGCGGTGACTGCCTTTCCCTGCACCTGTGTTATGTTCTCGGTTCCGGTGGCTTCCCACCGGTAAACCGCTCCCCAGCTTGGATGGATGCTGAGGGAACCCCTTTTGCCTGCAGGCTCTGGCCCTGGGAACTGTAGCCTTGGCGGTGACTGTATTTCCCTTCACGGTTTGAGCGGTTGCCTTCAATCGTGTCTTGACTGCTGGGAAACCCCGGAGGTTCCCTTCGCTAACGGATTTGACCGGTTTTGCGGCGACTCCAAGCCTGGTCGGGGTCCGTAGGCCCTGCCGAATGGTGCTGGCCTCTCTTCGCTCTCCGATCCGGTACCGGCGGGCCACCGCCCGTCCCCGGTCCTTACGGTTCACGTCAATCAGCCTCTCCTGCAGACAGTCACCACCGTCTGCCAACTTTGCTGTATGTGCCCGGGCCACGCACCCGGACACAGTCAGTCTGCTCCACTACCACTTCACTCCTCTCTCTTCCACTTCCCTAACTGAACTGTCACTTTTCCCGCCTCCAGGCCTGTGAACTCCTCGGTGGGTGGAGCCAACCGCCTGGCTCCACCCCACCTGGTGTGGACATCAGCCCCTGGAGGGAGGCAACAAGGATTTTTGTCTGACTTTGGTGTGCCTAGCCGGGGTGTGGGGTGTGTTGTTGCAGTACCTGTGACGTCCTGGCTTGTCCAGGGCGCCACATTCCTCCTTAGTAAAATGCAGACCGTCCGCTGGCTGCCCGTCCATCACCGGTTTTATTTTTTTTTGTTAACTGCAAAAGAGTAAAAACATCATTTAAAACACAAGCATTTTTAGTCAAACTTCCCACAACGGGAGGCACATTCTTAAACGTTTCTAACGGCATATATTTATTAAATGGTACGGCTTCCGCTCTTCTCCCACCCAAACAACCTGGCCCTGATGCTGCCCCTAAGAAGCGGGCAGCACCCCTTGACCCCAGTCCAGAACCAAGCTGCCCGAGCGGGTACGGTCTCTTTCAGGGGTCCCATGTCCATGGGAACCCCTGACCCCCGGAGGATCACCACCGGTTCAGGTGGTGGCCGGGCCCCAGCCTACTCTGCTGCGGGCCCTTCCTCCAATCTGCCTCTCCGGAGGCGGCAACGGTTTAAGCCAAATATTTACATCCCACAAGTTTGTGGTTGCCCTGCAAGTTCTCGGGCTTGTCTGTAAGCAGTTCCTTACGCAGCGGTTGCAGAAAGTCCCTACGGGGACAACATGCCGGCAACGGCCAGTTTAATCACGGTCCCAATCAGATTACAGTTCGGTTGATTCAATCTTATCATTTAACTTATTCAAACGGTGCCGGTGGTCCCAAAGGGGACAACTTGCGGCGGGGGACCGCTGCCATTACTGCTCACCTTCGTCCTCCTCACCCGACCCTGGGTGGAAGAACACAGGTACCAGCCCCTCCAGCGCATAGTAGGCGCGACGAGGAAGGGCCGCCCGGTATCCATTATTTCCGCTCCGGGGGATGTAAGTGGCCTCCGTGCCATACAGGGCGACGACTCCCTCGTCCTCCTCCGAAACAGGCTCTGTGTCAGGTCCGGAGTCACCATCATCTGTCCCTGCGCCAGGCGGGTTGCCGCCAGCTGCCGCAGTCTCCGGGCTCACCAATCTTTCGGCTACTGTTACGAGGGGGTGTACGTTAGATGGACCAGCAGCAGCGGGGTGCACGGGCAGGGAAGACGGAGGCGGCATGGGGGCCAGAGGTAGACCGGGTCCCTCAGCCGCAACGGCCGGTCCCTCGGGGACACAAGGGCGTGGGTCACTCACCAGCTCCTCCATCATGGCCTCCATTCCGTATACCCGGGCGACCGCAGCTACCTCCTCCACCTCCGCGGTCCACTGCTCCATCAGCAGACATATCTGACTCCGGTAGCGCCGGCAGATCCCCGCCATTCGGGCCCTGAGCCACGCCGCTGTTCCGGGCACCGGCTCCGTAACCTCTGCGTAGCTGGACGGGGCGGACATGGTGGTAGCGGTACTTTCCAGGAACCAGCAGATCGCAGAGTCCTGGCGTCCCTGCTTCTATAGCCGCGGTTCATATGCGGCCGGCCGCCATTCTGTGCCCCCTTACCCCTTAGTCTTTTTCTGGCTCCTCCTCTACAGGGGCGGGGTTTCGGCTTTCGCGCCTCCACTGCTCGAGGAGACGCTCGAGCGGGGATTTTTCGCACCCAAAATGGCGGCTTCTCAAAATTTTCGGCCAGACACCTCAGGCGGTCACAAGGCGCACCTCTACCAGACGGCAGAGCGGTAAGATCCTGTTCGTGACGCCAAGTTGTCGCGGGCGGGGAAGGGACGCTGCGCTCACCACGCTCGGGTCCGGCTGCTTCGCTTGCTGCTCGGTCGGTGGCTCGAGTGGTGGGCCGGACCCGGGGACTCGAGCAGCGCTCCTCGCCCGTGAGTGAAAAGGGGGGATTGGTTTTGGGGATGTATTGTCCGTGATGCCACCCACGGTTGTGGTGAGGTTGTGACACCACCGCTGCTCTGGACGGGGATCCCGGGAGCGATGACAGGGAGCAGCTTAGATGTTGTTCTTCCCCTCCGTGAGTAGCAGGGTTGGTTGTCCCGGGGCCCGGTGAGGGAGGAATGGCAGGTGGGTTACGGGACCTGGTGAGGTGCAGGGTCGCGGGGGCAGCGCAGTGCCGCACGGCACAGTGGTACTCACTCAGCCAATAATGAATGCAAAGTCTCCGGTAAAACAAACGGCTGGATGGACGGGTCCCACAGACGGCTGCGGTGGTTCTTCTCCCGGTAGGTTGGCGGTGACTGCCTTTCCCCGCACCTGTGTTATGTTCTCGGTTCTGGTGGCTTCCCACCGGTAACCCTCTCCCCAGCTTGGATGGATGCTGAGGGAGCCCCTTTTGCCCGCAGGCTCTGGCCCTGGGAACTGTAGCCTTGGCGGTGACTGTATTTCCCTTCACGGTTTGAGCGGTTGCCTTCAATTGGGTCTTGACTGCTGGGAAACCCCGGAGGTTCCCTTCGCTAACGGATTTGACCGGTTTTGAGGCGACTCCAAGCCTGGTCGGGGTCCGTAGGCCCTGCCGAATGGTGCTGGCTTCTCTTTGCTCTCCGATCCGGTACCGGTGGGCCACCGCCCGTCCCCGGTCCTTACGGTTCACGTCAATCAGCCTCTCCTGCAGACGGTCACCACCGTCTGCCAACCTTGCTGTATGTGCCCGGGTCACGCACCCGGACACGGTCAGTCTGCTCCACTACCACTTCACTCCTCTCTCTTCCACTTCCCTAACTGAACTGTCACTTTTCCTGCCTCCAGGCCTGTGAACTCCTCGGTGGGTGGAGCCAACTGCCTAGCTCCACCCCACCTGGTGTGGACATCAGCCCCTGGAGGGAGGCAACAAGGATTTTTGTCTGACTTTGGTGTGCCTAGCCGGGGTGTGGGGTGCGTTGTTGCAGTACCTGTGACGTCCTGGCTTGTCCAGGGCGCCACATGTACAGGGTCAGAGACAAGTTGCTATGGCACTCGGACAAGCGCACAAGACCACCAGACAGCGACAGAGGGGAAGAGAGATAGCCAGAAGGGACGCATACGCACATCCATTAGGTTGGTTCTTAAGATGTACATCATATATATTAAATACAACAAAGGCAAGTATTAGCCCTAAATAGGGGCAAGTCCATAAATAATATGATGTATCCACAATAAGCAGGCAAAGAGCTGGATCCATATGATATCCATAATATCCATTGGATCAAAATCACCATTAATTAGTATATGGAGACAGGTCCCAGACAGGAATGCTTACAGCAAGGCACTATTGTAAAAAACATATGACAATTGTAGAATATAATATATCATATTAAATAGAAAGATACAGTATGAGACAATTGTGGAGGGCACATGCACACAAGAATTCTACAAGCATGGAGAAAAGTTCAGAGTTTCATTTAATCCCTGAGGTGTCTCTCTCTGTGCCAGGATTTTCCTAAGGTTGGCACCCCTGATCCTTCCCTGTACTAAGTCTATGGTGGGCTTTGCACACTACGATATCGCAGGTGCGATGTCGGTGAGGTCAAATCGAAAGTGACACACATCCGGCGTCGCTGTCGACATCGTAGTGTGTAAAGCCTTTTACATACGATTAACCCTAGAACGCGCAAGCATAACAATCTACCATAGAAAACAAATGACCTAGCAGGCCTGCGAGGCCCCAGGTATGTGTTCTAGGGTTAACGAGCGCAAAAGCGTCGTTATCGTATGATCGGTGTAGGGTCCAACATTTGCATAATACCGCTGCTGAGATGGTACGATGTTGTTCCTCATTCCAGCAGGCAGCACACATCGCTGTGTGTGAAGCCGCTGGAGCGAGGAACATATCCTACCTGCGTCCCGGCCGGCTATGCGGAAGGAGGTGGGCGGGATGTTTACGTCCCGCTCATCTCCTCCCCTCCGCTTCTATTGGCTGCCTGCCGTGTGACGTCGCTATGACGCCGCACGACCCGCCCCCTTAGGAAGTAGGCGGGTCGCTTGCCACAGCGACGTCGCAGGGCAGGTGAGTGCATGTAAAGCTGGCGTAGCGATAATGTTCGCTACACCAGCAATCACAAGATATCGTACCTGCGAAGGGGGCGGGGACTATCGCTGCAGCGTCGGTAACACATTGTTACCGATGTCGCAACGTGCAAAGCCCGCCTAAGTCTCAAATCCTCAGGGACCTAGGATCACAATTATGGAAATCTGTGAAGTGACAAGGCAAACTTTTCAAAAAAGCCACATCGGTCGCAGTCCTGGCCGCACCAATGTCCCACAAATGTTCTTGGACTAACCCGTAGTTCTCTGGAGGTCAGGCCAATATAGATTTTGGAGCAACCACACGTGGCATAATATACCATGTGGGTGCTTTTACATGTGATGTAGTGATTTATTTTATAGCAACGAAAACCATCTGCTGTCTCAAAAGTGAAGCAGCGCAGGACATTGGCGCAGGCAGCACAGCGGCCACATGAATAACAACCCACGATAGGACCTCTGGTGTTAAAGGGGTTTGTTATCTTAGATACGTAATGACTTTGGATAAGGACATCACTGAGGTTCTTACACCGCCTAGAGGTCAAAAGTGGTCTTTCAGATAAAAATTGAGTGAAGGAGGGCTCCATGTTTAAGATGGACAAATGTTTTAAAAGAATGGCCTTTATAGCTAACCACTCATAGTTATAAGTTGAGAGGAATCTCCATTTTTGTTCAGATCCATCTTTCTTAGTTGGTTGATGTAACTGAGCCCGGGAAGTGTATTTTGCTCACTTGTACCCACCCTTTACACACCTGTTGCTGTAACGTCTCTGTAAAAAGCAGGTGTTAAGGTCACTGACCTCAAAACATTCTTCGGTAGAGCATATCCGCCGCATCCTCAAGAATTGGCCAACCGGGATAGCTCTAATGGTGGAGCATTTGTGCGAGGAGGATGCGTGTAATAAAAAATGAACCAACTTTTTTGCGATAAACGTCGGTCTTTATAGCACTACCTTGACCATGGTCCAACTGTATGCTCAAAAAAATCAATTTTGCAAGAATCACACCTGTGTATTAATTTGATGTGATACTCATTGTTATTGAGTGTATGAAAAAAAACCGAGTTGCTCGCTGTGCCCTGCCAGAAAATAAAAATATCGTGGATGTATCTTATCCAGCACTGGATATGAGAGCCGGCCGGTGACTGTTCCCCCCAGACAAAGCCCACTCCCAGTACTCCTGGAAGAGGTTTGCATAAGACTGGGCATAGGCCGTCCCCATTGCAGTGCCACGACGGTGAAGATAAAAGGAATTCTTAAACACAAAAAAATAGTGTGACAGGGCAAAGTCGACCAGTTCAATAATCAAATCACATAGGTGTCTATCCCGGTTGGCTGCCCTGAGGAAGAAGTGAACTGCCTGTAGACCATGCTGGTGGTCCATGCAAGTATACAGGGATTCTACATCTGCTGTAACCAGCAACACGTTATCATCCACAAAGATCCCATCAACCCTATTCAGGACATCCATTGTGTCTTTGACATATGAAGGTAATGTCTCAACAAGTTGGTTAAGGTAGTAGTCTATGAACCTACATATGGCATAGACCCTCTATCCCTGACACAATGGGATGTCCTGTAGGTTAAAGGGGGTCTCTGTGGATTTTAGGGATTATGTAAAAGGTGGGTATTTTGGGATAGGTGGTGGTAAGGCCCTCGAAAACTTTTTTAGTAATATGGCCATCATCAAATGCCCTAAACAAGATGGCATGCAATTGTCTAGAAAAGAGAGGTAGGGGGTTGGAGTGTAGTTTAGGATCAGGATTCCTCAGCTGCCTCAAGACTTCCCGCTCGTATTGGTCCTTAGGCCAGATTACTATGTGTGACCCCCCCTTGTCTGCATCTTTAAATACCTCATCATCCATGGCCCTAAGCTCTCTCAGGGCATCTCTCTGGGTCTTTGTGAGATTATCAAATTTCCATTTTGTTTGGACTTTGAGATCCTCGGTGACAAGTTTCACAAAAATTGATGGGGACAAGTATGGGCACGTTACTACAGGATAGGTACAAGGATGAGTACATTACTACAGCATGGGGAACAGGATGGGGAATATTACTAAAATATCTTGGCCAAAATCACTAAATGGTGCTAGTTGTAAAACTATATTACTTACAAGAAAGATAAAATGTAAACAAAAAAAATAAAGTATGTAAAGAAATGTTGTTTTTTTATATGTAAACTAAAAAAGTGTATGTTGTTATAATAAACGAGCAAAAAATATTCACAGTGATCCAAAGGTGTGGAGAGAAAAAAATATGGCACCAAAAAAATGCCACTTTGTCCTGCAAAGAATGCGGCCCCTCAAATTCTTCTTCTTCTATGTGTGGCTCATATGCCCAGCCGAGTTTGAGACCCCTGGCCTACACAATGAGCTCCTGGGAGGCAGCATTCAGCGTTTCTGTGTTGCAGCCAGAACAGTTTGCATCTGCACTTTTTTCCACTTAGTTTGGATGTGCTGAATAATCGTGCCGTTTGCACTGTACATTTCGGGGTGCACTCCCCTTCTTTCCCTCCAACCTGTGAGAGGACTGTTTAAATTAGTACACAGCACAGCTTGATCCTGCTTCTCGGCTCATTGTACAGGCCGAGGCCCAGAAGAGGGTAAGTCTGGGTTTAGTGTAGAACAGAGGTCTCAAACATGCGGCCCCCAAGAGCAGCATGTGGCCTGAGGCTGCTTGTTGCGGCCCGCAGACCCACTAACGATCATGGCCTTATGCTGGAGGTCGGCGCCAGCTGAGCACAGTTGAATCATTTTCAGTGCCGCGCATAGGAGCTTTCTGCCCGCCAATCAGATGCAAGGAGGTGACGCCGCTGCATGACGTCATCTCCTTGCATCTGATTGGCGGAGAACAGCCATTGGTATAGTGCAGAAAGCTCTGCTGTGCAGCACTGTCAATGATTCAACCCTAGAAAAGCCTTGCCGGCGCCGATCCCCGTCATAGGGCCGCGATCTTCACAGGGTCTGCGGGCCGCAACAAGCACGTAAGATACGTGCCCATGATCAGGACCCATTTCATCCTGGACACAGCGGCCTGGCCCCGCCCCCCGCACGGATTGGCCGCTCGACCAGACCCCCCCGCACACATTGGCCGCTCGGTCAAGCCCCGCCCCCCTCAAGCATTGGACGCTCGGCTTGGCCCCACCCTCCGCACGCATTCTCCGAACCCGCACGGAGCCCCGACTCCCAGTTGACTGCTGCATCCCCGGGAGCCCACACCAGTAACCCAGCCGAGACATACCCTTGCGTTGCTGGGATCGTGCCGGAGCCGGCGTATGCTGGTAACCATGGTACACATCGGGTAACCATGGAAACCACTTTGCTTAATTACCCGATTGTGTACCATGGTTACCAGCGTATGCCGGCTCCCTGCCCATTCAGATCGTTAGTCTCCAGCTGTCAAACACGTTAATGCATGCTGCACAGCAGGAGACCAACAAACAAAAAATGAACCAGCACTGTCGCTTTGAATGGTTACCTGATGTGTACCATGGTTACTAGCTTACCCCGGCTCCTGGCACACGTGTGCTGGAGTCGGCGTACGCTGGTAACCATGGTACACATTGGGTAACTATGGAAACCGTGTTGCATAGTTACCCGGGCCACGACCCCCGCACTGTGCCCGCTCGGCCACGCACCCCCCACACTATGCCCGCTCAGCCACTCCCCCCACACTCTGCCCGCTCAGCCACGCCCCCCACTATGCCCGCTCGGTCACGCCCCCCCACTATGCCCGCTCGGCCACGCCCCCCACACTATGCCCGCTCGGCCACGCGCCCCCCCCACTATGCCCACTCGGCCACGCCACCCACACTATGCCCACTCAGCCACGCCCCACTATGCCCGCTCGGCCACGTCCCTGCCACACTATGCCCGCTCAGCCACGCCCCCCTAAACCATGCCTGCTTGGCCACGCCCCCCACACTATGCCCACTCAGCCACGCCCACCGCACACATTGGGCACCTATTAGGCACCTCCCCCCAGGACCGCTCCACCTATTAGACATCTCCCCCCAAGGACTACTCCACCTATTAGACACCTCCCCCACAGGACTACTTCACCTACTAGACACCTCCCCCAGGACACTTCCTCCTATTAGACTCCTCTCCCCCCAGGACTACTTCTCCTATTATCCTCCTCTCTCCCCAGGACTACTCTTCCTATTATACTCCTCTCCCCCCAGGACTACTCCTCCTATTATCCTCCTCTCTCCCCAGGACTACCCCTCCTATTATCCTCCTCTCCCCCCAAGACTACTCCTCCTATTATACTCCTCTCTCCCCAGCACTACTCCTCCTATTATCCTCCTCTCCCCCCAGGACTACTCCTCATATTATATTCCTCACCTCCAGAACTACTCCTCCTATTATACTCCTCTCCACCCAGGACTACTCCTCCTATTATACTCCTCTCCACCCAGGACTACTCCTCCTATTATACTCCTCTCTCCCCAGGACTATTCCTCTAACACACACACACTGCACAAAACACACTTCCCACCAAAACACACACACCCACACAAACCGCGCAACACACACAGCACCACACACACACAACTCTGCAGACACACAGCGCTCCACAAACAACGCAACACTCACAAACAACACTGCTCTCACACCCCCCACACCCAGACAACACCCAGGACATTTACAGCGCCCTACACAAACACTTTGCAACTACACACAACAACATCTCTCTCTCCCTCTCTCTCTCTCTCTCTCTCTCTCTCTCTCTCTATATATATATATATATATATATACTAGAAGGTGGCCCGATTCTACGCATCGGGTATTCTAGAATTTACGTATTGTGTAGTTAATGTATGATTTTTGTTATATATATATATATATAGATGTTGTTGTGTGTAGTTACCAAGTGTTTGTGTAGGGGCTGTACATGTTCTGGGTGTTGTCTGGGTGTAGCGGGGGGTGAGAGCGGTGTTGTTTGTGTCTTGCGTTGTGTGTCGTTATTTGTGGAGCGCTGTGTGTCTGTATCGTTGTGTATGTGTGTGTGTGTTTTGGGGGGAGGTATGTTTTGTGCAATGTGTGTGTTGTGCGGTATGTGCGTATATTTGTGTGTGCCGCGGTGTTTGTGTGTTGAGTGTTGTGTGTCTGCGGCGTTGTCTGTGTGTGTGGGTGTCTGTGTAGGGTGGTGTTTGTGGTTCCCAGTGTGTGTGGTGTGTTGTGCAGTGCGTGTGTGGCAGTGTGTGTGTGTGTTTTGGGGGGAGGTGTGCACCCCCCATCGTGGTCCACCCCCCATCGTGCTCCATCTCCCATGCTGTGCACCCCCCATCATGCTCCATCCCCCATGCTGCGCACCCCCCATCGTGCTCCATCCCCACTCCCCATTGTGCTCCATCCTCCATGCTGCGCATTCCCCATCGTGCTCCATCCCCCATGCTGCGCATTCCCAATCGTGCTCCATCCCCCATGCTGCGCATTCCTCATCGTGCTCCATCCCCCATGCTGCGCACTCCCAAATGTGCTCCATCCCCCATGCTGCGCACTCCCCATCGTGCTCCATCCCCCATGCTGCGCACTCCCCATCGTGCTCCATCCCCCATGCTGCACACTCCCCATCGTGCTCCATCCCCCATGCTGCGCACCCCCCATCATGCTCCATCTCCCATGCTGCGCACTCCCCATCGTGCTCCATCCCCCATGCTACGCATTCCCCATCATGCTCCATCCCCCATGCTGCGCACTCCCAAACGTGCTCCATCCTCCATGCTGCGCACTCCCCATCGTACTCCATCCCCCATGCTACGCATTCTCCATCATGCTCCATCCCCCATGCTGCGCACTCCCCATCGTGCTCCATCCCCCATGCTGCGCACTCCCCATCGTGCTCCATCCCCCATGCTGCACACTCCCCATCGTGCTCCATCCCCCATGCTGCACACTCCCCATCGTGCTCCATCCCCCATGCTGCGCACCCCCCATCGTGCTCCATCCCCCATGCTGCGCACACCCCATCGTGCTCCATCCCCCATGCTGCGCACTCCCCATCGTGCTCCATCCCCCATGCTGCGCACCCCCATCGTGCTCCATCCCCCATGCTGCGCACCCCCCATCGTGCTCCATCCCCCATGCTGCGCACTCCCCATCGTGCTCCATCCCCCATGCTGCACACTCCCCATCGTGCTCCATCCCCCATGCTGCGCACTCCCCATCGTGCTACATCCCCCATGCTGTGCACCCCCCATCGTGCTCCACAGTCACACATCAGACAGTAAACACGCACACATATGATCGCATACACTCACACACACACCCCACTTCTCCCTGTGCCCACCGGTGGGCGGTCCCAGCAGCTGTGCTGCACGCCGTGCTCCTCTGCCGACACTCACAGATCCGATCGCATACACTCACACACACACACACACACTCACACACATCCGATCGCATACACTCACACACATCCGATCACATACACTCACACACACTCACACACATCCGATCGCATACACACACACACTGACGATATCGCACATACGCGCTGACACACTCACAACATCCGGAGATACCACATGCTTCCGGCCATGTGATCCTCCAGCAGGTCCTGGAAGCTCACAGCACAGTATCGCCGCCGAGAAGCAAGCGATATCACGGGATGTTGTGAGTGTGTGGATGCGATGTGAGGTGTGTGTGAGAGTGAGTGTGATCTGATGTGTGTGTGTGTGTGTCTGTTCTTATGTGTGTGTGAGGTGTGTGTGTTCCGCCGCTGCAGGACGTGGATGCGATCTGATGTGTGTGTGAGGTGTGTGTGTTCTGCCGCTGCAGGACGTGGATGCGATCTGATGTGAGTGTGAGTGTGAGTCTGAGTGTGAGTCTGAGTGTGAGTCTGAGTGTGAGTCTGAGTGTGAGTGCGAGTGTGCATGTGAGTGTGAGTGTGCATGTGAGTGTGAGTGTGCATGTGAGTGTGAGTCTGAGTGTGAGTCTGAGTGTGCATGTGAGTGTGAGTGTGCATGTGAGTGTGAGTGTGCATGTGAGTGTGAGTGTGAGTGTGCATGTGAGTGTGAGTGTGCATGTGAGTGTGAGTCTGAGTGTGAGTGTGCATGTGAGTGTGAGTGTGCATGTGAGTGTGAGTGTGCATGTGAGTGTGAGTCTGAGTGTGAGTGTGCATGTGAGTGTGAGTCTGAGTGTGAGTGTGCATGTGAGTGTGAGTCTGAGTGTGCATGTGAGTGTGAGTCTGAGTGTGAGTGTGCATGTGAGTGTGAGTCTGAGTGTGAGTGTGCATGTGAGTGTGAGTCTGAGTGTGAGTGTGAGTGTGCGTGTGAGTGTGAGTCTGAGTGTGAGTGTGCGTGTGAGTGTGCATGTGAGTGTGAGTTTGCATGTGAGTGTGAGTGTGCATGTGAGTGTGAGTCTGAGTGTGAGTGTGCATGTGAGTGTGAGTCTGAGTGTGAGTGTGCATGTGAGTGTGAGTCTGAGTGTGAGTGTGCATGTGAGTGTGAGTCTGAGTGTGCATGTGAGTGTGAGTCTGAGTGTGAGTGTGCATGTGAGTGTGAGTCTGAGTGTGAGTGTGCATGTGAGTGTGAGTCTGAGTGTGAGTGTGCATGTGAGTGTGAGTGTGAGTCTGAGTGTGAGTGTGCATGTGAGTGTGAGTCTGAGTGTGAGTGTGCATGTGAGTGTGAGTCTGAGTGTGAGTGTGCATGTGAGTGTGAGTCTGAGTGTGAGTGTGCATGTGAGTGTGAGTGTGCATGTGAGTGTGAGTCTGAGTGTGCATGTGAGTGTGAGTCTGAGGGTGAGTCTGAGTGTGAGTGTGCATGTGAGTGTGAGTCTGAGTGTGAGTGTGCATGTGAGTGTGAGTCTGAGTGTGAGTGTGCATGTGAGTGTGAGTCTGAGTGTGAGTGTGCATGTGAGTGTGAGTCTGAGTGTGAGTCTGAGTGTGAGTGTGCATGTGAGTGTGAGTCTGAGTGTGAGTGTGCATGTGAGTGTGAGTCTGAGTGTGAGTGTGCATGTGAGTGTGAGTCTGAGTGTGAGTCTGAGTGTGAGTGTGCATGTGAGTGTGAGTCTGAGTGTGAGTGTGCATGTGAGTGTGAGTCTGAGTGTGAGTGTGCATGTGAGTGTGAGTCTGAGTGTGAGTGTGCATGTGAGTGTGAGTCTGAGTGTGAGTGTGCATCTGAGTGTGAGTCTGAGTGTGAGTGTGCATGTGAGTGTGAGTCTGAGTGTGAGTGTGCATGTGAGTGTGAGTCTGAGTGTGAGTGTGCATGTGAGTGTGAGTGTGAGTCTGAGTGTGAGTATGCATGTGAGTGTGAGTCTGAGTGTGAGTGTGCATGTGAGTGTGAGTCTGAGTGTGAGTGTGAGTGTGCATGTGAGTGTGAGTCTGAGTGTGAGTGTGCATGTGAGTGTGAGTGTGCATGTGAGTGTGAGTCTGAGTGTGCATGTGAGTGTGAGTCTGAGGGTGAGTCTGAGTGTGAGTGTGCATGTGAGTGTGAGTCTGAGTGTGAGTGTGCATGTGAGTGTGAGTCTGAGTGTGAGTGTGCATGTGAGTGTGAGTCTGAGTGTGAGTGTGCATGTGAGTGTGAGTCTGAGTGTGAGTCTGAGTGTGAGTGTGAGTCTGAGTGTGAGTCTGAGTGTGAGTGTGCATGTGAGTGTGAGTCTGAGTGTGAGTGTGCATGTGAGTGTGAGTCTGAGTGTGAGTCTGAGTGTGAGTGTGCATGTGAGTGTGAGTCTGAGTGTGAGTGTGCATGTGAGTGTGAGTCTGAGTGTGAGTGTGCATGTGAGTGTGAGTCTGAGTGTGAGTGTGCATGTGAGTGTGAGTCTGAGTGTGAGTGTGCATGTGAGTGTGAGTCTGAGTGTGAGTGTGCATGTGAGTGTGAGTCTGAGTGTGAGTCTGAGTGTGAGTGTGCATGTGAGTGTGAGTCTGAGTGTGAGTGTGCATGTGAGTGTGAGTCTGAGTGTGAGTCTGAGTGTGAGTGTGCATGTGAGTGTGAGTCTGAGTGTGAGTGTGCATGTGAGTGTGAGTGTGAATCTGAGTGTGAGTGTGCATGTGAGTGTGAGTCTGAGTGTGAGTGTGCATGTGAGTGTGAGTCTGAGTGTGAGTGTGAGTGTGCATGTGAGTGTGAGTGTGAGTGTGAGTGTGCATGTGAGTGTGAGTGTGCATGTGAGTGTGAGTCTGAGTGTGCATGTGAGTGTGAGTCTGAGGGTGAGTCTGAGTGTGAGTGTGCATGTGAGTGTGAGTCTGAGTGTGAGTGTGCATGTGAGTGTGAGTCTGAGTGTGAGTGTGCATGTGAGTGTGAGTCTGAGTGTGAGTGTGCATGTGAGTGTGAGTCTGAGTGTGAGTGTGCATGTGAGTGTGAGTCTGAGTGTGAGTGTGCATGTGAGTGTGAGTGTGAGTCTGAGTGTGCATGTGAGTGTGAGTCTGAGGGTGAGTCTGAGTGTGAGTGTGCATGTGAGTGTGAGTCTGAGTGTGAGTGTGCATGTGAGTGAGTGTGAGTCTGAGTGTGAGTCTGAGTCTGAGTGTGAGTGAGTGTGAGTGAGTGTGCGTGTGAGTCTGAGTGTGAGTGTGTGTGAGTCTGAGTCTGCGTGTGAGTCTGAGTGTGAGTGTGCATGTGAGTGTGAGTCTGAGTCTGAGTGAGTGTGAGTGAGTGTGCGTGTGAGTCTGAGTGTGAGTCTGAGTGTGAGTCTGAGTGTGAGTGTGCATGTGAGTGTGAGTCTGAGTCTGAGTGTGAGTGTGTGTGAGTCTGAGTGTGAGTCTGAGTCTGCGTGTGAGTCTGAGTGTGAGTCTGAGTCTGGGTGTGAGTGTGAGTGTGAGTGAGTGTGCGTGTGAGTCTGAGTGTGAGTGTGAGTGTGTGTGAGTCTGAGTGTGAGTCTGAGTCTGAGTCTGCGTGTGAGTCTGAGTGTGAGTGTGCATGTGAGTCTGAGTGTGAGTCTGAGTGTGAGTCTGAGTGTGAGTCTGAGTGTGCGTGTGAGTCTGAGTGTGAGTCTGAGTGTGAGTCTGAGTGTGCGTGTCAGTCTGAGTGTGAGTCTGAGTGTGAGTGTGCATGTGAGTGTGAGTCTGAGTGTGAGTGTGAGTGTGAGTCTGAGTCTGAGTGTGTGTGAGTGTGAGTCTGAGTGTGCGTGTGAGTCTGTGAGTGTGCGTGTGAGTCTGTGTGAGTGTGCGTGTGAGTGTGCATGTGAGTGTGAGTCTGAGTGTGAGTGTGCATGTGAGTGTGAGTCTGAGTGTGAGTGTGCATGTGAGTGTGAGTCTGAGTGTGAGTGTGCATGTGAGTGTGAGTCTGAGTGTGAGTGTGCATGTGAGTGTGAGTCTGAGTGTGAGTCTGAGTGTGAGTGTGCATGTGAGTGTGAGTCTGAGTGTGAGTGTGCATGTGAGTGTGAGTCTGAGTGTGTGTGCATGTGAGTGTGAGTCTGAGTGTGAGTGTGCATGTGAGTGTGAGTCTGAGTGTGAGTGTGCATGTGTGAGTGTGAGTCTGAGTGTGCATGTGAGTGTGAGTCTGAGGGTGAGTCTGAGTGTGAGTGTGCATGTGAGTGTGAGTCTGAGTATGAGTGTGCATGTGAGTGAGTGTGAGTGTGAGTCTGAGTGTGAGTGTGCATGTGAGTGTGAGTGTGAGTCTGAGTGTGAGTGTGAGTGTGTGTGAGTCTGAGTGTGAGTCTGAGTCTGAGTCTGCGTGTGAGTCTGAGTGTGAGTCTGAGTCTGAGTCTGAGTGTGAGTGAGTGTGAGTGAGTGTGCGTGTGAGTCTGAGTGTCAGTGTGAGTGTGTGTGAGTCTGAGTGTGAGTCTGAGTCTGAGTCTGCGTGTGAGTCTGAGTGTGAGTGTGCATGTGAGTCTGAGTGTGAGTCTGAGTGTGAGTCTGAGTGTGAGTCTGAGTGTGAGTCTGAGTGTGCGTGTGAGTCTGAGTGTGAGTCTGAGTGTGAGTGTGAGTCTGAGTGTGCGTGTCAGTCTGAGTGTGAGTCTGAGTGTGAGTGTGCATGTGAGTGTGAGTCTGAGTGTGAGTGTGAGTGTGTGTGAGTCTGAGTGTGAGTCTGAGTGTGAGTCTGAGTGTGAGTGTGAGTCTGAGTCTGAGTGTGTGTGAGTGTGAGTCTGAGTGTGCGTGTGAGTCTGTGAGTGTGCGTGTGAGTCTGTGTGAGTGTGCGTGTGAGTGTGCATGTGAGTGTGCATGTGAGTGTGCGTGTGAGTGTGAGTGTGCGTGTGAGTCTGATTGTGAGTGTGCATGTGAGTCTGAGTGTGAGTCTGAGTGTGAGTGTGCATGTGAGTCTGAGTGTGAGTGTGCGTGTGAGTCAGAGTGAGTGGAGGCCAATCCGTGCGGGGGGGGCGGACCCGAGGCGAGCGGCCAATCCGTGCGGGGGGGAGGAGCCGAGGCGAGCGGCCAATCCGTGGGGGGGCGGGGCCATTGCGAGCCCAGCGGCCAATCAGCTTTGTGTCACCGTAAGGACACAATTTTGGAGCATGACAGACAGACAGACAGACAGATAGACAGACAGACAGACAGAATAAGGCAATTATATATATAGATGAGTCTGAGTGTGAGTCTGAGTGTGAGTGTGCATGTGAGTCTGAGTGTGAGTGTGCGTGTGAGTCAGAGTGAGTGGAGGCCAATCCGTGCGGGGGGGGCGGACCCGAGGCGAGCGGCCAATCCGTGCGGGGGGGAGGAGCCGAGGCGAGCGGCCAATCCGTGGGGGGGCGGGGCCATTGCGAGCCCAGCGGCCAATCAGCTTTGTGTCACCGTAAGGACACAATTTTGGAGCATGACAGACAGACAGACAGACAGATAGACAGACAGACAGACAGAATAAGGCAATTATATATATAGATATATATATATATATATATATATATATAACTAAACAAAAAAGTGCAGGTTTGTTATAATGAACAAGCAAAAAATGTTCAAAAAAGTGATCCAAACGTGTATAGAAACAACTATGGAATTATTAAAAATGACACTTTGTCCTGCAAGGAGCGTGGCCCCTCTCAATTTTTTTTTCTATGTGTGCCCCATACACCTAGCTGGGTTTGACACCTCTGGTGTAGAAGGTCACCCTCTCATTGGAAGAGCTCAAATGGATATAGAAAGGCAGCAGTAATGAAATAAATACTTAACATTACGTATATCTCAGCATTTGTAGAGCTCGGTTATTACAACATTGAAGGGGTTGTCCATCAATTACACAATCCCTTTTAAAATACTATATTCCCCTGTAAAATATACGCATTGTATACTCATCCTCCGTCCCGGCACCATATCTCCAGGGGCTCGCAGGACATTATCAATCAGCGGCCACCATTGATCTGCTGTGCTCTTACTTGAAGGGGTGCGACTATTAGCAGTCGCTGATATTATTTTATAATGAAGAATACAGTACCCTCTCCTAGGATGCAGTGCCTACCCCCCCTGGTTCCCATGAGTATCAATGCTGAAAACACCAACACCTTTAAATCCCAGCTTTCCTACGTCCCACTGGGTAGGTTGCCCCGGGAGGGGGACCTAGGGGATGGCCCTGAAAGGGGTGGAGCGATCCCAGTCAAGCCCAGTGTGGGGGGGGGGGGGGGCGGTGAGTGTCTGACGTACAAGATAAGCAAGTGCTCGAACAGTGTAGACAGACCCAGGAAATGTGAAGGGTCAGGTGTGCCTCTAGCTGGATCGGGTACCCAGTGACCTGGGGCACAGAGAGGGAGGTTCCAGGGAAGGCACAGGACGCATGTCTCTGGAACCAGGGTACAGACAGGGCACAGGGCCCTAGAGTAGGTGACAGCTGCAAACAACCTGCTAAAAAGCTGCAGAGCAGGAAACCTTCAAGGACCTGGCTAACACACAAAACTCCGAGGTACCAGCAGCAACGACTGAGCCAGGGAAAGTAGCTCCACGCCATCCCGAGAGGGTTCACACTGCCGCCATTTGGACCAGAAACTGCCAAGGTCAGTTCAGGGACCCACAGACGCTTCAGGCCACGGGGTCCCAACCTTAAACCACAGTGCCACAAGAGCGAGAGAGCCCTGGATACTGCACCAGCATTGGGAAATAGGGGACCGAAAGCAGCCGTCTCCCGGATGTATTTGTGAGTAGAGGAAAGTTGGTTTACCAGTACTGTGCCATCCCTTTCTTCCAGCGCGATTCAGCCTCATCCAGCACCAAAAGGGACACTGGGGTTATCCCTACCCGCGAAGGGATTAACATACTAGCTGCCAATTCCACCAACCCCAATCCCAGTCCCTCACAAACAGCAGCGGCGGCATCCATTCCCTTTTCCCGCATCACCGCAGGTGGCGTCACATGAACATTAACTCTTATCTCCCCTGTAAATACTCCCCTTACAAAAGGGACCCAGGGCACGGAAGCGCACGGAAGTGGGCAACGGCCACCAAAGTGACATCCCTAACTGTGTATGCTGCCCGGGAGCGACTACCCCCTTCCCTGGGTGACAAATGCACAACATCTTTAAGAGAATTCAATGAGACTTACCTTTGCACTTGGCTCTGAAGAAAATATGGAGCAGGGCGTTTCTGTTGAAGAAAAACAATACAGAGTATTTAGGATTCAAGTTCAGAGCTCTTTAAAGCAATGATAAAGCCAACCTGTACATGGAACATGCCGCCCCATTCAGATGTGTATCCGGTATGAGTTCTATAACCGAGCTTTTCACAGATAGAAGCCGTAACCATTATATTTTATGGGGTGTTCATGTCTGCCCAAAACATGGGGACAAATTCATATATGATCCTAGTCAGGAATTAAACTTACCAAACAGAAGTCTTTGGATGTGTGAGGATAAAAATGGGACGGCACTCAGATGTCATGTTAATTTGTGTATTGCCCAATTGTCCTGTTTGTTTAACCCTTTAATGACAGAGCCAATTTTGAGCTTAATGATTAAGCCCCATTTATTCAAATGTTACCAGTGTCACTTTGTGGTAATAACTTTGGAACGCTCCTAAATATCCTGCTGATTCTGAGACTATTTTTTCATGACACATTATACTTTATGTTAGCTTAATTTTAGGTTGATATTTTTTTCTTTTATTTTCTGAAAATTTAGAAAAATAATTTTTTAAACTTTGACTGCTTTTCTCCCCAACCCCTTAAGGACCAGGCAATTTTTCTTTTTTTGCTCTTTTGTTTTGTTTCCTCCACACTTAAACTGAATTTTGGAAACGGAGGGTAGTTTTGCAAAGAGAATATTTTCAAAAATGTGTCATGCTAGGGATGGGTATGGGGAAATACCGAGCAAATGGCAAATAAGGAGGGCAGGAAAGGTGGGACCCATGTCTAGGAGAGAGGGTGACTCCTTATAAAACCTTGTGCTGGCCCCTGGCTCCCCTGACATCACTAGATAGGTATCCTGCTCGGCGAATAGGTGCGGAACCTAGACCCTCGCTGACCCTGAACTGGGCCCTAGGTAATGATCGGACAGGATGAGCACTAGTCAACCCCACTAAGTCCTAAATAAGACATAGGGAAAACAAAAAGGGCAGTTCAAATGAACAACTTATCTGCAAGATGACTTTGGGAGAGCGACAGCAATAAAAAGCAAAATGTTTCCAGGAGATTACAAGCAGACTGCTTACAATCTGGACCATATAGAAATAAACTTTATCACCAGTAACAATCCAAGGGGTAATGTGGGTACATAAAGAAACAGGGAGAGCATAATAATTAGCAGCTGAAAGGTAAAGATATCCGCAGGGTCCTAAAAGGGAAAAAGTTAACCCTAACAGAGAAAATACATAGAACTTCATTCACTCCACAGAAGAAGGAAAGGAATATCAAGGAGCAGTTTGTGCAGCCAAACGCAGCGACCTTCTACAGCCGAACACCACAGGGGTTGTTTGTCACTTGTGACAAAATATAAGGGATATGTTCACTCTTGTGATATACTGCATATTAGAAAATAGGTTAGATTAATGCATCTAACTAAGGACATGGATTATTGAAGCCATATTCTAATGAGACCAAGATAACCCTATTTGGTTTAGACGGCTTCAACCGTGTCTGGTAGCAACCATGTGACGAGGACAAAGACAAATGTATCTTGCCTAAAGTCAAGCAAGGGGCTGGGAGTCAAAGACATTTATTAATGCTTTAGGTCCTTCACTAACTAAACGAAAAAATGTGGAAGGAAAAAATGAAAATATTACTTTTTCCGCACAAAAATGTTACTTTAGCCCCAAATTTTGCATTTTCACAAGGGTAGCAGGAGAAATTCCACTGTACAATTTATTGTGCAATCTCTCCTCAGTACATTAATACCCCATGTGTGGTGGAAATCTACTGTTTGAGCACATGGCAGGGCTTGGAAGGGAAGGAGCGCCATTTGACTTTTTCACGTTTGGAGAACCACTGATGTGGCCAAATAGTGGACATCCCCCACAAGTGATCCCATTTTGGAAACTAGACTTTACAGAGTTTACCTAGATGTGTGGTGAGCACCTGGAAACCCCAGGTGCTTCACAGAATTGTATAACGTTGAGCTGTGAAAATGAAAAATGTACATTTTTAAAGCTCAAAAATGTTGCTTTAATCCCTTTCACTAGGGAAGAGGAGATAAAGCACCAATTTGTTGAACAAATTCTCCTAACTACAGTACTCCATATGTGGTCAAAAACTGCCTGTGAGGGACAGTGCAAAGCAGGGGCGTACATAGAAATCATGGGGCCCCATAGCAGAATTTCTAATTGCCACTCCCCCCCCAAAAAAACACTATTATTATTATTATTATTATTATTATTGTTATTATTAATTATAATAATATTTGGCTTGGTCACATAGGAACATATCTTACAACCTTTTAGCCCTTTCAAAGTAATTGCAGTCCTATTGAAGCCTCCTGGTTCCCTTTTCATTGCAGCCATAAAGTATGATGCCAACAAAATTGCCTCACAAACACTGTATGATCCCCACAGTGAATTCCTCCTCAAAGTACCCCCCTACAACTACCACGGCAATGAATGAATACCCCCAACACAGTGTGATCCCCACGCAGGTGTCCATGCATTATAATGGGCCTTCATACAGTATAATGGCCCCTTCTAACCCTCCTGACGAAGGCTTTCATGCTGAAACACGTGTAGGGACGGACGCCAGCACCAGCAGGAGGAGATGCCACTGGGTAATCTATTAATAGATTTGGTTTCCTACACCTTTAAACAGTACTTTATTTCTTTGTGATTTGTACTTTATTGTTTTGCCCTGCTCTAATTCCATCAGAGCTTTCTTATGCACACTTGTGCTGTATATCTAAATACTTCTAATTAATCTCTGGTGGTATGGAGTAGAGCTATACATATTGTGTACAGCCACATCTTTCATTGATTTTTTCCTCCTTCTGTTCCTTGCTGGTATTCTTCAGTCACTTGTTATTTACCTTTTTTTAAACCTTTTAATTAACTCTAATAAAATTTGTTATTTTAATTGGCTATTTGCTTTGTATTTTGGTTATTTCAATTGTTTTTGTGCAGGTAGCCTGGGCTATCTTCCCTTCTACTTTTCCATGGTTGAGATAAATTGATATACTTGTATATGTTCCCTTGTGTTTTGGCAATTTTGGTTATTTTTAAAGCCTCCAAATAGTATAATGACCCCCACACAGCCCTCCGCACAGTATGATGGACACAACACAAATTTTCACACTTGCTTGCATAAAGTGCAATGGCCCTCCATAAAAAAGAGAATTTTGTTTACTTACCGTAAATTCTTTTTCTTATAGTTCCGACATGGGAGACCCAAACCATGGGTGTATAGCTTCTGCCTCCGGAGGACACACAAAGTACTACACTCAAACGTGTAGCTCCTCCCTCCGGGCTATATACACCCCCTGGATGACAATCTACCCAGTTCAGTGCAAAAGCTGAAGGAGGACATCCACCCATAAGTAGAGATAGAGTAAAACTCGGAATAACCGTAACTCTGACTACTAACAACAGCCGGTGAAACACACGGAACAAAAAAACTGCCAACAGGCAACAGGGAGGGTGCTGGGTCTCCCATGTCGGAACTATAAGAAAAAGAATTTACGGTAAGTAAACAAAATTCTCTTTTTCTTTATCGTTCCTTATGGGAGACCCAAACCATGGGACGTTCCAAAGCAGTCCATGGGTGGGAATAAACCAAACTGAGAAGTAGGCAAAACCTAACTTCACAAATGGGCGACAGCCGCCTGAAGAATGCGTCTGCCCAAGCTCGCATCTGCCGAAGCATGAGCATGCACCTGGTAGTGCTTCGAAAAAGTGTGCAGACTGGACCACGTGGCAGCCTGACAAACCTGCTGAGCCGTAGCCTGGTGCCTGAAAGCCCAGGAGGCACCGCCAGCTCTGGTCGAGTGCGCCTTAATCCCTGGCGGGAGAGGCACCTGAGAACACTGGTAGGCATCGGTGATAGCCGACCTGATCCAACGAGCTAGGGTCGGTTTAGAAGCAGCGAGACCTTTGCGCTGACCAGTGGTTAGCACAAAAAGTGAGGTGCACCGCCTAAAAACGGCGGTGCGTGACACATAGATTCGGAGCGCCCGCACCAAATCCAAGGTATGCAACGCCTTTTCAAAGCGATGCACAGGGGCCAGACAAAGAGAAGGCAATGAAATGTCCTGGTTAAGGTGGAAAGGAGACACCACCTTAGGGAGAAAGTCCGGAGACGGACGAAGAACCACCTTGTCTTGGTGAAACACCAAAAAGGGGGATTCCGAAGAGAGCGCAGCCAAATCAGAAACTCTCCTGAGAGAAGTTATGGCTACTAGAAAAACAACTTTCTGTGAAAGTCGAAACAAGGGAACCTCCCTGAGAGGCTCAAAGGGGGGTTTCTGTAAGGCCGTGAGGACCAGATTAAGGTCCCAGGGATCCAAGGGCCGCCGGTAAGGAGGAATGATGTGAGATGCGCCCTGCATGAAGGTGCGCACCTGAGCCAGTCGGGCGATACGCCGCTGGAACAATACCGACAGAGCCGACACCTGTCCCTTGAGGGAATTGAGGGACAGTCCTAGCTGTAGACCGGACTGTAGAAAAGACAGGATGGTCGGCAAGGAGAACGGCCAAGGAGCATGGTCGGAAGAGCGACACCAGGACAGGAAAATCCTCCAAGTCCTGTGGTAAATCTTGGCCGAGGAAGACTTCCGAGCCTGAGTCATGGTGGAGATGACCTCAGAGGGAATGCCTGACGCCGTCAGGATCCAGGACTCAAGAGCCACGCCGTCAATCTGAGAGCCGCAGAATTCTGGCGGAAGAACGGACCTTGAGAGAGAAGGTCTGGGCGGTCCGGGAGATGCCACGGCACCTCTACGGACAGACGGAGCAGGTCTGGGTACCAGGCTCGCCTGGGCCAGTCCGGAGCAATGAGTATGACTCGCCAGCCCTCCATTCTGATCTTGCGCAGAACCCTGGGCAAGAGCGCTAGAGGGGGAAACACATAGGCCAGACGGAACTGAGACCAATCTTGAACCAGTGCGTCTGCTGCGAAGGCCTGAGGATCGTGGGAGCGAGCCACGTAAACCGGAACCTTGTTGTTGTGCCGGGATGCCATTAGGTCCACTTACGGAGTGCCCCACTTGCGGCAGATTGATCTGAACACTGACGGATGCAGGGCCCACTCGCCGCTGTCCACGGTTTGACGGCTGAGGTAATCGGCCTCCCAGTTTTCCACGCCTGGGATGTGGACTGCAGACATGGTGGACTTGGAGTCCTCCGTCCACTGGAGGATTCGTTGAACCTCCAACATCGCCAGACGGCTGTGAGTCCCGCCCTGGTGATTGATGTAGGCAACCGCTGTCGCGTTGTCCGACTGAACTCGAATGTGCTTGCCCGCCAACAGGTGGTGAAAGGCTAGGAGAGCTAGAAACACAGCTCTGATCTCCAGCACATTGATCGAGAGGGCTGATTCGGACGGAGTCCAAGTGCCCTGTGCTCGGTGATGGAGAAATACTGCTCCCCAACCGGAGAGGCTGGCATCCGTGGTGAGGATCACCCAGGACGGAGTCAGGAAGGAGCGTCCCTGAGACAGAGAGAGGGGCCGAAGCCACCACTGAAGGGAGCTCCTGGTCTGTGACGACAGAGCCACCTGCCTGTGCAAGGAAGAGATCCGCTTGTCCCAACAGCGGAGAATGTCCAGCTGCAGGGGACGCAGATGGAACTGAGCAAAGGGAACCGCTTCCATGGACGCCACCATCTGACCCAGCACCTGCATGAGGTGTCTGATGGAATGACGGCGGTGCCTCAGCAGAGAGCGCACCGCCAGACGAAGGGACTGCTGTTTGACTAAGGGCAACTTGACAAGTGCCGGCAGAGTCTCGAATTGCATCCCTAGGTACAAAAGCACCTGGGTCGGGGTCAGAGTGGACTTGGGCAGGTTGACAAGCCACCCGAACTGAACTAGCGTGGCGAGAGTGAGAGAGACACTCCGCTGGCAGTCTGCACTGGATGAGGCCTTGACTAGAAGGTCGTCCAGGTAAGGAATCACTGCCAACCCCTGGAGGTGCAGGACCGCAACCACTGCTGCCATGACCTTGGTGAATACTCGAGGGGCCGTGGCTAAGCCGAAGGGGAGAGCCACGAATTGGAAATGTTCCTCTCCGATCGCAAAGCGTAGCCAACGCTGGTGTGAAACCGCAATAGGCACATGCAGATAGGCATCTCTGATGTCGATGGATGCCAGAAAATCTCCTTGGGTCATTGAGGCAATGACCGATCTCAGAGATTCCATGCGAAAGTGCCGCACCTGAACATGCTTGTTGAGAAGCTTGAGATCCAGGATGGGCCGGAAGGAACCGTCCTTTTTGGGGACTAGAAAGAGGTTTGAGTAGAAACCGCTGAACCGTTCCCGGGCGGGAACCGGAACAATTACACCGTTGGCCTGCAGGGATGCCACGGCCTGAGAGAAGGCGGCGGCTTTGGAGCAGGGGGGGGTGGACAGAAAAAATCTGTTTGGCGGGCTGGAAGAAAATTCTATCCTGTAGCCGTGGGAGATGATATCCCGCACCCACTGATCGGAGACGTGTTGCAACCACACGTCGCCAAAGTGGGAGAGCCTGCCACCGACTAAGGACGTTGCTGGCGCGGCCAGATAGTCACGAGGAGGCTGCCTTAGTGGCAGCGGCTCCTCCGGTCTTTTGAGGACGCGGCTTTGCGCGCCAGTTGGATTTACGATCCTTGACTGCGGTAGTGGACGAGGCCGAGGGCTTAGAGGACGACCAGTTAGAGGAACGAAAGGAACGAAACCTCGATTGGTTCCTGCCCTGGACAGGTTTCTTGGCTTTAGCTTGTGGCAAGGAAGTACTCTTCCCGCCAGTAGCTTCCTTAATTATATCATCCAGATGTTCCCCAAACAGCCGGGACCCAGCAAAAGGGAGACTCGCAAGGTACTTCTTAGAGGAAGCGTCTGCTTTCCACTCTCGAAGCCACAAGATCCTGCGGATCGCGAGGGAGTTAGCGGAGGCCACCGCAGTGCGGTGAAAAGCCTCCAGGATGGCAGACATGGCATAGGATGCAAAAGCCGAAGCTTGAGAAGTTAAGGCATCCGTCTCAGGAACAGAGTCCCTGGAGAGGGAATGAATCTCCGCCAGAGAGGCAGAGACTGCCTTAAGAGCCCACACTGCCGCAAAAGACGGGGAGAACGAGGCTCCTGCCGCCTCATATACAGACTTGGCCAGAAGGTCAACCTGGCGGTCAGTGGGATCCTTAAGAGAAGTGCCATCAGCCACAGCTACGACTGTGCGGGCTGAGATTCTGGACACCGGAGGGTCTACCTTTGGGGACTGGGCCCAGTCCTTAACCACCTCCGGTGGAAAAGGAAAACGGTCATCTGAACTACGCTTCGGAAAACGTTTGTCAGGACAGGCCCTGGGCTTGTTAACAGTGGTCTGAAAGCTGGAGTGGTTAAAAAACATACTCCTAGGTTTCTTAGGAGAGGTAAACTGGTGTACCTCTATCAGAGAGGGTTGTTCCTCTGACTCTTGTGGGTTGAGGTTCAGTACGGAGTTAATGGACGCAATCAAGTCACTAACATCCGCATCACCCTCAGACAAGTCAATGGGGTACATAGAGGCAGCGTCTGAGCCCACAGTAAACGAATCCTCCTCGCCCTGCACCTCGGCTTGTGAATCAGAGCCGTGGGACGAGGAAGGAGAAGGTTCCCTGCGTCTCCGTTTAGGGGGACGGGGTCCTAGGACATGCTCTGAGGGCTCTGCAGAGCTCGGAGCCGCAGAGACACCCTGAGAAGGGGGCTGATGCATGGACAGCAGTGTCCGGGACAGCTGCCCCATGGAGTCGGCAAAAGACTGGGAAATAGCTTGTGAAAAGGAAGCTACCCAAGCCGGGGGTTCAGCCACCGGGGCCGGAGCAGCCAGAGGGACCCCTGAGGCGGCTCCAGGCTGAGACACAAACATGTTAGCACAGGCATCACAATGTGGGTATGTGCTTGGCTCTGGCAGAATGAGCTTACACGCAGTGCATATAGCGTACATGTTTGCAGCCTTGCTCCTAGTGACAGACATGCTGCTGATGGTGGAAGCTCTGCAGCCAGAATACACTCCTGTAGAAAGCCTGAGAGTGTAATAAAAGTCCACAACCAGAGGTTGTGGCTTACCAGCCCGTGCTCTCTGTGTGCCCTCCGGATTCCACCGCTCCCCTGTGAAGCGTCAGCCTTCTAACAGTATGCAGCTGCAGCATCCAGCGCCTTCCAGTGTAGGAACGCTGAGAAAATGGCGCTGGGAGAAGAGGGGGGGCGTGTATAAGCCCCAAGAGCGGGAAAAAACGGAGGGCAGAGAGATACAGGAAGAAATACAGGGGAGGGAACATCTCCCCAGAGAGGAGTGCCCTCCCCTCTGCTGGTCGGGCGGTGGGCGGCGCTGTATGCAAAACATGCAGAGAAGCCGAAAACGAAACTAGGCCCAAACAGAAGCCGGGGCCTAGATTTTAAAAAGCGGCCGACGAGCAGGCACCTTCGGCGCGGTTCTCAGGGGAAACCCCCAGAACCGTCCGGAATTAACAGTAACGCTAAAGCACATACTGTCCCCCAAATAAAAGAACCCGGGACCCCTGAAAAAACGTCTCAATACTTAGCTCTTGAGACGCAGGGCCATGTCCCTGAATGGGGGTAACGCTCCTTCCAGCAGGGACCAGACAGGGCTGCGGATGGAGACCGGCCTTCTGCGAGCAGAGAGGACCGTGGAGGCTCCCACTTCAAACAGAGCCTCGACAGAGGGTGTGAAGGAGCGCGGCATGTGAAGGCTCCAGCCTTATAAAGTCAACCTTAACAGCACCCGACAGAGTGGGGTGTGAAGGGACATGCCGGGAGTCCAGACTGGACCCGCTTTTCTTCCAAATCTTTAAAAATAAAAATAAAAAAATATCAGAGAATGCAAGTGTGTGATCCTCCTGAAACACAAAGCATTGAACTGGGTAGATTGTCATCCAGGGGGTGTATATAGCCCGGAGGGAGGAGCTACACGTTTGAGTGTAGTACTTTGTGTGTCCTCCGGAGGCAGAAGCTATACACCCATGGTTTGGGTCTCCCATAAGGAACGATAAAGAAATACAAAGGCTCCCTCATAGCTACCCAAATACTATAATGGCCCCCACATAGCCTTCCATATAGTATAATGGGTCTCACGTAACCCTTTATATATTAGAATGCACCCCATAGTCCTCCATGTATTATAATACACTCCCCATAGACCTCCATATATTATAATGCACCTCCCATAGTCCCCTATGTATTTTAATTCATCCCATAGTCCTTCTTGTATAATTCACCCCATAATCCTCAATATATTATAATTCACCCCACAGTCCTCCATGTATTATAATCACCCCATAGTCCTCTATATATTATGCTGCACCCCATAGTCCTTCATGTATTATTGTATAATGCACTCCCCATAGTCCTCCAGATATTATAATGTAGCCAACAAAGAGGATTTTAAACAGTGATTTCAGATACATAATATATCACTAGATAGTGTACATTATTAAATCAATCTAGTAATATCAAGGACTATATATGGGCAAAAATCGCATAACCACATTTAGAAAGAAAGAAAGAGAAAAAGCGATCAGGGAGCCCAATTATACAAAGAACAATCAATTTCATCAAAAATAGATTTTTATTGAGAATAAATATTGAATATTAATTATCTATCAAATACACAAGTGCTTGTTTGGACAACTCTATATGCATCAACAATATACATGTAATGGAACCGTATCATGAAAAATATATAAATATATATTCTAGAATGGATAAAATTATCATACATAAGTCAAAGATATATAATCCTTGAAGCTATAGAATATAAATTGAAACAAATATATATAGTAACAGAAATATCTGTAGATCAACAGGGATCACTTTTGCTGCACCAAGGTGTACTGAAACTCTAGTGCTTCAAGTAATATCAAACCCAGAATCGCTGGACATAGGAATGTAGCAGATATCGTTACAGACCACCAGGGGTCACTCTTGCTACACCACAGTCATATCTACCCTACTATTCACAATTACCCAATATTGGTTAAGTCAGTTAGGGATATGCCCATATAAACCCATAATGGTGAATTACCAATCAGAATTGTAAATACAGGATTGTTACTACATACATATATATACCTAAATGAACGGTTACCGTTGGAAGCGTGTGACACCCAACACGTGTTTCGGTTTCTTCGTCAGGGGGCATGCCTGATCGACCGGAAAGGAGGTTTAAATACAGCCCACCTCCAATCACCGCACATCACCATTAGTGACGCATGCGCTGTCATGGCAACTCACCGACGCGAGGTCGGCCGCCGCGTCACAGATCATCTGACCCAGGGCAACACGTGACCCGAGTACAGAGGAGCCGTGGAGACACAGCGAGCCGAACAAGCGCCGATAACCTATGACAGCCGCGCGTTCAGGTGTGGGGCAAAATTAGAATTTATATCATGAATGCAAATTTAGGATTTAAATAGAGAGATTTTTGACCACATAATAAGTGTACTATTCATTACAGAATCTAAATATATGTGAAAGATAGTGAATGAATAAATCAATCCATGATTATACTTCTATTCCCTGGAAATTGCAAACACAATATTTGTCAAGAGATACAAGTAAATCTATGTAGCCAGACAGCAATAAATAAAGTATAAATCATTATGCCTATGTTAACGTTCAAATACCCCTATACAGGATACATATCATAAATATTAGGTTAGAACGGACAGAACATGTGTAAATGATGTTATTATAAATATTAAAACTTGTATATATTACATAAGAGGGTACATCTCCCACAATACATAGTATTGGGGATAATCAAGTAGTCCCCCATCACACATATTGACAGACCCAGTTCTGCTTAGCATTCTCTAAGTATCCAAATGAACTTGCTGCTTGATCACATCTTACAATGATACCAATGTGTACAATGGTCCTATGTGTCTTGCTTTTGGGTATTATATCATTATCCAACGAACGAATTCCCTCTTCTTTATTTATTGCTGTCTGGCTACATAGATTTACTTGTATCTCTTGACAAATAATGTGTTTGCAAAAATCTCTCTATTTAAATCCTAAATTTGCATTCATGATATAAATTCTAATTTTGCCCCACACCTGAACGCGCGGCTGTCATAGGTTATCGGCGCTTGTTCAGCTCGCTGTGTCTCCACGGCTCCTCTGTACTTGAGTCACATGTTTCCCTGGGTCAGATGATCTGTGACGCGGCGGACGACCTCGCGTCGATGAGTTGCAATGATGGTGCGCGCGTCACTAATGGTAATGTGCGGTGATTGGAGGTGGGCTGTATTTAAACCTCTCCGGTCGATTGGGCACGCCCCCTGACGAAGAAACCGAAACACGTGTCGGGTGTCACACTTTTCTAACAGTAACCGTTTATTTGGGTATATGTATGTAGTAACAATCCTGTATTTACAATTCTGATTGGTAATTCACCATTATGGGTTTATATGGGCATATCCCTAACTGACTTAATAACCAATATTGGGTAATTGTGAATAGTAGGGTAGATATGACTGTGGTGTAGCAAGAGTGACCCCTGGTGGTCTGTAACGATATCTGCTACATTCCTATGTCCAGCGATTCTGGGTTTGATATTACTTGAAGCACTAGAGTTGCAGTACACCTTGGTGCAGCAAAAGTGATCCCTGTTGATCTACAGATATTTCTGTTACTATATATATTTGTTTCAATTTATATTCTATAGCTTCAAGGATTATATATCTTTGACTTATGTATGATAATTTTATCCATTCTAGAATATATATTTTTCATGATACGGTTCCGTTACATGTATATTGTTGATGCACATAGAGTTGTCAAACAAGCACTTGTGTATTTGATAGATAATTAATATTCAATATTTATTCTCAATAAAAATCTATTTTTGATGAAATTGATTGTTCTTTGTATAATTGGGCTCCCTGATCGCTTTTTCTCTTTCTTTCTATAATGCAGCGAAATAGCCCAGCATGTATTATAATGCAGCCCCCAGTCTTCCATGTTTTATAATGCACCCCCATAGTCCATGTATAAGGTAGCCCCCATAGTCCTCCATATATTATAATGCAGCCCCCATAGTCCGCCATATACTTTAATCCCACCCTATAACCCTCCATGTATTGCTGTATAATGTGTCGCGGGCAAGAGACAGATCACAACCGGCGGGCCGCACTCGGATCCGGGTGGTGGCTGTGGCTCGAGTGGCAGCCGGATCCGGGGCTCGCGCAGCCGTCTGTCACTCACGATTGAAAAGGGAATATTTACAGGGGAGTTGTCTGTGACGCCACCCGTGGGTTGCGGTGAAGGTTGGTGATACCGCCGCTGCCTTGTATGTGAGTGCCCGGGACTGATGGAGCGGGGCAGCAAGGTGGAATCCCCTCCACGGGTAGGGGAGGTGTAGTCCCGGGGCCCAGAGTATTGTGAGGGTTTTCAGGGAGCAGGAAACTCACAGTTCGGTTGTCGTGGTGCTGCATGAGCTGCTGATGATTTGGACAGTCAGTAACCACACACAGTCTGTATTGTAAACCAAATTGCCAATGGCCGGTCACCTTTGGTGGGTGTCTTCGGGTCCCACACCCAGATATACAACCAGGGGCCCTTCCTTCCAAACTCTCTGTCTGTCTCTTTCTTGCCTGGACTAGTCCGCTTGAGCGGCCTCCGGACCGGATCCCCTTTCTCGGCACCGGCGGGCTACAACCCTGTCCCGGTCGGCCTCAGGTTCCCTGCGACTGGATCTCCGTCGCCTGTGGCCCTCACTGCCACCTAGTCCGGTAGTCCAGGGCTCCAACCCCAACTACCACCTTCTCCAGGGAGCTGCAACTCCTTCCTGTCAGCTCTTCACTGATTACAGCACAAACTGAAACTTAACTCCTCTCTGCACTTCCTAAGCTCCTCTCGCCCCCTCCCATTTTCCTGGGGAGGGGGTGAGTAGGGTCTGATTGGCTGGTGTACTGTATATCTGTGTGGGGACTGTGTTGGTGTCAAGGTGGATTAACTCTTTTGTGACTACCTGGTTTTGCCAGGGCGTCACATAATGCACGCCCCATAGTCCTCCATATATTATTATACACCCCCATAATCCTTCATGTATTATAATTCCCACATAGTCCTCTATGCATTACTGTATAATACACTCCCCATAGTCCTTTATATATTATAATGCAGCCCCCATAGTCGTTCATATTGTATTACACAGCCACCTTACCTTTCAATGCACCCCACAGTCCATGAATAAGGTATCCACCATAGTCCTTCATATTGTATTATGAAGCCCACATAATGTTTAATGCACCCCCATAGACCTCTGGTAATCGTGCACTCACTGATTAAAGAAAAAAATAAACAAGTACTCACCTCTCCTCATTCCCCACTGCTCCGATCAGAGTCCTGCGCTCTGCATGTCTCAGCACAGCGGCGCGCAGTAGTGATATTACCGCGCTCTGCTGAACTGAGATGTTGATCATAGGCACAGGGAGAAAATGATGAAGGAGGGAAAGGACCGCTCCACTCCCTCTCTCATCATGGTTTTGTGCGATAATGGGCAATGACCCCCACAAGCGAGGGGGGCCCGATGCTGCCTCTAGCACCAGCTCCCCTGACTCATAGGCCCCATATAGGCCGCATGGTCTGCCTACATTGGCGGTACACCACTGGTGCAAAGTGAAGAAAAAAAGGAGCGCCATATTTCAGTTCAGATTTAGTTTGAGTGTTTTGCAGGTGCCATGTCACATTGGCAGAGCCCTATACGCCTTTTCACTGGGAGTCAAGTTAGAGCCCATCTTCCGCAGCATGAGTAAGACCCGCACCTTCTGCTGAACATACATCTCGTCCGGACTCTTCCCGGGGGCCCTCTCACGGATCATACCCCCTGTCCTGCACCCTCTTTAATGAAGGGGCTTCCAGGTGCAGTCAGTAGGATGGTATGGAGGGGACGCCTTTTCGGAGCGGCTCTTCCATCCAGCCAGCGCCTGGCTCCTCCTCCTCGGCCACTCGGTGCGCGGCTCCGGCCTGTACGCGGCAGTGTCTGGCGGCTTCTCTCCTCCACAGCCTGGGAGTCACCAGCAGCGACAATCTCCATACTTTTTATATTTGGGGTCTGTTAACCATTTATTGTGGAAGATTCTAAGGTATATTGAATTTTTGCTATATATTTGCATAGGTAGTATTCATTAATATTTAGCATTCAGGTTTTTTCAATTTATTTGGTTAAAATTGGTGTGAATTGTATTTGATCATTTATGAAATATTTAGGAGGACTTTGACTTATTATAGGCAGGTCATATATGGAAGCTGAGCTGCATGTTACTTTACGCTGAGGAAAAAAGCACAGTGAGCATGGGACTGCTATAATTTCCATCCACTGTGTTTGTAGTGCACAGTGCAGCATTTTGGATGCACCGAATATACGATGCCTCCAAAACGCAGCTATTCCTGATCATGGGCACGTACATTTACATGTAATCCCTGGTGTAAGCGCTCAGCGTAGAGATCAGGATAAACATGAGCTGCGCCTTTGAGAGGAAGAATGAACAAACCAATAGCAGTTGAAATTGGTTTTATTTATTTTATTCCTCTGCTCAGAAGGATTACAGCGATCTCAAATTTATATACCGTATTTTTCGTTTTATAAGACGCACCAGAATATAAGGCGCACCCCAAATTTGGAGAAAAAAAAAGGTGAAAAAAAAATTGGGGTCCATTATATAATCTGGTGGTGTCTTACCAGGGAGAGGGGGCAGCAGCGGAGCGGGAGTCACAGAAGGCAGGGGCGGTACTGGAGTACTGTGATGCTGACAATGGTACAGAGGGAGGCCCAGAAACTCACTGCGGTCTCTGCTCTGTGCGGGGCCGGTGATACCGCTCTGCTCTGTGCAGGGGGGCATTCTGAAGATGTCGGCAGTCCACGGTGAGGGCTTCAAATAATGGCAGCGAGAGTCGGCGCATGCGCAGATGACAGCTTGAGCTGAGAGCTCCATCTGCGCAGGCGCTGACTCTAGGTGCAATTATTTGAATCCCTGACCACGAACATCTACAGAATGACCGCCTGCTGCACAGAGCACCCGCGCGCCGAGCAGACCAGAGCAGCCGCGCGCCGAGCAGACCAGAGCATCCGCTCTCCGAGCCGAGCAGACCAGAGCAGCCGCGCACCGAGCCGAGCAGACCAGAGCAGCCACGCACCGTGCAGAACAGAGCAGCTGTGTACAGAGCAGAGCAGCCGCGCGCCGAGCAGACCAGAGCAGCCACGCGCCGAGCAGACCAGAGCAGCCGCGCGCCGAGCCTAGCAGACCAGAGCAGCCGCATGCCGAGCAGAACAGAGCAGCCACGCGCCGAGCCGAACAGAGTGGCGCCGCCTGATGCACACAACAGAGCCGTACTGACCAGGACCGGCAGCTACATTCGGATTTTAAGATGCACCCCTCATTTTCCTCCCAAATTTTTGAGAGGAAAAGTGCGTCTTATAATCCGAAAAATACAGTAGTTATTTTAGGTTTGGCTACTATCACATTACTGAATTGTGAAAATTATAGTTTTTTAGTTTTCTGCCAAGAGTCATGTGAAGGCTTGTTTTTTGCGAGAGGAGTTGGAATTTTTATTGCTACCATTTTGGGCTACATAATATTTTTTGATCGCTTTCTATGCCACTTTTTGTGAGGCAGAATCAAGAAGAAACAGCAATAAAGGAATTGGGTTTTTTTACGCTGTTCACAGTGCAGTTAAAGCGATAAGACAACTTTATTTTTCGAGTGAGTGCAATTACAGTGATACCACATTTATATAGTTTTTTTTTTGTTATGTTTTGTCGCTTTAACACCATAAAAATAAAAACTATTTGATAGAAAAAGAAAAACAGTTTTTGCATTGCTGTATTCTGAGAGCTATAGCTTTTTTTGGCGGCTGGAGCTGTATGTGACTTTTCAATCACGTTTTATACCACTTTTTTGTCAGCTGTATAATGAAAAGACAGTTTTGCTATGCTTTTTAATATTTTTTTTTTACGGGGTTCACTGAAGGAGTTAACTAGTGTGACAGTTTTATAGAGCAGGTTGTTAGGGATTCCGCAGTACCAAATATATTTGTGTAAAAAAAAAAATATATGATAATTAGTTACCAGTAACTGGATTTTCCAGACCATGACAGCACCATATGTGAGAGAGTGTATGCGCAACAGGAAACATTTCTGAATATCAAAGTAGTGGCCCTTTATCGGGCTCCTTTACCCACCGGACTGACGTTTGCGGTGATAACTACCGGCTCTTCAGCGTTCCCAGGAACCCTTTTCCCCAGATTCAGTTTGTCCCGTCACCAATCCAGTGATCTTAGGACTTTTTGTGATAGCTGGAACGTGTGTTCTAAGTCCAGCTCTGAATGGAGAAAACCTGTCCCTGAATGCTTCTTGTGTGGAACTGAGGCCACTAGATCGCGGGTATCATAGACGTTAGGGACCCTAATAAAGACATTGCTAGTCTTAGTAACATTTCTGACCACCTTTGAGCTGATAGCATTTTCTGTTTTATTTTTAATATTTTTTCCAGTGAGAGAAAGCAATACTGCCCCACTGAGTCCAAACTGATGCCCAAAAATAACTGAATCTGAGCAGGGTCTTTCCTTGACTTTGCCTCACTTATCAACCATCCTAGTTCTGAGAGGACTGAGGACTGACGGCTGCTGAACAATCCCTTTCTGACCTACCCACAACCAAAAATTTGTCAAGGTATGGGACTATTAAAATGTCTCTTTTTTTTTTTTTTTTTTTTTTAAATAGGATGCCATCTCCACCACAATTTTGGTGAATACTCTTGGAGCTATTGAAATGTTAAATGGGAAGCACTGGTATTGAAGTGAGTCAATTTCACCTCGATTCTCACTGCCAGCCTCATATTTTTGGAGGTCTTTGTGGATCAGGACATAGTAGTATGCGTCCGTCAGGTCTATTAATGCCATCTAACAAAAGTAGTCCCACTGCTGACTTGAGGGTCTCCATCATAAATCTTTCCACTTCCATGTAGTAATTCAGAGATCTTAGATTGAAGATGGTCATGAAGGACTCATCGGGTGTTTTTTATTAGAAATAGGTTGAAGTAAAACCCGGTTCCCATTTCTAACTCCGGCACCCTGATCAATACCTTTTTCCCTAATAATGAAAGGACTTCCTACTCTAGAACCCTCTGATTTTTGGGGCTACTCGGGAAGTTATTACTCATTGAGGCGGGAGGGAAGAAAAAGTTAGCCTTAGACCAAGGGATATGGTTTTTAACATCCAAACAGAGCAGAGGCAGGAACATCAGCCCACTGGGGATAAACTTGCTTCAGTCTTCCTCCCACCAGAGACCTGGTGTCATTGCCCCTTGGGAAATCCCTTATAGGAGGGTCTGTTGAACAAAAAACCCTTGTTTTGGACCTTATCTCTTCCCCAAGGGCACCCCCTAATATTGCTCTCCTTTTGGCCCTACCTTCCTCCCTGAGGTCTGAAAGGAATCTCTGAACCTGTATCCAGAGGGGGAACACACACGTTTCTTGTCTCCTGCCTTCTCTAGGATGTCGTCTTGGGCTGATCCAAACAGAGTCTCCTTGGCATGGTACTGCGCATACTTTCACTTTGGACTGAAAATCAGCATTCCAGTTCTTTAGCCATAACACACGCCTACTGGAGTTGGAAAGGGTACAAGCACAAGCGGCTAACCTTACCCCATCTACCGAGGCATCGGACCTTACCTCATCTAACGAGGCATCGGCCAAGAAGTTTGCTGTAAGCTCTCCCTGGGGTGTGATGGCGAATGCGGCTCTGCTTTCTGAATCGTGAAGTGTCCGCAGTGTCACTGCTCCAGATGCCGCACATAGAGACAGACCCTGGCCAGGACCCAAAACCTTCTCAGCAACCCCTGGAACTGGCAGGCCAATTGGGGCCCAGGGAACCTCCTAGTTCATGCGATGTCAGGCATGGGGGAAGGGAACCGCCTCATGTGACCAGTGCAGCCCCTGTGACACCTGGATCCCCAGGACCTCCTGGCCCGCCGAGAGCCAATCCTCAGGAGAAGTTTTCCCAAATAAACTCCGGTATCCTCTTCCAGGAACAGGAAACCACACTGGGGATTTGGAGAGGTGCCGCCCCTTTTATTTTTAGAAAGGTTTCCTGTTCCTGGGGTTGGATACACTCTCTCATGTTTGGTGCTGTCATGGGAAGGAAAAAATACAAAAAACTATATATTGGGAGAAAAAAAAATGTTGATTTGTTTTTATTTCTGTTTTTGTTTTATTATATATATTTTAACTTTTTTTTTTACTTTTTACTTTCACTGCTCTGATCGCAGATGCACTGTATTGCAATGACAGATCATTGCTGTACACTGCAGGTATCACCGCTGCACTGTGAGAAGCTTCAGGGATTATGCTGCAGGCATGATCACTGAGGTTTTCCATAGTCTGGTCACCCGGAGGTCGTTATGACGATCTCAGGTCACCATGGCGACAATCAGGCCCTCACAATTACATTGCGGGGGCACTCATCAGATGGGAGAGGGAAAACAATCCCTCCCCAAACCCCTAAATGCCACTATATCGTTTGCGGCATTTATGAGTTTAAACAGCCAAGGACGGTGCAGGCACTATCTCTAGCTGTGGGGGGCGGAGCTCGGCTGTTGGAAAACCAGAGTCCCTGGCAATTGCGCCAGGCACAGCTCGTTCACCCCCAGCAATCGCCATGACATACCTATATGTTCTTGGTCAAGAACAACTTCCCTCTCATGATGTATAGTTACATCAATGGTCGTGAAGGAGTTAAACTATTGATTATTCCAACCAATATCGGCAAATTTTACTCTAATGTGTATGGGAGCCTTTAGTATAAAATTAATTCCTCCACCATAGAGGAATGTGTGCTGCAGAGCAGACCATTATGATGATGCAATAAAAGATGCTACAGTAACCGTATAATATGACTATAAATATACTGTGAGGTAATAAGCAGCAAATTTTCCATTTATTAAATCTGCACAGAAAAGTCACTGTATTTTTTACATACCTCTAGTCTCAGGGACTGGAAGTGAGTGGACGTGACCAACCGGAAACAGTGGACGGGAGCAGAGATAGTGGGCATGACCGGCCGGACTTAATAAACAATTTTTAAGTCCACATAGTCATGGAGTTCTATACAATAGAAACAGTGGTATGGGTGATGCAGCCGGGGGGGTAGGGTTGGGGGGGGGCGCGAAGCCCCCCTTGCATAAAGTGGAATACTTGCGACTTAGTTGGTCGGTGTGATGCTCGTCTTGGTGGGCATAGCCTGGCATGCAACCCATGACAAGCTTTCATTAAGCAGGAGGTGGCTTGGCCCCAGAGTCCCACTTCTATTTTGAGAACTCCAAGACTACATGGACTTAAAAAATGTTAGCTAAGTCCGGCGGTCGGTCATGCCCACTATCTCCGCTCCAGCCTACTAATTCTGGCAGGTCACGCCCACTCACTTCTGGTGTCCGATACTCCAAGTCGACTGTATCTTTTACCTAGTATATGCCTTACGTTTATTTGAATTTTTTTTTTACATTTTATCACCTTCTTCATATAGTAATCTTAGCCAACATCTTGTAGTAATGTGCCCATGGTTGCAGTAATGTCACCATCCGTGTCCCCTGTAGTAAGGTGCTCATGCTTGTGGTATTGTGCCCAGTAGTATTCTGCCCATCCTTCTGGTATGTGCTCAGTAGTATAGTACCCTGTAGTATTGTGCCCATCCTTGTGCCCTGTAGTATTGTGCCCAGTAATATTGTGCCCATCCTTGTACCTTGTAGTATTGTGCCCATCCTTGTAGTATTGTGGCCATCCCTGTAGTATTGTGCCCATCCTTGTAGTATTGTGCTCTGTAGTATTGTGCCCATCCTTGTAATTGTACCCTGTAGTATTGTGCCCATCCTTGTAGTATTGTGGCCATCCCTGTAGTATTGTGCTCTGTAGTATTGTAGCCATCCTTGTAGTATTGTGCCCTGTAATATTCAGCTTATCTTTGTAGTATTGTGCTCTGTAGTATTGTGGCCATCCCTGTAGTATTGTGCCCTGTAATATTCAGCTTATCTTTGTAGTATTGTGCTCTGTAGTATTGTGGCCATCCCTGTAGTATTGTGCCCTGTAATATTCAGCTTATCTTTGTAGTATTGTGTTCTGTAGTATTGTGGCCATCCCTGTAGTATTGTGGCCATCCCTGTAGTATTCTGCTCATCCTTGTAGTATTCTGCTCTGTAGTATTGTGGCCATCCCTGTAGTATTCTGCCCATCCTTGTAGTATTGTGCTCTGTAGTATTGTGGCCATCCCTATAGTATTCTGCCCATTGTTTAATAATACGCAAAAAAAATAAAATCTCCTCACCTTTCCTCTGTTCCCTCTTATCAGGCTCCGAGCCCACGATCAGTATTTGCAGAGTTTTGGATGCAGCATGCTTCAGCTGCGTCCAAAACCCTGCTATGTACAGTACAAGCATAGTGGATAGGATTTCTAAAAACCCTATGCCTGCTGTGCGTGTACGGCCAGCAGTGAAAATGGACCTGCGGTGCGGCTTGCAGAGGCCGCAGCATGTAAATTTATGCTGCGGAGTCAGAAGTGTCCTCCCTAGGCAAAACACAGCGAGGAGACCGCAGCGCTCCAAACCCTCATCGCGGGCACAGGCAGCTGTGGTCTCCTAAGGAGGAGACTTGCAGCCCTGCAGGTCAGGACCCGCCACGTCCAGGACGCAGCGGGTCCTGATCTTGAGCACGTACCTTACCTGCTTGTTGCAGCCTGTGATGATCGCGGCCCACAGACCCAGTGACGATCGTGGCTCTATGCTGATGGTCAGCGCTGGCAGGACTTTACTGCATTTGAATCAATTTGTGGTGCCGCGCAGAGGAGCTGTGTCTGGACTATACCAATGGCTGCGGCCTGCCAATCAGATGCAAGGAAGTGACATTGCTGTATGACGTCACCTCCTTGCATGTAATTGCCAGGCAGCAGCAACTGGAATAGAGCTGACAGCTCCTCTGCGCAGCACCGCAAATGGATTCAAATGCAGTAAAGTCCTGCTGGTGCCGACCCCCAGCATAGAGCCGTGATTGTCACGGGATCTGCGGGCCAGCAGCCAAAGGGGCCTCATGTGGCCCGCGTGTTTGAGACCTCTGTTTTAAGGCATTTTTATTACTTTTTGAAAATTCAGAAGTTTACAGACATTTCATTAGTATTTGGTAAAATTGCCCTTAAATTGTATAACTTGGGTCAAAAGTTTTAGATCTCCTACCACAAGCTTCTCACAATAGTTGGTAGGAATGTGGGCCCATTCCTCCTGTGAGAACTGGTGTAACTGAGCCATGTTTGGTTACCTTGCTTACACCGGCCTTTTCAGCTTTGCTCATAAATTTTCAATAGGATTGAGATAATATAGAATATTTATTCACTTATATAGCGCAATTAATTCCATAGTGCTTTACATACATCAGCAATCAGGCCTTTGTGATGGCCGCTCCATAACATTGCCTTTGTTATCCTTAAGCCACTTTGTAACCAGTTTGGCAGTAGCTTCGGGTCATTGTCCATTTGGAAGATCCATTTCCGTCCAAGCTTTAAGTTCCTGGCTGATGTCTTCAGAAGTTGCATCTGTGTTGCCACATAATCTTTCCTCATGATGCCATCTATTTTGTGAAGTGCACCAGTCTCTCCTACAGCAAAACAACCCCCAATATGATGCTGCCACCCCCATGTTTCACAATTGGGATGGTGTTCTTAGGCTTCAAAGCTTTTCCCTTTTTCCTCCAAATGTAGCGATGGTTATTATGGCCAAACAGTTCAATTTTAGTTTCATCTGACCACAGGGCATGTCTCCAAAATGTACTGTTTTTGTTCCTTTGTGCATTTGCAAACATTAATCTGTCTTTCTTATGTTTTTTTTGAGTAATGGCTTTTTCCTGGCAGAGTGGCTTTTCAGCCCATGTTGATACAGTACCGTATTTTTCGGACTATAAGATGCACCGGACCATAAGACGCACCCTGGTTTTAGAGGAGGAAAATAGGAAAATAAAATTTTAAGCAAGAAATGTGGTCATGACACACTGTTATGGGGCGAGGATCTGCTGTTGACACTGTTACGGGGTTAATGTCCCCAAATTCTCTACTAAGGTACCCCAACCTGGTAATGATTAGAGTTGAGCGATGTCCGAGTCGAATGGTTCTCCAATTTCATGTTCGAGTGATTTTGGGGGGGTGTTCGAGTCGTTCGACGAACTCGAACGATTTGCTAAAAGTTCGGCAGTTCGAGTTAGGGGCACTTTGCACACTGCGACATCGCAGGTGCGATGTCGGTGGGGTCAAATTGAAAGTTACGCACATCCAGCATCGCATGCGACATCGCAGTGTGTAAAGCCTAGATGATACGATTAACGAGCGCAAAAGCGTCGTAATCGTATCATCGGTGCAGCGTCGGCGTAATTCATAATTACGCTGATGCGACGGTCCGATGTTGTTCCTCGCTCCTGCGGCAGCACACATCGCTGTGTGTGAAGCCGCAGGAGCGAGGAACATCTCCTACCGGCGTCACCGCGGCTTCCGTAGGATATGCGGAAGGAAGGAGGTGGGCAGGATGTTTACATCCTGCTCATCTCCGCCCCTCCGCTCCGATTGGCCGCCTGCCGTGTGACGTCGCAGTGACGCCGCACGACCCGCCCCCTTAACAAGGAGGCGGGTCGCCGGCCACAGGGACGTCGCACGGCAGGTGAGTGTGTGTGTGAAGCTGGCGTAGCGTTAATTTTCGCTACGCCAGCTATCACCACATATCGCTGCTGCGACGGGGGCGGGGACTATCGCACTCGGCATCGCAGCATCGGCCTGCGATGTCGCAGTGTGCAAAGTGCCCCTTACATTCGAGAACGGTTTGATCACCAAAAGCGTGGCTTTTCACACTAAGTACGTGCGCACGTTGCGTATCTGCATGCGTCCTGCGTCCCCAGCACAATCCATCTTTCCTACTCACCAATCACGGGCGCCTTGTTGCACGGCTGTCACAAATCCCTGGCGGCTTTTCCTCTTTTGAAAATGGCTGCTGCTTCATTATTCAATCAGGTATTCCGTGTCTTCCCCGCCCACCGGCGCCCATGATTGGTTGCAGTCAGACACGCCCCCACGATGAGTGACAGCTGTCTCACTACAACCAATCACATCCGCTGGTGGGCGGGTCTATATCGTGCAGTAAAATAAAGAATTAATTAAAAAAAAAAAAGGCAGTTCCCATCAATTTTGATACCAGCCAGGATAAAGCCACACGGCTGGAGGCTGGTATTGTCAGGATGGAGAGCGCCACGTTATGGGGAGCCCACCACCCTTACAATATCACCAAGCAGCCGCCTGGAATTGCCGCATCCATTAGATGTGACAGTTCCGGGACTCTACCCCGCTGATCCCGAATTGCCCTGGTGCAATCCTGCATACAGTCCTGGATGGAGTATGCTGAGCCTTGTAGTTCTGCAGCTGCTGTCTGCTGTCTGTCTGTATGGAGGAGAGCAAATAGCAGCTGCAGAACTACAAGGCTCAGCATCATCCATCCAGTACTGTATGCTGGAGGGAGAGGCAGGGGGAGCAGAACTACAAGGCTCAGCATGCTCCATTCACTAGTGTATTCAGGAGAGCAGACAGCAGCTGCAGAACGACAAGGCTCAGCATATTCCATCCAGGACTGTATGCAGGAGTTTCTTGCCCCCCCAAAAAGGACATTTTTGTGTACTCACCATAAAATGTCTTTCTTGGAGCCTTTCATTGGGGGACACAGACAGTGGGTTATATGGTGTCTCCAGGGGAGGCTTGACACTAGGTTTAAAAAAGAGTTAGCTCCTCCTCCCACAGCATATAACCCCAGCTAGGCGGGAACTAGCTCAGTTTGGTGTAAAAGCAGTAGGAAAAGGATAACCAAAACCACAAGGGCGGGAGCTGTGTCCCCCAATGAAAGGCTCCAAGAAAGACATTTTACGGTGAGTACACAAAAATGTCCTTTCCTTTCTCGCCTTTTCATTGGGGGACACAGACAGTGGGACGTCCAAAAGCAGTCCCTGGGTGGGAACTGAACTATTAACAGTGTATAGCATCAGACTAATAGCTGACTAACAACTGCAACTGCAGTGAACTCATATCAAAACACTGTCAAGAACTGAGCAGTGGCCACTTATAAATGGGCCACTGCCGCCTGAAGGACTTGTCTTCCAAGAGCAGCATCCGCGGAGGCATGCGTATGCACTCTGTAGAATTTTGTGAACGTGTGCACACTGGACCAGGTAGCGGCCTTGCAAAGTTGGGCCGCCGAAGCCTGATGGCGGATAGCCCAGGAGGCACCCACTGCTCGTGTAGAGTGGGCCCACACAGATTGAGAAGGAATGGCACCTCGTGCTTTGTATGCCTCACAGATGGCAGTCCTGATCCATCGAGAAATCGTGGATTTAGACGCCGGGTTGCCCTTTTTGTGTCCTACTGGGAGGACGAAGAGAATGTGTCGCCCGGGGACCAGGGGGTACTCAGATCCGGGCCACGGGGTCACTTCTGTGGGTATCACGGTGGCGTGACCCGGTCTGTGATCCCAGGCTCCACAGTAAAAGGGGATTTGGTAAGGGAGATTGTCCGTGACGCCACCCACGGTTGAGGTGATTGTGGACACCACCGCTGCTCTTTATGGGGATCCCGGGAGCGGTGACAGGGAGCAGCTTAGTTGTTATTTCTCCCCTCCGTGGGTAGGGGGTTGGTTGTCCCGGGGCCCGGTGATGGGGTAAGCAGGGAGCAGGGCGCAGTGCTGCGGTGTGGTGCCCGAGGGCACGGGCGTACTCACAAGTATTCCACACAGAGTCACTGGTAAAATAGGAATTGCCGGTGTCCGCAGCCTTCGGTACGGGGTGTTAGTGTCCCACACACGGTGCAGCAGCTCCTGTTGTTCTACCCCTGCAGCCAGGTGCCTTTCTCTCCACTCTCTTCCTCCTTCTCCTCAGCCGGGAACGGGGAATACACTCCCCTGCAGTGATCCGGGTCACCCAGGTACCGGGGGCCACTACCCTGCCCGGCTACCTCTGGCCCCTTCCTCACTCACAGCCTGTCCCGGCCCTCTCGGAGCACGCTTCACTTTTCAGCCTGGGAGCTACAACTCCATGCTTCTCTTCTCTCTGTCTCTCCAAACACTCTGCTCCAGCCCCTCCCCTCTGCTCTGCTTTTCTCTTACCCTGGGGGCTGTGGTTTGTCCTGCTGCATCGGTGTGGGATCAGATTACCAAGGAGGATTAACTCTTTCTGTGACAACCTGGCTTTGCCAGGGCGTCACACACCCCCTTGGTAAAACACGGCCCGTCCTCGGGCCGTCTAGGCACCAACATTTATAAAAACTGGAAAAAGGATAAATAAACACATTACAATCATACATCTTCCCACATCGGGAGGTACGTTTTCTAAAACTTTAAACTGTTCTGCCACCCCGCACCTGCGGAGCAGATGGCCTCCTCCTGAACCTGAGGGCGTTCAACAGGGGTGACAGTCCATAAAACAGTCAACTTTTTAACTTGTGGGTAGCCGTCCATGCTCCGCTACCACTGCTGCTGCCGCCACTCCCAGTACGGGGCACGGGTTCCGTGCTCTGCCTCCTGCTCAGAAGCCAGGCCCACCTGGATGCCCTCGGCGCCGGCTACAACCGGCCTCGCTAACTGCCGAGGGCTCCATCTCTCACTGGCCTGCTCCTCCTCTCTGCAGGTGCACTCCGGCTGCTCCACAGCCGTGACGGGGTACCTGGGCGCGGCTGGCGCCACATATGGGGCAGACTTCCAATCGGGTGCCACCTCCGTTGCGGCCGGGCGGACTGCCGGAGCCGACGTCATCACCGTGGCGGCTGAGCGGACTGCCGGAGCCGGGTAAGATGTCATCGGGGTCGCGGCTACTGCTTGTCCAGGAACGGAATTAGGCAAAGTCCTGGCGTCCCTGCCTTTACAGTCCCGGTCACATGAACTGCAGTTCCTTCCTACTGCTCCCCCTTGGTACTCGGGAGCAGTCCTTCTAGCAACTTTTAAAGTTTCTCTTTCGCTTCCGGTCCTCCGGAGCTTCACTTCCGCCCGCGTTCTGAGGGGGCGGAGCCTCTTTTTCGCGCCCACCGCTTGGGGAAGAAGGCGCTGGGCGGGAAATTTTCGCGCCCAAAATGGCGGCAAAGATGGCGACTTTCAAAATTTTTGCAGCGGATCACCGCTGACAGTCCAGAATAAGGCGCACTTCCTCCAGGAAACTGGATGGGTTCGATCCTGTTCGTGACGCCAAATGTGTCACCCGGGGACCAGGGGGTACTCAGATCCGGGCCACGGGGTCACTTCTGTGGGTATCACGGTGGCGTGACCCGGTCTGTGATCCCAGGCTCCACAGTAAAAGGGGATTTGGTAAGGGAGATTGTCCGTGACGCCACCCACGGTTGTGGTGATTGTGGACACCACCGCTGCTCTTTATGGGGATCCCGGGAGCGGTGACAGGGAGCAGCTTAGTTGTTATTTCTCCCCTCCGTGGGTAGGGGGTTGGTTGTCCCGGGGCCCGGTGATGGGGTAAGCAGGGAGCAGGGCGCAGTGCTGCGGTGCGGTGCCCGAGGGCACGGGCGTACTCACAAGTATTCCACGCAGAGTCACTGGTAAACTAGGAATTGCCGGTGTCTGCAGCCTTCGGTACGGGGTGTTAGTGTCCCACACACGGTGCAGCAGCTCCTGTTGTTCTTTCCCTGCAGCCAGGTGCCTTTCTCTCCACTCTCTTCCTCCTTCTCCTCAGCCGGGAATGGGGAATACACTCCCCTGCAGTGATCCGGGTCACCCAGGTACCGGGGGGCCACTACCCTGCCCGGCTACCTCTGGCCCCTTCCTCACTCACAGCCTGTCCCGGCCCTCTCGGAGCACACTTCACTTTTCAGCCTGGGAGCTACAACTCCAGGCTTCTCTTCTCTCTGTCTCTCCAAACACTCTGCTCCAGCCCCTCCCCTCTGCTCTGCTTTTCTCTTACCCTGGGGGCTGTGGTTTGTCCTGCTGCATCGGTGTGGGATCAGATTACCAAGGAGAATTAACTCTTTCTGTGACAACCTGGCTTTGCCAGGGCGTTACAAGGGCATCGGACTTGCGCAACGGCGCTGTTCTGGAAATGTAGGTCCGCAGAGCCCTGACAAGATCGAGAGTGTGAAGGGCTTTTTCAAAGGAGTGGACCGGGGCTGGGCAGAATGACGGCAACACAATGTCCTTGTTCAGGTGGAAAGAGGATACGACCTTCGGAAGGAAGGCGAGGGAAGGCCGAAGGACCACCTTATCATGATGGAATACCAGATAAGGTGAGCGACAGGAAAGAGCTGCCAGTTCGGACACTCGCCTGATAGAGGTAATAGCGACTAAAAAGGCCACTTTCCAAGATAGTCGCTGAAGAGAGATTTCTCTCAGAGGTTCGAAAGGAGGAAGCTGAAGAGCTCCCAGAACCAGATTCAGATCCCAGGGATCTAAGGGGTGGCGATAAGGAGGGACCAAATGCGCTACCCCTTGAAGAAAGGTACGGACCTGAGGGCGAGAAGCCAGCTGCTTCTGGAAAAAAAACGAAAAGGCAGAAACTTGTCCTTTAAGGGTACTGAGAGCAAGACCCGAGTCCAGACCGTCTTGCAGAAAAGCAAGAACAGTAGGGATTGAAAAGGTCAGGGGCGACCAATTATGACGGTCACACCAGGAAAGATAGGTCTTCCAGGTCCTGTGGTAAATGCTGGTGGAGGAAGGCTTCCGAGCATTAAGCATGGTATGAACTACCCTGGAAGAAAGACCCGATTTGGCTAGAATCAGGGACTCAAGCGCCACGCCGTCAAATGCAGCTGTGCTGTATTCTGGTGGAATATTGGACCTTGCGACAGAAGATCCAGGCGGTCGGGAAGACGCCAGGGACTGTCGCTGAGAAGTTGGAGGAGCTCTGGGTACCAGGCTCTCCTGGGCCAGTCCGGGGCCACGAGGATCACCGGGATTCCCTCCGCTTTGATTTTCTTGATTACTCTCGGAATGAGAGGAAACGGAGGGAAGATGTAGGGCAGGCGAAACTGTGACCATGGAAAGACTAGGGCGTTGGAGCCGAGCGCTAGCGGGTCTCTCGACCGAGATATGAAGGGACGTATTTTGGCATTCATTCGAGACGGCATGAGGTCCACATCCGGGAGTCCCCAGCGAAGAGTGATCTGATGGAACACTTCTTCGTGGAGGGACCATTCCCCTGCCGCTAGCCCTTGCCTGCTGAGAAAATCTGCGGCCCAGTTGTCTACCCCTGGGATATGGACGGCTGAAATAATGGGGATGTGCTTCTCTGCCCAAAGAAGAATCCTGGATACCTCCCCCATCGCTGCCTTGCTGCGAGTTCCTCCCTGACGGTTGATGTAATCCACGGCCGTGGCATTGTCTGACTGGATCTGAACAGGGAGGCCCAATAGTAGGGGTTGAAAATTCTGAAGGGCCAAAAATATGTCTCTGATCTCCAGAACATTGATGTGCAGGGAGCGCTCGGAAGGAGACCAGCGTCCGTGAACAGTGTGGTGGAGAAACACCGCCCCCCAGCCTATCAGGCTGGCATCCGTCGTGACTACTTGCCAGTGGACCGGGCGGAAGGACTTCCCTTGAGATAGGGATGAGGCTTGAGTCCACCAGACGAGGGAGCTGAGCGCAACCCGAGATAGGCGGACTGACCGGTCCAGGGAAGCTGGATTCTTGTCCCAGGAGGATAGAAGATGCAGTTGTAGAGGGCGCAGATGGAATTGGGCAAAGGACACGGCTTCTATGACCGCCACCATCTTGCCTAACACTCTCATTCCATTCCGAAGGGATGTGTGACGGCGAGAGCGGAGGGATTGAGCGGCCCGGATCAGGGAAGACTTATTGTCTTCTAGAAGAAAAACCCGGGACTGGGCCGTGTCTATCAGCATACCTAGAAAGGTGATGCGCTGATGAGGAATTAGGGATGACTTGTTGAAGTTGATAAGCCACCCTAGCCTTGACAGCGTGTCTAGGCAAATCTGCACGCTTTCTGAGCAAACGTGAGGAGAGCTCCCTTTGACAAGAAGTTCCAAATAGGGAACAACCAGGATGCCTCTGGGGTGTAAAATGGACATGACGGCCGCCATGACCTTTGTGAAGACCCGAGGCGCAGTGGCCAGCCCAAAGGGGAGGGCCCTGAATTGGAAGTGACGGTGTCCTACGGCAAAGCGAAGGAACCGTTGATGAGAGACACATATGGGGATGTGTAAATAAGCATCTTGAACGTCTATGGAAGCTAGGAATTCTCCAGGTTCCATGGCGGCTAGTACTGCTCTCAATGATTCCATTCGGAAAGTTTGAATCCGTACGAATTTGTTTAGCCGTTTGAGGTCCAAGATAGGGCGGACAGAGCCATCTTTTTTGGCAATGACAAAAAGGTTTGAATAGAAACCTTTGCCGCGCTGTTCCAGGGTTACTGGAATGATAACATTTGCTTTCTGTAAAGAGACTATGGCCTGAAATAAGGCCTGGCTTTGTGTTTCAGACTTTGGAAGACGAGAACGCAGAAACCTGTTGTCCGGCAGGGAAAAGAAATCGATCTTGTAACCTGAGGTGACGATTTCTCGAATCCAAGCATCGTGAGTGTGGTCTAGCCAGATATCCCGGAAAAGCAGAAGCCGCCCTCCCACAGGAGTCGGATCTGCGGGATACCTGGCGTCATGCTGAGGGGGCCTGTACAGTGCGAGGTCCTTTGGGTTTAGGTTGCTTGGAGTAGGAACGCCAAGAAGAGCCCCTTGAGGGACCGGATCCTCGATCTGAGTGTTGTGACGGTCCGTGGGCCGATGGTTTTTGTGGGGCAGACCGAAAGGACTGCCTGCGCCAAGAAGACTTTTTGAAATTTCTGGCTACAGGTCGCTTTTGTGGTAGAATGGTACTTTTACCACCTGTCGCCTCAGATATGAGCTTGTCCAGGGATTCACCAAATAGACGAAGACCCTGGAAGGGAAGTGTGGACAGGAACTTCTTGGAGGCACTGTCCGCATTCCATATTTTTAGCCACAGAACCCTGCGGGCGAAGACAGCATTGGCTGCCGTTAGGGCTGACCAGCTAGCTGCATCTAGGGAGCCGTGAAGCAAATAATTAGAGGCGAGAGAGAACAAATCAAGAATCTCAAGAGCCTCCGGAGGAATATTGCAAGGGCGAAGCAACTTGCGGAGGTTCCTACTCCACACGCTCATAGCTTTTGCCACCCATGTCATGGCAAACAGGGGGCGCAGAGAGGAGCCCGAAGCCTGGAAAATAGATTTGACCGCAGCCTCAACTGCGCGGTCGGACGAGTCCTTGAGAGACGCGTTGTCTGAAACAGACATAACCGTGTGTTTAGCCAGTCTGGATACTGGCGGATCCACAACGGGGGGTACCAACCAGGGCTTAACCATTTCCGGAGGAAAGGGATAAGCGAATGAAGAGCAGGATTTTTTGTTAAACCTCCTATCAGGGTGATCCCACCGTTTAGATATGATTTGATGAAAAATCGGATCCTGGGCAAAGGACTTAGGAGGCTTCTTGGCTCGCTTGATTGCCGACTGAGAAGTCGGGTCCGAGGGCTGATCAGAAATCGACAGAGAGTGATTGACAGCCGCTATTAAAGTGTCTTCCATATGCCTAGACTCAGAAGGGACATCTGAATCAGAGTCAGAGTCTCAGGAATCGTGACTACTAAAGGTCACGGAGTCTGAGTCAGACTGACCATCGTGTGAGTCAGACGAGGCGGAGCGGTCGCAATGGCGCCTTTTGGAGACAGCCTTTTTACGTACTGGGGATGATACCCCAGACGAAGGCGGGCTTCTCTGGGGGAGCTGAGCCGGGGGGAGGCTGTGGGAGCCTGTGGAAGGCTGGGATATCTGAGCGGTCAGGTCATCTAACCTTTTAGACATCAGAAGAGCCCATGCAGGGATAGCCTCATCAGACGGGGGTGCTGCCTGAATGGCGGCCGGGGCCGAACCCACAGATTGCACGACCCCCTGGTCCGGCAACGTCTGTTGTGATATTGTAGTAGGGGCATCGCAGCCCCGGCATAGTGGATAGCTTCGACCATTTGGAAACAAGCTTCCACAGGTGGTACAAGCATAGTACCGGTCCATAGAGGATGCCTGGGAAGCTTTATCACCCTTGCGGTTTTTACGCATGTCAGCAACAAACGTACAATTATACTGTGAGCCTCTAGCAGTATTACACTACTGTGGGTGAGGAGCTAGTAGCAGTATTAAAAAGGGACTGCTATACAGAGCTGGTATATACCAATAGTAAAGCGGCATACACTGCCAAACAGTCAGTATATACCTGCAGGCACAGTCAGTATATACCACTAAAAGCTGATATACACCGCCAGCCAGCAGGCACACACCGCTAGAAGACAGCGATATACCGCTGAACAGAGCGGTATATAGTGCTGCAGAGTTGCAGAGCCAAGGAGGCGATCTCACCCGTGTCTGCTCCCCACGTGTAATGGCGTCCAGTGTTCTCTGGCAGCATGGAGGGGAGAGACGGCCCACTAGAGGGAGCGGCTTCTAGAGCAGTGGAGGGGGCGTTGCTAAGAATGCAGGCCGACGCCGGGAGCTAAATTAATGATGCTTCCCCGGGATCACGGCCTGCATCGCCCCACCGGCGCCTCCTCCGGCGGCAGTTGGATGCAGGGGACGGGTACACGTCGTCTCCCTACCTGCTCTTGCTCCGTCTGAAGACGCGTTGGTCCTGGGATGCGGAGATCTCGGGGACGCATCTTCGGCTCAAGGCTAGCAGATGCTCGGCTCTGCCTAACACTCTGGAGCTACCTCCGTGAGGTGCTTCCAGGGAGCCTGGAGGGGTACGCAGACCCGACCACTTGGGCGCGAGGAAAGACTGACGGCTTTTGCACGCCAGGTTTCCTCTGCCCGTACACGGGGGGAACGCGGGTGGCAAGGCACCCTAGTATTGCCCCTATCAAAAATAGAATGAATAAGAAAAGAAAAACAAAATAAAAAGTAAAAATAAGCTGGCCTGAGGCACCTCTGGTGGAGCTCAGTCCAGACATGTCAGCCTCCCTGCTGACACTATAAAAAAACTGAACTAGTTCCCGCTTAGCTGGGGATATATGCTGTGGGAGGAGGAGCTAACTCTTTTTTAAACCTAGTGTCAAGCCTCCCCTGGAGACACCATATAACCCACTGTCTGTGTCCCCCAATGAAAAGGCGAGAAAGGAAAAATGACGTGGGCTTCGCCATATTTTTGTATGCTAGCCAGGTACAGCAGGCAGGTACGGCTGCCCCCAACCCCCAGCTGCCTATTTGTACCCGGCTGAGAACCAAAAATATAGGGAAGACCTTTTTTTTTAATTATTTCACGAATTTCATGAAATAATTAAAAAAAAATATGAAGTGGGCTTCGCCCAATTTTTGTGTCCAGCCAGGTACAACTAGGCAGCTGGGGATAGGAATCCGTAGCACAGGTTGGCCCGAGCTTTCTAGGCCCCTCTGCTGCGAATTGCAGTCAGCAGCCGCCCCAGAAAATGGTGCTTTCATAGAAGCGCCATCATCTGGCGCTGTATCCAACTCTTCCAGCAGCCCTGAAGCCAGGTGGCATGCTGGGTAATAATGGGTTAATACTAGCTTTGTTTTACTAGCTAGTATTAAGCCATAGATTCTTAATGTCAGGCAAGTTTGACCCGGCCATTAAGAATCTCCAATAAAGGGTTAAAAAAAAAAAGACACCACACAGAGAAAAAATACTTTAATAGAAATAAATACACAGACACATTAGAGACTCCATGTTTATTACTCCCTGTCAGCCCTCCACGATCCTGCTCTTCTGTCTTCTTTCTCCTTCAACCCATGCAGCTCTGCTACATTAGACAGCACTGCATGGGAGGAAGACGCTGCTGCTCCTTGCAGTCTAATCACTCAGTGAGTGAGCAGAGGCTGCGGGCTGTAAGCGGTGACGTCACAGCTGCCACCGTTACTATAGCAACGACAATCTCCGATCACGTGATTCCCGGTGCCGCTATTTACCGGCTGTGGCAGCCAGTCCTTGCATGTAGGCCGACTCTGTAAAGAGCGCCCACATGCAGGAACGGGGAAGCCGACCATGTGCCAGAGCATTTTGCAGGTACACGGAGATGCTGGAACGAGCACCGCGTACCGGAGAGATGCACTGACAGGACCTAGCATGATGTCTAGCCATGTTACCAGTCTGTAGCCAATGAGATAATAGACACGTGACTGGTCACATGCTATTTTGACGTCATGGAAGATCCTATCATCAGTGCTGGTTACCGGGAGGACGCAGCGATTATCAGAAGGAAAAGCGGCGGGAGACAGAGTGCAGGACGCGTCACGGGGACCTGTAATTTTAATGACAATGTTTATTAACTGTATTTGTACATGTATAATGTGTTTTTATGTGTTTGCCTGCCATTGTTTTCAATGGGGTTCAAATTGGTTCGTCGAACGTTCGACGAACTTGTCCTCCGTTCGACGAACCGAACTCGAACTCTAGGGGGGTGGCTCATTTCTAGTAATGATCCTACTGCCTTGTATATACAGTATATGTCCCTAACCCTGGTATAGCCCACATCCTGCTATATACCGTCATCCTGGCATATGGCCGCATCCTGCTATATACTGGCATATGGCCGCATCCTGCTATATACCCCATCCTGGCATGTGGCCCCATCCTGCTATATACCTCCATCCTGCTACATACCTCCATCCTGCTATATACCGCCATCCTGCTTATATACCCCATCCTGCTCATATTGCCCCCATCCTGCTCATATACCCCAATCCTGCTCATATACTCCCATCTTGCTTATAAAGCCCCATCCTGCTTATAAACCCCCATCCTGCTCATATAACCCCCATCCTGCTCATAATATACCCCATCCTGCTCATAATATACCCCCATCCTGCTCATAATATACCCCCATCCTGCTCATAATATACCCCCATCCTGCTCATAATATACCCCCATCATGCTATATACCCTCATCCTGCTATATACCCCCATCCTGGTATACAGCCCGCATCCTGTGGCACATAAAAAGAAAAAATAAACGTTCAAACTCACCTTACCTAACTCCCTGCAGCATCGCTCCTCCTCCGTCTGTGTCAGTAGCAGCGCCGCTGGAGTGTGGAGCCGGCCACGATCCCTGCAGCACCGCGATGTCCTCCTGTCTGTGCCGGCGGTGGCTGCGTGTGGACACGTGCGCACAGCGATGACATCATTGCTGTGCGCACCGCTAGCCTCCACACAGCTGCCGCCGGCACAGACAGGAAGACATCGCGGTGCTGCAGGGATCGTGGCCGGTGAGTATACTGATTCACTACACCCCGCGCTGATGATGATGCGCGGGGAGCAGTGAATACAGCCGCATATGATCACTCTAGGCTGTAGTTGCCAGGGCCTATCATGCGGGCAGACTGTTTAATATGCGCCCATTTCCCGCCCATCACCCCGCCCACCAGTCAGCGCCGGCTTCAGCGCTGAGAGATGATGGGCGAGATGATGGGTGTGCATATTAAATAAGCGGGCCCACGTGGTCACGGCAGGCTGCTACAGCCTGCTCGTGCCCCCGATGACCCGTTCCACAGCAGCACCCTCATTCCCCGCAGCCCTACATTTAGACTATAAGACGCACCCCCCACTTTCCACCAACATTTGGGGGGAAAAAAGTGTGTTTTATAGTCCGAAAAATACGGTACTCGTTTCACTGTGGATAATTACACAATCTTACCAGCATGTTCACAAGGTCTTTTGCTTTTCTTCTTGGGTTGATATGCACATGTCTGTCCAAAGCATGTTCATCTTTGGTACACAGAACCTGTTCCCTTCCTCAGCGGAATGATGGCTGGACATTCCCATCTTGTTTGTACTTGCGTATAATTGTATGTGCAGATGAACGAGGCACCTTCAGGTATGTGGAAATTGCACCCAAGGATGAACCAGACTTCTGCAAGTCCATAATTCTCTTCCTGAGATCCTGGTTGATTTCTTTTGACTTTCCCATCATGCTACACAAAGAAGCAGTGTGTTTCAGGTGTATATGAATATACATCCACAGATGTGTCTCTAATTAACTCAGATGTTGCCAATAAACCAGAAATAATAAATCAGACGCTTCCAAAGACATGACATCATCATATGGGTTGTCCCATATTGTTTAAAGTAAGGAAGGACCCCGGCACACAGTACAAGAGAAATTGGACAATCCAGGTATGGTATGCTTGGATGATTTTTATTTTCACAATTAAACGGTACTGCCCGACGTGTCGGCTCGCACAAGAGCCTTCATCAGGGACAGATAAGTACTGGGACATGCATGATACAAAAAAGAAAAAACAAGAAATGATTTACAATTACATCATGACAAGGCATCAAGTGTCAAAAAATGAGAAAACAACATATTACCTATTGGGGAGATGTGAAAGGAAGGGGAAGGTGTCGCAATGTGAATGTTAAGAAGTGGTGAGGATATATACAGCCGTATAAGATGTGAGTAGAATAAGAGAATTGTAAATTAAGAAAGGAAGGGGAGAGGAAAGATGGGGAAAGAAAAGGAAGAGAGGAAAAAAAGGGGGGAAAGGAGGGGGAAGAAACGGAAGAAGAGAAAGAAGGAAGGGAGAACAGGAAGGCTCAAGGGAAAAAATGAGCAAGAGGGGAAAGGGGAGGGATCTGAGAGACATACCCGTATTTATGAAGTTCAGGGAAAAGTTCCTAGTAGCACCTTGGAGGCCAGAAAGTTAAAGTGAAGTCTGAGAAAGGAAAGAGATATATAATATACAGAGGACTATAGCTGGTAAGGGCGGAAAAATGTCAATAAGGATAGAGCATGGTATAACTTACATGTGAGTAGTCAAGGAGAACACTTTGGAATGGAAGAATATATGTTACTGTGAAAAAAGGGGAGAGGGAGGAGGAGAAGTGATAGTTCATGAGGAATAGGTAATTGGAATAAAGAGCTGATATAATAGCAAAGAGAACAGGGCATAAATATTGGATACATACCAGTAGAATACTGTCATATAGTGTAGATAGGGCTCACATAGGTAGATGAAGAGATGGATAGATGCTGCTTTATGAATAACAAAGGTGATAATCTGTGATGATGTGGTGGAGAAATTGAAACATAGATAGGTCTGTTATAAGGGATAAATACCAATAAGTGGCGACCTGAGTATATGTAGTATGATAACCAATCATACGTGGTATGTTAGGTAAACCACACAATGCGTGAGGACTTGTTGTACTGGAATAGAGAAATAGCCTAAGTAAGAGGATGTGTGACTAATGTTGGGAAAAGGGAAAAAGAAGAACATACCTAATGGTGAGAGCACCAGAGAAATGCCTGCAATAACATAAGGACATTGTGTTATAAAAACGGCAAGACCAGAAGCAGAGCTTGTAGTGTAGCAGCAGGAAGACATCTTACCTATCGCAGCATAGTGGAGGTGAATATGTGGAGGGAGCCCAGGGACAGGGTAGAGAGAGGGACTATATATACTGGCCGGATGTAAACCATTGGTGGCAGCGGAGGATACACTATGCTGCGATAGGTAAGATGTCTTCCTGCTGCTACACTACGAGCTCTGCTTCTGGTCTTGCCGTTTTTATAAAGGTGCAGGAGAAAGGTGGAAACCACCAACCTGTTAAGGGAGAAGCTGCAGCCGGCTGCAGGCACTGTTCATCACCTCGTTTGGTTTACCAGAGACTCCAGTGTACTGTGTCATAGTGAGTACACCAGTGCCTTCGGGCCGCGCACCGCGCCGTACCACACCAGCACCCAGCACGCGCCCATCTCCATCGCCTCAGCACCTTCCCTCGGGCCCCCGGGACCATCACTCCCCTACTCACAGAGGGGTCAACACCAAGCTGCGCAACACCGTCCCCGGGAGGCCTAGTCAATGGCAGTGGTGGTGTCCATCCCTTCACCACAACCCGTGAGCGGCGTCACAAACTTAAATCCCCTACCAACCACCGCGGCCCCAGCCGTGGAACTCCCCACCGAAGTCCCCACGTGTAGCGCCAACCCCCTTGCAGAGCGACGTGACCCCCTGGTCCGTGAGGAGCTCGAGCCACCCACCGTACGAGCACGGATCCGAGCGGCTCGGCGGCCGGCCGAGCTCGCGGGGCGGTACAATTACAGGCAATGAAAACATTACATGTGCCTGAAAATGGAATAAATTAAAAACATAAGCTCAAGGCGCAAAAAATAAACTATCACTGGGTCCCAGATCCTGAAAAATAAGAACGCTACGGGTCTCAGAAAATTGCAACAAAAGCGCAATTCTTTTTTTGAACAAACTTCTGAATTTTTTTAACCATTTAGATAAAAACTAATATTATACATGTTTGGTATCTACAAATGTGTACTGACCTAGGGAATAATACTGCTAGATCAGATTTCCTATATAGTTAACAAGTGGAAGGAGAAAAAAAAAACACCACACACCATTGTGGAATTTCCCTTTTCTTCGGCGCTCTATTGGGAGACCCAGACGATTGGGTGTATAGCACTGCCTCCGGAGGCCACACAAAGCAATTACACTAAAAAGTGTAAGGCCCCTCCCCTTCTGGCTATACACCCCCAGTGGGATCACTGGCTCACCAGTTTTCTGCTTTGTGCGAAGGAGGTCAGACATCCACGCATAGCTCCACTGTTTGTAGTCAGCAGTAGCTGCTGGCTCTATCGGATGGAAGAAAAGAGGGCCCATATAGGGCCCCCAGCATGCTCCCTTCTCACCCGTGATGGTGCTTGTAAGGTTGAGGTACCTATTGCTGGTACGGAGGCTGGAGCCCACATGCTGTTTTCCTTCCACATCCCCCTGAGGGGCTCTGTGGAAGTGGGATCCTGCCGGCCCCCAAGCCCTGGGGCCGGGCTCCATCCACAGACCCATAGAACCTGCTGGATTGGGAGCGGGAGTGCCGTTCAGGGACATGGCCCTGCAACTTCAGGTACTCTGTGTCCCCGGCAGGCACGGACACTCTCAGGGCTTGCTGAGCGTTATAGTGCGCCGGGGACAGTGGCGCTGTACGCTGGGGGTTAGGTCACTGCAGCTTTGCTGAGTGACGATTGTATGTTGGGAACTACTGCGCCGACCGCTCCTGGAGCGGCGGCGCAGCTGCGACTTGTAGTGCGCCGGGGGCTTGGCGCCGACCGCGCTTGTACGGCGGCGGCGTTTTTAACTTTAGCCCCCGGCTTCTGCGGCCTAGCGCCGCTTCGTTCCCGCCCCCACCCTGTCAATCAGGGTAGGGGAGAGACGCTGCTCAATGGCTGCGCCGAGGGCTGGAGCCTTATTTACATGCTCCAGCCCTCTCACTAGGCACAAGGGGAAGCAGACTTCCCGCTCTTCGTCGGTGTACGCCCAGGGCCCGCCCCCCCTCTCCACAAGGACGCCGGCAGCCATTACACATGCGATCTGGCTGGAAGGAGGCAGCAGGCTCTGGGAGACCCAGACTAGAGGGATTTCTGGCGACCACACACCGCTCCTAAGCGGGTGGTAAGCTGCACAGTAGTGCAGGCCCCACTAGTGCCTCAGTGATATATTAGTGTACTTCTTTATTGGTACCATATATATATATATATATATATATATTTATATAGTGCACTGTAAGGTCGCTTCTGTCTGGACACTCTGTACTGCTCTGAGGACGCAGCAACATGTCATCCGCAAAACGCAAGGCTGCCAAGGCACGGGCTGTGTACACTGTTTGTACTGCATGTGGGGCTAATCTATCAGCAGGCTCCAATGATTCACATTGTGTGCAATGTTCAGTCCCAGTGGCACTTCGCCAGCCAGAGCCTATTGTGGTGGTAGCCCAGGCAGAGACGCCTGTGAACCCTGCCCCGGTGACGGGGACAGACTTTGCAGTGTTTGCTGATAAAATGTCTGAGGCTATGACAAGGATCCTGGAGACCTTGCAGGCCAGGCCAGTTCCTCAGACTATGGACACCGCTGTGGCTATGCTCACTGGTCCCCCTCAGTTGGAACTAATCCGTACTTCAAGGGGGTCTCAAGCATCACAGGCTGAAGTCTCTGACTCAGATGACAGTCCCAGGCAGCCTAAGCGTGCTCGCTGGGAAAGACCCTCGACGTCATCACACTGCTCAGGGTCTCAGCGAGAAGAGTCTCTCTGTGATGAGACTGAGGACGGTGATCAGGAGTCTAATCCTGAGGCCCCTCTCAATCTGGATGCCCCTGATGGTGACGCCATGGTTAATGACCTTATATCGGCGATTAATAGACTGTTGGATATTTCCCCCCCAGCCCCTTCTGCAGAGGAGGCAGCTGCACAGCAGGAGAAGTTCCATTTCCTGTATCCCAAGCGTAAATTAAGTGCTTTTTTGGACCACTCTGACTTCAGAGAATCAATCCAAAAGCACGACGCTCATCCAGACAAGCGTTTCTCTAAACGTTCTAAGGATACCCGTTATCCTTTTCCCCCTGAAGTGGCCAAACGCTGGACCCAGTGCCCAAAGGTGGATCCCCCAATTTCCAAGCTGGCGGCTAGATCCATAGTCGCAGTAGAAGATGGCGCTTCACTTAAAGATGCCAATGACAGACAGATGGACCTTTGGTTGAAATCTGTCTATGAAGCTATCGGCGCGTCGTTTGCTCCAGCATTCGCGGCCGTGTGGGCACTACAGGCTATTTCAGCGGGTTTAGCACAGGTGGATGCTATCATGCATCCAGCAGTACCACAGGTGGCGTCCCTAACTTCGCAAATGTCTGCGTTTGCGACCTATGCTATCAATGCTGTCCTAGAGTCTACGAGCCGTACCTCTATGGCGGCCGCCAATTCTGTGGTTTTGCGCAGAGCCTTATGGTTAAAGGACTGGAAAGCAGATGCTGGTTCCAAAAAATGCTTAACCAGCTTGCCATTATCTAGAGACAGACTGTTTGGTGAGCCATTGGCTGAAATCATAAAACAGTCCAAGGGTAAGGACTCTTCCTTGCCACAGCCCAGAGCAAGTAAACCTCAACAGAAAAAGTGGCAGTCGAGGTTTCGGTCCTTTCGAGGCTCGGGCAAGCCCCAATTCTCCTCGTCCAAAGGGACTCAGAAAGGACAAGGGAGCTCAGATTCCTGGCGGGCTCACTCACGCCCCAGGAAAGCAAATGGAGGAACCGCTTCCAAGGCGGCTACCTCATGACTTTCGGCCTCCTCCCTCCGCATCCTCGGTCGGTGGCAGGCTCTCCCGCTTTTGCGACATTTGGCTGTCACAGGTCAAGGACCGGTGGGTAACAGACATTTTGTCTCGCGGGTACAGAATCGAGTTCAGTTCTCGGCCTCCACTTCGGTTCTTCAGAACCTCCCCACACCCCAACCGAGCAGATGCCCTGCTGCAGGCGGTGGACTCTCTAAGAGCAGAAGGAGTCGTGATCCCTGTCCCCCCTCTGGAACGGGGCCGAGGATTTTACTCCAACCTCTTTGTGGTTCCAAAAAAGGACGGCTCCTTCCGTCCCGTTCTGGACCTAAAACTGCTCAACAAGCATGTGAACGCCAGGCGGTTCTGGATGGAATCCCTCCGCTCAGTCATTGCCTCAATGTCCCAAGGAGATTTCCTAGCGTCAATAGACATCAAGGATGCTTATCTTCACGTGCCGATTGCTACGGAGCACCAACGCTTTCTGCGCTTCGTGATAGGAGACGAACATCTTCAGTTCGTGGCTCTGCCATTTGGTCTGGCGACAGCCCCCCGGGTGTTCACCAAGATCATGGCAGCAGTGGTAGCAGTCTTGCACTCTCACGGACACTCTGTGATCCCTTACTTGGACGATCTATTGGTCAAGGCACCCTCTCAGGAGGCATGCCAACTCAGCCTGAATTTTGCACTGGAGACTCTCCAGGCGTTCGGGTGGATCATCAACTTCCCAAAGTCAAATCTGTCACCGACCCAATCACTAACGTATCTTGGCATGGAGTTTCATACTCTCTCAGCGATAGTGAAGCTTCCGCTGAGCAAGCAGAGGTCACAACAGACGGGGGTGCAGGCTCTCCTTCAGAGTCAGTCGCACTCCTTAAGACGCCTCATGCACTTCCTCGGGAAGATGGTGGCGGCAATGGAGGCGGTTCCGTTTGCGCAGTTTCATCTGCGTCCACTTCAATGGGACATTCTCCGCCAATGGGACGGGAAGTCAAAATCCCTGGACAGGACAGTCTTCCTTTCCCAGACGGCCAAGGACTCTCTGCAGTGGTGGCTTCTTCCCACCTCCTTATCACAGGGAAGATCCTTCCTACCACCGTCCTGGGCGGTGGTCACGACAGACGCGAGTCTGTCAGGGTGGGGAGCAGTGTTTCTTCACCACAGGGCTCAGGGTACGTGGACTCAGCAGGAGTCCAGCATTCAGATCAATGTTCTGGAAATCAGAGCGGTGTTTCTTGCCCTGCTAGCCTTCCAGCAGTGGCTGGAAGGGAAGCAGATCCGAATTCAATCGGACAACTCCACAGCGGTGGCATACATCAATCACCAGGGCGGGACTCGCAGTCGGCAAGCCTTCCAGGAAGTCCGGCGCATTATGATGTGGGTGGAAGCCATGGCCTCCACCATATCCGCAGTTCACATCCCCGGCGTAGAAAACTGGGAAGCAGACTTCCTCAGTCGCCAGGGCATGGACGCAGGGGAATGGTCCCTTCACCCGGACGTGTTTCAGGAAATCTGTCGCCGATGGGGAAGGCCGGACGTCGATCTAATGGCGTCTCGGCACAACAACAAGGTCCCAACCTTCATGGCACGGTCTCGCGATCAAAGAGCTCTAGCAGCAGACGCCCTAGTGCAAGATTGGTCGCAGTTCCGGCTCCCTTATGTGTTTCCACCTCTGGCACTCTTGCCCAGAGTGCTACGCAAGATCAGATCCGACTGCAGCCGCGTCATACTCGTCGCTCCAGACTGGCCGAGGAGGGCGTGGTATCCGGATCTGTGGCATCTCACGGTCGGCCAACCGTGGGCGCTGCCAGACCGACCAGACTTACTGTCCCAAGGGCCGTTTTTCCATCGGAATTCTGCGGCCCTCAACCTGACTGCGTGGCCATTGAGTCCTGGATCCTAGAGTCTTCAGGCTTATCCCAAGGGGTCGTTGCCACCATGAGACAGGCTAGGAAGCCCACGCCTGCTAAGATCTACCACAGAACGTGGAGGATATTCTTATCCTGGTGCTCTGCTCAGGGAGTGTCTCCCTGGCCATTTGCATTACCTATCCTTCTTTCTTTCCTCCAATCTGGGTTAGAAAAAGGTTTGTCGCTCGGCTCCCTTAAAGGGCAAGTCTCGGCGCTATCTGTCTTTTTTCAGAAGCGTCTAGCTCGACTTTCCAAGGTGCGCACGTTCCTGCAGGGGGTTTGTCATATCGTACCCCCGTACAAGCGACCGTTAGATCCATGGGATCTGAACAGGGTACTAGTTGCCCTCCAGAAGCCGCCCTTCGAGCCTCTGAGGGAGGTTTCACTTTCTAGGCTATCACAGAAAGTGGCTTTTCTGGTAGCGATCACATCTCTTCGGAGAGTGTCTGAGCTGGCAGCGCTGTCATCCAAGGCTCCCTTCCTGGTCTTCCACCAGGACAAGGTAGTGCTGCGCCCCATTCAGGAGTTTCTCCCGAAGGTGGTATCCTCTTTTCATCTTAATCAGGATATCTCTTTGCCTTCGTTTTGTCCTCATGCAGTTCATCGGTATGAGAAGGATTTACATTTGTTAGATCTGGTGAGAGCACTCAGAATCTACATTTCCCGCACAGCGCCCCTGCGCCGTTCGGATGCACTCTTTGTCCTTGTCGCTGGTAAGCGCAAGGGGTCGCAGGCTTCTAAGGCCACCCTGGCTCGATGGATCAAAGAACCAATTCTTGAAGCCTACCGTTCTGCGGGGCTTCAGGTTCCGTCAGGGCTAAAGGCCCATTCTACCAGAGCCGTGGGTGCGTCCTGGGCATTGCGACACCAGGCTACGGCTCAACAGGTGTGCCAGGCAGCTACCTGGTCGAGTCTGCACACTTTCACCAAACATTATCAGGTGCATACCTATGCTTCGGCGGACGCCAGCCTAGGTAGAAAAGTCCTGCAGGCGGCAGTTGCCTCCCCGTAGGGGAGGGCTGTCTTGCAGCTCTAACATGAGGTATTTCTTTACCCACCCAGGGACAGCTTTTGGACGTCCCAATCGTCTGGGTCTCCCAATAGAGCGCCGAAGAAGAAGGGAATTTTGTTACTTACCGTAAATTCCTTTTCTTCTAGCTCTTATTGGGAGACCCAGCACCCGCCCTGTTGTCCTTCGGGATTTTTGGTTTGTTTGCGGGTACACATGTTGTTCATGTTGAACGGTTTTCAGTTCTCCGATGTTTCTCGGAGTGAATTTGTTTAAACCAGTTATTGGCTTTCCTCCTTCTTGCTTTTGCACTAAAACTGGTGAGCCAGTGATCCCACTGGGGGTGTATAGCCAGAAGGGGAGGGGCCTTAAACTTTTTAGTGTAATTGCTTTGTGTGGCCTCCGGAGGCAGTGCTATACACCCAATCGTCTGGGTCTCCCAATAAGAGCTAGAAGAAAAGGAATTTACGGTAAGTAACAAAATTCCCTTCTTTTCACAATTTCTCCACATTTGGGATTTTTTTTCCTGTTTTCCAGTACACTACATGGTAAAATAAATGAGGTCATTCAAAAGTACAAACTGTTCCGCAAAAAAATAAGCCCTTCTATGCCAATACTGATGGGGAAAAAAAATAAAGTTATGGCTCTCAGAAGGTGAGAAAAAAACAAAAATGAAAAATCGCCCGGGGGTGAAGGGATTAAAATCCCCACTTCTCATAAAGCAATCAACATTCCTCATTCTCCCCCATATAGTAATTGTCACCCATCCTGGGCCCTTCCAATAATGCCCCCTCCTCTCCTGGGCACCCTCATAATAATGTCCTCCCACTCCGTCCTGGGCTCCTTCCTCTCCTGGGCACCCTCTTATAATAATACCCCCCCAACCCCATACTGGGCCCCTTTCTATAATAATGCCCCATCCTCTCCTGGGCACCCACTGATAATAATGTCCCCCCACTCCGTCCTGGGCCCCTTCCTCTCCTGGACACCCTCTTATAATAATGTCCCCCACCCTATAATAGTGCCCCCTACTCTCATGGATACTCTTATAATAATGCCTCCCCGAATCCCGTCCTGGGCACCCTCTTATAATATTGCCCCCCCCACACTCCATCTTGGGCCCCTTCATATAATAATGCCCTCTCCTGGGCACCCTCTTAAAATACCCTCCCCCCCTCCTGTCCTGGGCCCCCACTTATAATAATGCCCTTCCACCCCATACTTGCCCCCTTCCGATAATAAAGCCACTCTTCTGTCCTGGGCCACTTCCAGTAATTATGTTGCTGGTTCTGCTGCTCTCCTCCAACACATTTCATTTGGGAGAACAGAGTTTGATGAAGAACAATTTTTATAAGTGCCATCTTGCTCACCTTTCTGTGTGCAGCCTCATAGCTCATAAAATGGCCATCAGAACTAAACCTCCCTCCAGTCCCTTATATATAAATTGTAAGGCCGTGTCTTTAGCGGTGTCCGCCTATCCCAATTTTGCTTTGGATTTTCTGTGCTCTCTTTAACCCCTTCACCACCCGCCGGTTTTCCATTTTTTTTCTCCTCCTCTACTTCCAAGAGCCATAACTTTTTGTATTTTTTTGTCAATATAGCTATATGAGGGCTTGGTTTTTTTTGCGGGACGAATTGCACTTTTGAGTAACACCATTCTGCCCATGTTGTATTGGAAGACTGAAAAAAAATCCAAGTGCGGTGAAATTGCAAAAAAAAAAAAAGTGCAATTGCACAATTGCTTTTCGGTGTTTTTTTTTTAACTTACAGTGTTCACTTTATGTTATAATTGACCTGACAGTATGATTCCCTAGGTGAGCACGAGTTCGTAGATAACAAACATGTATAGTTCTACTTTTATCTGAGTGGTGGGGGGGGAGGGTTGCGCCATTTTTCATGACTTGTAGCATTCTCATTTTTCGGGATCTGGTCCTCAACAACCACTTATTTCTTGTGTCTTGAACTAACGTTATTAATTATTCTATTTTTGGGTAGATGCGAAGTTTTGATCGCCTGTAATTGCATTTTAATGAAATGTTGTAGAGACCAAAAAACATACTTTTGGTGTTTGGAATTTTTTTTCTCCCTGTGCTCTTTACCGATCAGATTAATTGATTTTATATTTTGATAGATTGGGCATTTCTGAACGCAGCAATAGCAAATATGTGTATATTTTTTGTGTAAAGCAGATTTTATTCAAATAAAGAACAGGTTTACAAGTTATAGGATAGGCAACATATGATATAGAGTAGAATAACTCAAATCTTGGAGGTAATAAGTAATACAACACTTTTCTACTTGCATAATAATTCCTTTGATTACACACTTCAGGTCAGACCATCATCACCCATGTAATAGCTTTGTTTTGGAGATGATGCCCACTGGGTGACCAATAATCCACCCCCCATGCAAAAATGTATGCAGCCTCGTTTAGAAAGGGGAGGCAAAGTAGATGCACAAAGTCTCTGAGATGGCAATCCGGGCTAACTATGTAAACATAACATAAAATGTACAAGGAGGAAAGAAAGATGAGAAAAGAAGAAATGTAGGGGGGAGAGGAAAAAGAAAAGAAGGACCAAGATGATGTCTCGTCTGGGTCGTGTGCAGCCCCAGGCACTTTTGTTTTATGGAATGGACAATCACAGAGGTCTCATGCCCCCAACTGAGGCTTGAAGCCATATTACCAGGTCTGGTGTCTCTCTGTACATAATCCACGGCACCCACAGCCCACAGCCTGAACACTCGCTCCCCCGAGTCCGACGCCTGGCCGACCAGCTCCTCCATCCTATAGATCTGGTTAATCTCGGCCACCAGTTCAGCCCGCCAGGGCACTTTGTTCTGCCTCCAGTACCTTGGGATTAATCTCCTTGCCCCCGTCAAAAAATGCCTTAACAGACTTCTCTTGAAGTTGGCGATCGAGATATTGCTTAAGGATAGATAAGCCAGTACCGGCGTCGGCTCAAACCTAGTGGATGACACTTTATTCAGAAGGGCAAACACGTCTATCCAAAAATATTGTAGGAGAGGACAAGACCACCACATGTGGATGTATGAGCCTCTATCGTTTGCGCATCTCCAGCATTCTTCAGAGACAGATGGGAACATGGAATGAATTCTGGAGGGGCAGTGATACCACCTAGAAACTATTTTGTAGCCCCGCTCCTGTGACGCTACATCCAGCGACGACTTGTGGGTAAAGGGTAATATTTTTGAGCGTTCTTCACGCGTGAGGGGTCTCCCCAAATCCACCTCCCATTTTAAGAAGAAAGGGACATCATCTTCCTGTCCAGACAACTCAATCTGGAACATTTTGTACAGCAGGGCAATGGTGTTTTCCATAGGCTCTCCCCCCAGACACAGAGACTCAAAGGGCATCAAGGGCCTATAAAAGTTTGTTTGTGGTGAAAGGGAGTTAATAAAACTCTTCAATTGCTCAGAACCAAGCCAAGCTCCTGCGGGACTGCGGTAGTCAGGAAAGAAAGAATGAAGGGGCCTCATACCCACATTGGACACTAGATCCCTCATTATGGACACCATACCTCTGGACATGTGAAGAAATACGTTGCCTGTTAAATCTGTCGTGAGTAGAGAATTATTGTGTAAAGATGTCAGTGGTCCAGGTATAGTGGAAATGCCCATTGCCTATGGGACTGCTGGAAATCGCCAATAAAGAGCTCAGATATCTTCACCAGTGCCATAGACAATGAGTGGAGCAGGGGTGTGCATGTTCAGCCTTAATTGCTTTGTCTGGGTTTTCCAAAGCATTGTCCACTAACCTTTGGACTTTCCACTATTAGTAAGTGGTTTCCTATTTTGTTGATAGGGTATAATTATAAATTCCTTGGGAATCCACTTTAATAAGGTTTTCTACTTTCAGAGCACCCCCACTTACCCAGATGCAGAGGTTTTTACAACCACTAGCTTTTTACTCACCCTCCCCTGGTCCAGCACTGAATCTCTGCCGCTGGCTGCTGTTGTCTGCAGTGAGAAAAGATGCTGAGCTCACTGACTGGTTGTCAACGTGTCATTAACGCTGCAAACAAAAACGGCAGAGTCCGTGCTGGACCCAGGGAGAGTGAGTAGAGCACGGTTTATTGTTTTAAAGAGAAACCGCACCAGCAGACATGGAATTTTGAAACATTTAGTGCCATAATATAAGCTGTTTTCTAATATACTAGGCTGTAAAAATGTTCTACCGTTTCCCCATCTACCCTAACTGCTTCTTTGTTTTTTTTCTTACCTAATTTTTTGTCTGAATACTGCAGTGCATGCTGGGATACTCAAAGCATTGGGGGGAGCAGTGTCAGTGTCACTTCCACAGCGTCTGCCCCTCCCTGAAACAATGATTTACCAGTGACACTTGTTTCATGTGCAGCGCTGTCACTGCTGTCTCCCTGGGTGTTTTCCTAGTGCAGCGTCTCCCCCAGTGTCCTGAGCAATGAGAAGTGTCATTATACCCAGCGATACAGGACATCAGCGTCGCCCCACAGGTGACGCCACTGGTGTCTGCCAGTCTGGACGCTTAGCTCCTCGCACTGGGAAGAAAAAGCACAATGAAGGCCGCATAATGGCGGGCAGACAACAGCACATAGGGGTGTGACAATGCACTAGGAAGACAGCGCACGGGGGAAGGAGGCACATGGGGATAAATGATTGCATAAGGAAAACTGCACACGGTGGGGTTGGGGGCAACACTGCACTAGTAAGACAATCAGGGGCACAGAAGTCACTGCTGACACTTTATTCCAGGGAAGAGTGTGGTGGAAGTGTGGCACCCCTGAGGTTCAGGTCGCCACAGGGTACTGCACCTCAAGTGAGGTGTTGTATCTATCTCAAGTAAGGGGGTGGTCATAACGGTTATGGGACTTCCCGATCACTGAAGCCAGCCACCTGGGGGGTGGGTTCCACTGGTGGTAGAGGAAGGCGCAACACACTCACACAGTTGAGTCCAGACCATAGTTATGGCAAGATCTCTCTGGAAAACTTGGATTTTACTGGGCTCTGAGCGTTGGAGCAGGAGCTCAGCAGGGGTACCTAACTGCTGAGGGGGACACCCTAGAAATAGGACACTCACTCTCTCCTTCTCCTTTCACAATGCCAGTGATCACCCATGACCGGATCTGGGATTAACCTGAGCCCATCATGGCAGTGACCAGTGTGACCAGGCTGGCAGCTGAAGTTGTGAGTAAACTACACCCTGAACCAGCAGAGATTGTGTTGGCTCAACCTTTCCAGCGCCACTGCCCTGCGCTTAGGTGCCAACGGCCAATAAAAGCCTCATCATCCACCAGGGACCCGCTTCATCATCCTGCCTGCCATAGCACCTGCCACGACGAGGAACCCAGCAGTGACAGCTATTCGCCTGACCAACGTGCGGAGCCGCCGCCCAACCTACACCGCACCTACTGTCTCCTCCCCAAAATCCTATAGAATGTAAGCCCGCAAGGGCAGGGTCCTTTTCCCTTTGTACTAGTCTGTCTACTGTAACTTGTATATGTGTTCTGTATGTAACCCCTTCTCATGTACAGTACCATGGAATCAATGGTGCTCTATAAATAAATAATAATAATAATAATAAATAAAAATCCCTGGTGCGGTTTGTGGAACACCTGACGCGAAGCGGCTGCAACAGGCACCACGAATGGACTGTGTTATAAAGAGACTGAAAATTAAGATGGCGGACGACAGCGTGGACCCCAAGATGGTGACGAGTGACCAGAGGGAGAGAGACCCTGCCCATCGTGGGAGGCGACAGCGCTCAATGGTGCGAAAACATACTCGGTCCGGAGGAGTGGCAGCCATAAAGAGCGGAGGCACTGAAGATGAGGTCCGTCCTGGAGCAGAATGCACCCAGGTGAGAGGGGTGTGGTCACCGAAGAAACGCCTACTGGTGAGTGACCTCCAGTGTCAGCGAGGGGCGTGGCTATGGGCGCGGCTGGCGAGATGGACAAGTGACGCAGCAGGCCACTGGCACCAGAAGAGGCGGGCCCCAGGACACAAAACGTGTGTCACTAAGTCGGCTGGCGCCATTTTGTGAGATGTCAAGGAGAAAGAAAGTTGTGTGAGGAAGATACGGAGAATTCCTGAGACCCACGAGAGCTGCCGGGGATTATCCAGCTGATGACTCCAGGAGCAGTTGGTGAGCAAAACTCCGGCAGATTCATGAGCGGAGTCACTCATCTATGTCAGCTGGGGTGCCACTGCGCACCCCGCCCTGGGTCTTGTCCGCACTGAACTAAAAATACACTGCTGGGCCAGGCTGACGATGGCGGAACCGGAAGATGTGGAAGCAGCCCCTGCGGCCGGTTGAGCCCCGGAGAAAAAGACAGAGGCCCCAGCAGATGATCCAGACATGCCAGCCCTGGAAGAAATGGAGCTGAAGTCGGAGGAGGAGTCAGGCCTTGAAGAGGTAGGACCGATTGTGCCCTGGTTCCGACCTGGTGCCGCACCGTTGGAGGCCTCCGCTCCCAAATACTGCAGGGGGAGAGACATGCTGCTGAGACCCATGAGCCACGTACCTGGCAGTGAGCCCTGACGCGAGCAGGTGCCAGCAGCAGCCCTGCCCCCAAGTGACTGGGTGACAGCTTGGACCCTGCAGGATTAGGAGGCAGTTGTGAGGGAGAGAATGCAGGCGGATGCATTGGCTCGGGACTGGAAGGACGGTCCTAAAAGGCACAAATTCGATTGCCAATGCTCCTCAGGCTGGGAAGTCACTTTCAACTAGGACCAAAGGCTACGGCTTTATCGAGGAGGAGTATACCTGTCACCAGGTCTACGTCAACCGGGCCATGGTGACCAGGCCGTCTCTCCTTTCCTGGCTGCGGACCCTCTATGTGGGAGAGAGGGTCACCTTTATAAAGCTGCAATGCCGAAAGGGATGGTGCATGGTCGGGGTGACACAGCCTGCGGAGGCCGAGGCGGAGCGCATGGAGAAACGACAGAGAGCAGTAGCTGCTGAGCCAACTAGATCAGCGGCTCCGGCGGGCCTGAGAGAACAGAGGGAGCACCAGACAACCCAATGACCGGCGCGGAAACAGGCAGAACATCCGCCATCCCTTGCAGTGGCTGCAGCAGCCCCCTCGGTGATCATCACCGGAGACAAAGTCTACCAAATGTACTTGGAGAGGACCCCGGGGGAAGCAGGAGCACCCGGATGGAGCCGACCGGATGAGAAACCCATGGATATGGCGACGCCCGATGTCCCCAAATACAATTGATGCATGTAAAAAGAGGTTGACCTCAGAAAAGAAGAAGGCTGGAAGTGGCTGAGGACAATTGAAAAATTGCCAGTTTGTGGACGGGGAGGCCAGTTCCCGACTGCCCTCCTGTGAGAAAAAGTTAAAGGGGTTGTCCGACATAACAAAAATGTTTGAGTTTAAGCTAATCTGTGCTGTATTGTCATATTAATCACCCCTACATTGTTATTTTTTGTTTTCTAACTTTTGTTCCTCTTGAATTATCTCTTTATTCTGTGCAGCTTCTTGTTTACATTCAGCTCCAGCAAACATGACCACTTCCTGTGCAAAACCTCCCAGTCACAGCTGGCACCGCCCGGCCTCAGTGTCCAGCCCCACCCCAGTGTCCAGCCGCACCCTCTGTCCGCCCCCTGCACACACATTCCCTGTCAGTATATTCTGCCCCAGCACTGACCTCTCATCACTACACGGCAGGACACTACAGGGCAGGACACTGCAGTGCAGCACATTACAGGACACTACAGGACACTACAGGGCAGCACATTACAGGACACTACAGGACAGGACACTACAGGGCAGCACATTACAGAACACTACAGGACAGGACACTACAGGGCACTACAGGGCAGGAGACAAAAGGGCAGCACATTACAGGACACTACAGGACAGGACACTACAGGGCAGGACACTACAGGACACTACAGGGCAGCACACTACAGGGCACTACAGGGCAGGACTCTACAGGGCAGATCACTACAGGGCAGCACATTCCAGGACACTACAGGACAGGACACTACAGGGCAGCACATTACAGGACACTACAGGGCAGCACACTACAGGGCACTACAGAGCAGCACATTACAGGACAGGACACTACAGGGCAGCACATTACAGTACACTACAGGGCAGCACATTACAGGACACTACAGGACAGATCACTACAGGGCAGCACATTACAGGACACTACAGGACAGGACACTACAGGGCAGCACATTACAGGACACTACAGGGCAGCACACTACAGGGCACTACAGGGCAGGACACTACAGGGCAGCACATTACAGGACACTACAGGACAGGACACTACAGGGCAGCACATTACAGGACACTACAGGGCAGCACAGTACAGGACACTACAGGACAGGACACTACAGGGCAGCACATTACAGGGCAGGACACTGCAGGGCAGCGCACTACAGGACACTACAGGACAGGACACTACAGGGCAGCACACTACACGGCAGATCACTACAGGACACTACAGGGCAGGACACTACAGGACACTACAGGGCAGGACACTACAGAGCACTACAGGGCAGGACACTACAGGACACTACAGGGCTGCGCACTACAGGGCAGCACACTACACGGCAGCGCACTGCACGGCAGCGCACTGCACGGCAGGGCACTACAGGGCAGGGCACTACAGGGCAGCGCACTACACTACAGCATTGCAAATAACAGCCCCACATCGGGCTCTGCACCCCACACCACATCGGGCTCTGCACCCCTCACCACATCAGGCTCTGCACCGCATACACACACATCGGGCTGTGCACCGCATACACAAACATACATACACACACACACACACACATCGGGCTGTGCACCGCATACACACACACACACACACACACACCACCCCATAGGGAGTACATACTCACCCGTCATCGGTCCCCGCCGCTCCTGCACGTTCGCGCGCTGTCTGTGCTCTAGACATATCAGCACAGTGGTGACTTCACCGCTGTGCTGAAGAGAGTTCAGACAGCGTGCAAGATGAGAAGCAGCGCTGCGCTGCTTCTCATCAGCACTTTCAAATGTACCGGCATCTGTGATCTGTGATGCCGGTATATTTGAATGTGTGATCCTGAGCAGGGGGGCCGGTGCTGGAGCTGACACCATGGCAGCTGCCGCCAGGCCCCGCCGCCAGGTCACGGACCCCCACAGCAGTGCAGGGGGAGGTGCGGGGGAATGTGTGGGAGGGTGCAGGGAAGGGGGGCGGGGCTCATCGCACTGTACAGCCCAGCAAGGAGGCGACATGCTGTTTCCACATTTGCATGTCAACATGGCCCTGCCCATGTAGACATGAAATGACCGGAAGCAGCAAAATCGCGGCAGGAGCGGTCACATGACCGCTCTGAGCCGGGGGAGAGGGGCTGACAGCAGGGCAGGTAAGTGGTCTCTATCTACTTACCTGCCCCAATGTAGCCCCATAGGGAAATAATAAAAAAAAAGCAAATTAAGCCGGATAACCCCTTTAAAGGCCATGAGCCTCTGTTGGGCTGAGATGTTGCCCTGTGTGAGCCAAGGGATAATATGATAACCCTCGCGGCCGGACAAGGCCAGGTTTTTGCTTTTGATTATTATGGAGGGATGTTGTAATACCCCTCGTGGTCTGAACTGTGTGTTTTTTTGTTTCCCCCCAATCCAAGCTCGGCACATGTTGCGCCCCCCTGCTGGATTTGGGAACTCTGCCAGCCCTTGGGGCAGGAGGAAGACTGTGACTTCGGCCCAGGAGTCCCTTGCAGCTCTCATGGACTTGGCCCATTTTGCCCCTGTGGACTAATCATGTCCTGTTTATGGACGTTGCCCCCTGGACTTAGTCCTGTCCTGTTTCAGGACAAAGTCCATGGGGGGAAAAGTCCATGGCCCCTGAGAGACTGAGCCCTATCCTGTGCAGCATGGAGGAGGGAAAAGTGAAACGGATGACCCGATGTGCTGGCCAGGTCAGGAAACAGGACAGTGTTTTTCAGTTTGTGCCCCCAGAACTTTGTGGATGAATTTTTCTTAAAGAAATATGCCCCCCACTTTGCAGTTGGTGGGAGATAATGACAAAACAATTTTGTGGGTAATCAAAGTCCCAAACAAAGAGACTGCTTCCTTGGACTGAGTGGGGTACTGTTGTTGGCCACAGTCCTCATGTTTAAATCAAGAAATGTTTTGATACTGTTTTAAGTGTAGAATGTGTGCATGCTTTTATGTTTTTCAGATGCCCAGTTGGTCGGGAATGACCAAGGTTAAAGAGGGGAGGGATATAAGAGGGTTACCCATGGTCAGTACTCCCCTGAAGACATCGTGCGCTGCATTGCCAATGTATATTGTGTAAGTTTTATGTGAGTTGTGCCACAATTCTGTCGCTGTGACAAGGTGGCATTGGGCTCCCTATTTGCTAGGAGGGAGTCTTGCACAAGAGATGCAGGACTAGGAGTTTTGGTGTAGCAGGCCTCATAGCATAGGGGTTGGGAGTTCCCGAGTTAGTAAGGGTATGTGTGCAACTTGCGTTCTTGATTTGACAAAAAAAATTGCACCCTCTGGCAGACTTTGACAATTGCAAACACTGCGCTTGACAAAAAAAAATGCATCCAAAACGCAAGCATTTTGGATGCGTTTTTGACAGGGTGAGTTTTTTAAAGGAGAAATAAAATATGATAGATTAGGATAATTGATAGATAGAAGAGATAGAAAAAAATAAAAATAATAGTTAGATAGAAAGAATATATAGAATAGACAATAAGAAAGAATATATAGAATAGATAGAAAGAAATAACAGAATAGCTCGAAAGAGTGACAGCTAGCTTTTCCAGCTGTTTTTTTTATTTTTTGGGGTAAAAAAAATTGAATTGGGGCCCCCCTATTTTTCTTATCTAGCACAGGAACAGCAGAAGCTGCGGGCTGCAACCCTCAGCTGTGTGCTGTACCTTGGCTGGTTCTGAAAAATAGAGGAGATCCCACACTTTTTTTAGTGATTTTTTTTTTTCTTTTTAAAAAATGACATGCGGTCACCCCCATTTTTCTAAAACCAGCCAAGGTACAGCAGCCAATCTGGGGCTGATATTATTAGGGTGGGAAGGGCCATCGTTATTTGGCCCTTTCCAGCCTAACATTGCACCAATTCTGGCTGAAGGACTACAGCTATGACCGCAAATCACCTGATTGACGGCACCGCTGATCGTGCTGCTCACTTCAGTCACTCGGGTGATTTGCCGTCACGGGTGGAGGACTCCTGCTGTGACCGGAAATCACCTGAGTGACAGCACCGCTGATTGCGTAGCTCACTTCAGTCACTCGGGTGATATGCTGTCACAGATGGAGGACTCCAGCTGTGGCAGCAGCTAACCTGAGTGACGTCACTGCTGATAGCGCTACTCACTTCAGTTGCGGCCTGAACCTCACAGCGGGCAGTTTTGTTCTATGGCGCTCGCTGTGAGGGTCAGATTTAGCAGTGCTGGAAGCGTCGTGGGACCTTGTGTGGATTATGTCCGACCTGGTGGGAAGGTTGGAAGGTTAATAAAGTGATGAAAGAGAGTGCTTTTGTTGGTATATGCAACAGATGAGGACTTCTTTGTATATGTGTGACGGAGGACTTTATGCTGATCTAACGGTAGATGGCGATGTTGTGTAAAGTTTCCTTACTCACTGTATTGTAAAAAGTCTTTTCTTTTCTTCCTGGTTTCGTTTTTCACTTCCTGATGCAATGCTGTATGACTGTGCAAATCATTACCTCATGTTCTCTCAGAAGTAAAGAGCTTGTTATCCCATGTAATCTGCTCTGTGAACTTTGTTCTGCAACTGGGAAGCTAGAAGCTGTGCAACAGCTTTTTTGTCTTTTATTTGAAATAAAGGATTTTTCTGTGTTAGTGTTTATTTACTTTCACTTACAAATTAGTGATGAGGGGGAGTCTCATAGACGCCTGCCATGACTAATCTAGGACTTAGAGGCTTCCATGGGCTTCCATTAACTCCTTATTACCCGGATTGCCACCGCACCAGGGCAATCAGGATGATCTGGGTAAAGTGCTGGGACTGTCACATCTAACGGATGCGGCAATTCCGGTTGGCTGATATTTTTAGGCTAGGGGGCTCCCAATAACGTGGGTCTCCCAGCCTGAGAATACCATCCCTCATCTGTGAGGTTTTATCTTGGTTGGGTTTCAAAATGGAGAGGGACCACACGCCATTTATTGTTTGTTTGTTTTTTAATTATTTATTTATTTTACTATATGATATAGACCCGCCCACCGGCATCTGTGATTGGTTGTAGTCAGACAGCTGACACTCAGCATTTGGTTGCAGTCAGACGCGCCCCATCATAGGCGTCGGTGGGCGGGGAAGCAGTCAATATGAAATGAGCCTAATGAGCGGTCGGCACTTTCAGAAGCAGAGGAAAGGCGCTGCAGGAGTAGCGTGACACCTACGCCAGTAAATGGTGAGTATGAAGCGGAGAGAGACAGAGAGAGACAGAGAGAGAATGGAGAAAAGTTGGTGACCTGCGTTTTTGTTGACAAAAAATGCATACAAAATGCAACCAAAAAGCAGTGGAAACGCACAGCTAACATTTTGGTTGCATTTTGGACATACCTTATTCATTTCAATGGGTGACAAAACATGACCAAAACGCAAAAAGAATGAACATGCTGCTTTTTTTGGTCAAAGATTTTGAGAAATATATGTCAAAATAAACGCTGACAAAAAGAATGCAACGTGCAGATGGAAATTCTGATTTCTCATAGCCTTTGCTGGGGAAGCAAAACGCATGCAGTTTGTCAAATAACACAATGCAGTTTAAAACGCAACCAATACATAAGAAAATAATGCAACATGCGGACATAGCCTTAGTCAGATAGTGCCAGAGATGGTGTGAAGAAGCAGCTGAGTGGTGCAGCGGTAGAGAAACAGGCAGAAGCATTGGGCAGGAGGAAATCAGAAGCTGGTGAACTGAAGCATTATGTTACAGAGAGGTAGCCTGGAAGTAGAGCGTGAACTAGAATAGCGCCAAGAAGGATAAAGTGAATAGTGCGGTTATTGTAAGGACCTTAGGGGTACTTTGCACGCTGCGACATCGCTAGCTAATGATAGCGATGCCGAGCGCGATAGTACCCGCCCCCGTCGCACCTGTGATATGTAGTGCGAGCTGCCGTAACGAACATTATCGCTACGGCAGCTTTACACTCACATACCTGGTCGGCGACGTCGCTGTGACTGCCGAGGAAACCCTCCTTTAAGGGGGAGGTGCTTTAGGCGTCACAGCGACGTCACAAAGCGGCCGGCCAATCAAAGCGGAGGGGCAGAGATGAGCAGGATGTAAACATCCCGCCCACCTCCTTCCTTCCGCATAGCCGGTGGACGGCAGATGCAGGTAAGGAGATGTTTGTTGGTCCTGCAGCTTCACACACAGCGATGTGTGGCGCTGCAGGAATGACAAACAACATCTTACCTGCGGACGCACCAACATTATGGAAATGAACGACGTGACACAGATCAGCGATTTTTGACTGTTTCACGCTCGTTCATCTCCGCTCCTAGTATTTACACGTTGCGACGTCGCTACCGGATGTGCGTCACTTTTGTTTTGACCCCACCGATATCGCAGTAGCGTTGTCGCAACGTGCAAAGTACCTCTTAGTCTTCAGACAGTCACCGTCACTGCAGGATTGGGATCCTCGGATGCAACCCGGTAGAAGATAGCCTTTCAGAGAACAGTGAAGTGTAGAGAAGAAACTCTCATGCCGGTGAGACCCTGAGAACAGCCGTGATGGGGAGAGCCATGTTGAACTGTGAAACAATGCCTGTGAAATATGTGTGCCTCTCCTATGGGGAAGATTGGTGTTTCCAAGACACTGGTGACAGTAAAGACAAAGTGTTTTATAGCTGGCCCAAGTGTGGACTTTATTCTTATGGGAGTGAATCTGCAGCATGTTCCTTGGAGCAGCAGCAGCAGCGGACTGACAGCCCAGAAGTACCCGGTTACTCAGGTATCGCACCACAGCACCAACCCAAACACACACTGCAAACCCCTTTTCTGTAGCGTGTCAGGCGGGTGCTGGACTATGTCCCTCACCCCCGGCTACCAATCACAAGAGAATTGAGATAAGGCAGATGAGACTAGTCAGCAAGGAACGACTTGAGGAACCTGGAAATGGTGACAACATGCACAGTCACATCATCACTCACATACGGCCAGACTATCTATACAGACAACCCCTTTTACACAAATACATTGGTTGCTATTTATTGATTTCTTACCTCCTGTCTGCTCTCGCCATCTTTTCCGGCTTTTATTTTCTTCTTCATACCTAAAAATTAAAGTGGACATAGATATTGATGAGATACAATCTTTACATTCGGCCTCATTTACATTTCTGTTCCTGTTTTACGTCGCCCAACCTGAAGTTGCTGAGACACTGCAATATTGGATGGAAGGGCTCACGCCACCGGATTAGCTGGACGAGTGCTAGCGGATTTTTTATTGAATAGCACTCGGCCCAACGTTTTTCAGAGGGCCAGTGCTGAGGCCCAATTTGTTGTTTTACTGACAGAACCTCTTGGTGCCGGCTACAATTTGCCATTCAATCGGATAAGACTCATTCAGGTCTATGGTGCGAGGGACACATTGCCATCCGAGGGCGGTCAGATTTCTCCATCTTCTCCTCAGTGAGGTCATAAGCATCATTTACATCTGCTTTACAACAGCAGCAGTTTTGGAACAATTTGCTTCTCAGTAATCTAGATGGGTTAAAAGTTTCTCAAACTAATTTTTTGTTTAGGGACCACTTCACATTTGGAGTGACTTTAAGGGGCCAATGTGACAGAAAATACTTAAACGTGACAGCTTTAAAAAACTGCACCCCTCAAAGTAGTCAAAACCAAATCCAAGAAGCTTATTTACCCTTTAGATGCTTCACACTAATTAAAGCAATTTTGAACATTAAATTAACATTTTAATTTTTCGCACAAAAATGTGTTTATTTAGCAAAAAATTGTTCCATTTCACAAGGGTTACAGGAGAAATAATATGGAGCATAGAATTCTGTCCTATTTCTCCTGAGTATGTTGATACTGCATATTTAGTGGAAAAACGATGTGCGAGCGCAAGGTGGGGTCTGGAAGGGATGGAGCGGAATTTGCTATCTATTCCAGAGAGCATGCTGCATTTGTAGAGCCCCTGATGTGCAAACAGTGAAGACTCCCACAAGTGACCCCATTTTGGAAACTAAACCCCTCAAGGAATTCATCTAGATACGTGGTGCGCACCATAAATCCCCAGATGCTTCACAAAGTTTTATAACATTGAGCCGTGAAAATAAAAACACACATTGACATACAAATTTTGCTTTAGTTCCAATTTTCTCATTTTCACAAGGGTATTGGCAGAAATTACACAACACATTTTGGGGTCCATTTTTATTTCTGAGGACAGACACATACCTCCAAACTTTCCAAGAAAGGAAAGAGGGCCAAACTGTGTGTCACGCTATGTGTGCGCCACGGCGATTTTAGGCCACGCCCCTAACCATACCCATTTCACAACTAGTCACGCCCATAACCACTCCCCATCCACACCCATTCAGCACTGCCGATCACATTGTTTTATAAACAATAATTATAAACAGAAAAAATATAAAATATTCTTAATGCAAACTTGGTAGTATTTATTTTAAATTAGAATATTTTAAAGCAACAAAATTCTATTCTAAAGCAGATCTGACACCTTAATCTACAATAGGTAAAAGTTGCACATTACATATACTGTAAGATCTACTCTATTAGACAAATTATCTTTAATAACATTGTGCTTCTGGTTAACCCCTTTAACTCCCCCGGGAGTGCCGGTGTATTTGCAATGATGGTGCGTGAGGGAGTGCCGGTGTATGTGTAGTGATGGTGCGTGCAGGAGTGCCGGTGTATGTGCGGTCATGGTGCGTGCGGGAGTGCCGGTGTATGTACAGTGATGGTGCGTGCGGGAGTGCCGGAGTATTTGCAGTGATGGTGCGTGCGGGAGGGCCAGTGTACGTGTAGTGACAGTGCGTGCGGGAGTGCCGGTGTATGTGCGGGGATGGTGGGTGTGGGAGTGCCGGTGTATGTGCAGTGATGGTGCGTGCAGGAGTGCCGGTGTATTTGCGGTGATGGTGCGTGGGGGGGTGCCGGTGTATGTGCGGTGATGGTGCGTGCGGGAGTGCCGGTGAATGTGTAGTGATGGTGCGTGCGGGAGTGCCGGTGTATGTGTAGTGATGGTGCGTGCGGGAGTGCCGGTGTATGTGTAGTGATGGTGCGTGCGGGAGTGCCGGTGTATGTACGGTGATGGTGCGTTGGGGGAGTGCCGGTGTATGTGCGGTGATGGTGAGTGGGGGGAGTGCCGGTGTATCTGTAGTGATGGTGCGTGCAGGAGTGCCACTGTATGTGCGGTGATGGTGCGTGCGGGAGTGCCGGTGTATGTGCAGTGATGGTGCGTGGGGGGAGTGCCGGTGTATGTGCGGTGATGGTGCGTGGGGGGAGTGCCGGTGTATGTGTAGTGATGGTGCGTGCAGGAGTGCCGCTGTATGTGCGGTGATGGTGCGTGCGGGAGTGCCGGTGTATGTGCGGTGATGGTGCGTGCAGGAGTGCCGGTGTATGTGCGGAGATGGTGCGTGCGGGAGTGCCGGTGTATGTGCAGGGATGGTGCGTGCAGGAGTCCCGGTGTATGTGCGGGGATGGTGGGTGGGGGGAGTGCCGGTGTATGTGCAGTGATGGTGCGTGTCGGTGTATGTGTGGGGATGGTGGGTGGGGGGAGTGCCGGTGTATGTGCGGGGATGGTGGGTGGGGGGAGTGCCGGTGTATGTGCAGTGATGGTGCGTGTCGGTGTATGTGTGGGGATGGTGGGTGGGGGGAGTGCCGGTGTATGTGCGGGGATGGTGGGTGGGGGGAGTGCCGGTGTATGTGGGGGGATGGTGGGTGGGGGGAGTGCCGGTGTATGTGCGGGGATGGTGGGTGGGGGGAGTGCCGGTGTATGTGCGGGGATGGTGGGTGGGGGGAGTGCCGGTGTATGTGCGGGGATGGTGGGTGGGGGGAGTGCCGGTGTATGTGCGGGGATGGTGGGGTCTCTCTCTCTCAGCCTAAAAACAAAGAAAAAAAAAATGGGATCCGTCACCTCAGTTTTTACACAATCAGAGACGTATCCGTCGCACCAGGCACAAAGTGGATTGTCTTAAACCTTATCTCATGATTGTTACAATCAAAAGATACTCCGAGTGTATCAATGCACAATAAAGAATTCCATAAGCTTTTTTAGGATAAAACCCAAAACTTTATTAGGCAATCAAACATATAAATATTAAAATAAACAGGGAGACACACCTTGTTGAAGGACAGAAATATGCCACCGTTTTGAACACGCATCGGTATTTTCAGTCAGATAAAGCACAATTATTGCAAATCGTTATTATTATTCTTTCATGTGTCAAACTATTAGTAGCAAGATATCATTATTTTAACCAAAATTATCAAGACATGAACATTGCAGACAGCAATTCCACCCTTCGTTATTGCTATTCTGGCATAATAAGCCTATATTCATATAGGTGCCTTGCCGTCAGCATGCTCAAGCCCTGTGCATACTATGCTCCACAATATGGATGTGTGTCAATAGCCGCATATACATACAATGCACCTATAGGCTCATAACAATCCCACAGATTGAACAAAATAGGTAAGTATATTATATTATATTTGGCCCATAAAAATGGATGAAATCAGGGCTTTTGTCTGTAAAGAGTATACATATACCGCCAATATCATAATCAAACTATATATTGTCATCACCATAAGACATGTGGGCAGACACATATATTATGAAAAGTAATTAACAGTCTTGACACACATCCAAGTTGTTCAATCATTCACAGATGAAAACGCTGCAATGTGCACAGTCAGAAGCACAAGTGGCAATGCTCTGAATAAAGGTGTTCATCTAGAAATGCACAGCATCACTATCGTATTCCACCACAGTGAGTGTGATTTGTTAATCACCAAGTGTGCAGGTATAGTTTGACACATGAAAGAATAATAATAACGATTTGCAATACTTGTGCTTTATCTGACTGAAAATACCGATGCGTGTTCAAAACGGTGGCATATTTCTGTCCTTCAACAAGGTGTGTCTCCCTGTTTATTTTAATATTTATATGTTTGATTGCCTAATAAAGTTTTGGGTTTTATCCTAAAAAAGCTTATGGAATTCTTTATTGTGCATTGATACACTCGGAGTATCTTTTGATTGTAACAATCATGAGATAAGGCTGAGGGGCACTTTGCACACTGCGACATCGCAGGTGCGATGTCGGTGGGGTCAAATTGAAAGTGACGCACATCCGGCATCGCATGCGACATCGCAGTGTGTAAAGCCTGGATGATACGATTAACGAGCGCAAAAGCGTCGTAATCGTATCATCGGTGCAGCGTCGGCGTAATCCATAATTACGCTGACGCGACGGTCCGATGTTGTTCCTCGCTCCTGCGGCAGCACACCACACATCGCTGTGTGTGAAGCCGCAGGAGCGAGGAACATCTCCTACCGGCGTCACCGCGGCTTCCGTAGGATATGCGGAAGGAAGGAGGTGGGCAGGATGTTTACATCCCACTCATCTCCGCCCCTCCGCTCCGATTGGCCGCCTGCCGTGTGACGTCGCAGAGACGCCGCACGACCCGCCCCCTTAACAAGGAGGCGGGTCGCCGGCCACAGGGACGTCGCACGGCAGATGAGTGTGTGTGTGAAGCTGGCGTAGCGATAATTTTCGCTACGCCAGCTATCACCACATATCGCTGCTGCGACGGGGGCGGGGACTATCGCACTCGGCATCGCAGCATCGGCCTGCGATGTCGCAGTGTGCAAAGTGCCCCTTAGATTGTGTAAGTGGAGTGATGCTCCTTGATGTAAAGGTCCAGTCACACTAAACAACTTACCAGCGATCCCAACAACGATAGGGATCGCTGGTAAGTTGCTAGGAGGTTGCTGGTGAGATGTCACACTAAGCGACGCTCCAGCGATCCCACCAGCAACCTGACCTGGCAGGGATCGCTGGAGCGTCGCTACACGAGTTGCTGGTGAGCTCACCAGCAACCAGTGACCAGCCCCCAGCGCCGCGTGGAAGATGCTGCGCTTGGTAACTAAGGTAAATATCGGGTAACCAACCCGATATTTACCTTGGTTATCAGCGCACTCAGCTACACGTGCAGAGAGCAGGGAGCAGCGCACACTGAGCGCTGGCTCCCTGCTCTCCTAGTTACAGCACACATCGGGTTAATTACCCGATGTGTGCTGCAGCTAAATGTGCACAGAGCAGGGAGCAGCGCACAATGCTTAGCGCTGGCTCCCTGCTCTCCTAGCTACAGTACACATCGGGTTAATTAACCCGATGTGTCCTGCAGCTACATGTGCACAGAGCAGGGAGCAGCGCACAATGCTTAGTGCTGGCTCTCTGCTCTCCTAGCTACAGCACACATCGGGTTAATTAACCCGATGTGTCCTGCAGCTACATGTGCACAGAGCAGGAGCCGGCAGCACAGGCAGTGAGAGCGGCGGAGGCTGGTAACAAAGGTAAATATCGGCTTCTTGGTTACCCGATGTTTACATTGGTTACCAGCCTCCGCAGAAGCCGGCTCCTGCTGCCTGCACATTTAGTTGTTGCTGTCTCGCTGTCATACACAGTGATGTGTGCTTCACAGCAGGAGAGCAACAACTAAAAAATGGCCCAGGACATTCAGCAACAACCAACGACCTCACAGCAGGGGCCAGGTTGTTGCTGGATGTCACACACAGCAACATCGCTAGCAACGTCACAAAAGTTGTTCGTTAGCAGCGATGTTGCTAGCGATGTTGCTTAGTGTGACGGGGCCTTTAGTTGGGACAAGTTTGCTAATTAATAAACTGGATTGTGTCCGATTGCAAAAAACTGACACATCCGGTTTTTGCTCTGCGGCACAATACGGCGCTCTGCAGAAAAATGCAACGGGTTTTTTTTTTGCCGCCGGTTGCATTTTTTCCCGCATAGACTTGCATTAGCGCCGTATTGTGCCGCATGGCCTTGCATTGTGACCGTTTTTTGCCGGATGTGGCATATTTAGCCGATGCGTCGCCAGATGGAACGTTGCCTGGCACTTTTTTGTGTGGCGAAAAAAACGCATTTACAATGCATGCCTGTGGACGCCGGATGCGTTTTTTTTGCACTGCGCATGCTCAGTATCAAGCCGCATCCGTGAGAAACCGGAAGGGCCGCATGGAAAAACTTATGTAACGGATCCGTTTTTTCACCGCATCCGTTGCATAGGTTTTTGAGCTGGATTGAGCCGCACTGCTCAAACCGGCGCAGTGCAAAAAAACGCATCCGGCGTCCATAGGTCCGGGGAGGAGAAACCACCCCTCTTGATTTCCCCTCCTCCCCGAATCATGCTGGACATGAAAAATGGGGGGGACCCCACGTCATTTTTTTAACTAAATTACAAAAAAAAACAAAAAAAAAACCAGCTGGCCAAAATAGCTATCCCTTAAGCTATTAAGCTATTCTGTTATTTATTTCTATCTATTCTATATGTTCTTTCTTATTATCTATTCTATATGTTCTTTCTGTTATCTATCTCTCTATTATCTGTTTTCTATTATGTATCTAAAAAAAACAACCCGATTCACACAGAATAGCTATAGACAATGATAAAATACATAATTTTATTAATTCAACATTAAAAAACCAAAAGACAGATAGAGGGGTAGATAGATAGGTAGATAGATAGAGGGATAGATAGATAGATAATAGATAGATAGATGAAAGATAGATAATAGTCAAGACTGTTAATTACTTTTCATAATATATGTGTCTGCCCACATGTCTTATGGTGATGACAATATATAGTTTGATTATGATATTGGCGGTATATGTATACTCTTTACAGACAAAAGCCCTGATTTCATCTATTTTTATGGGCCAAATATAATATAATATACTTACCTATTTTGTTCAATCTGTGGGATTGTTATGAGCCTATAGGTGCATTGTATGTATATGCGGCTATTGACACACATCCATATTGTGGAGCATAGTATGCACAGGGCTTGAGCATGCTGACGGCAAGGCACCTATATGAATATAGGCTTATTATGCCAGAATAGCAATAACGAAGGGTGGAATTGCTGTCTGCAATGTTCATGTCTTGATAATTTTGGTTAAAATAATGATATCTTGCTACTAATAGTTTGACACATGAAAGAATAATAATAACGATTTGCAATACTTGTGCTTTATCTGACTGAAAATACCGATGCGTGTTCAAAACGGTGGCATATTTCTGTCCTTCAACAAGGTGTGTCTCCCTGTTTATTTTAATATTTATATGTTTGATTGCCTAATAAAGTTTTGGGTTTTATCCTAAAAAAGCTTATGGAATTCTTTATTGTGCATTGATACACTCGGAGTATCTTTTGATTGTAACAATCATGAGATAAGGTTTAAGACAATCCACTTTGTGCCTGGTGCGACGGATACGTCTCTGATTGTGTAAAAACTGAGGTGACGGATCCCATTTTTTTTTTCTTTGTTTTTAGGCTGAGAGAGAGAGACCCCACCATCCCCGCACATACACCGGCACTCCCCCCACCCACCATCCCCGCACATACACCGGCACTCCCCCCACCCACCATCCCCGCACATACACCGGCACTCCCCCCCACCCACCATCCCCGCACATACACCGGCACTCCCCCCACCCACCATCCCCCCACATACACCGGCACTCCCCCCACCCACCATCCCCGCACATACACCGGCACTCCCCCCACCCACCATCCCCACACATACACCAACACGCACCATCACTGCACATACACCGGCACTCCCCCCACCCACCATCCCCGCACATACACCGGCACTCCCCCCACCCACCATCCCCACACATACACCGACACGCACCATCACTGCACATACACCGGCACTCCCCCCACCCACCATCCCCGCACATACACCGGGACTCCTGCACGCACCATCCCTGCACATACACCGGCACTCCCGCACGCACCATCTCCGCACATACACCGGCACTCCTGCACGCACCATCACCGCACATACACCGGCACTCCCGCACGCACCATCACCGCACATACAGCGGCACTCCTGCACGCACCATCACTACACATACACCGGCACTCCCCCCACGCACCATCACCGCACATACACCGGCACTCCCCCCACGCACCATCACTGCACATACACCGGCACTCCCGCACGCACCATCACCGCACATACAGTGGCACTCCTGCACGCACCATCACTACAGATACACCGGCACTCCCCCCACTCACCATCACCGCACATACACCGGCACTCCCCCAACGCACCATCACCGTACATACACCGGCACTCCCGCACGCACCATCACTACACATACACCGGCACTCCCGCACGCACCATCACTACACATACACCGGCACTCCCGCACGCACCATCACTACACATTCACCGGCACTCCCGCACGCACCATCACCGCACATACACCGGCACCCCCCCACGCACCATCACCGCAAATACACCGGCACTCCTGCACGCACCATCACTGCACATACACCGGCACTCCCACACCCACCATCCCCGCACATACACCGGCACTCCCGCACGCACTGTCACTACACGTACACTGGCCCTCCCGCACGCACCATCACTGCAAATACTCCGGCACTCCCGCACGCACCATCACTGTACATACACCGGCACTCCCGCACGCACCATGACCGCACATACACCGGCACTCCTGCACGCACCATCACTACACATACACCGGCACTCCCTCACGCACCATCATTGCAAATACACCGGCACTCCCGGGGGAGTTAAAGGGGTTAACCAGAAGCACAATGTTATTAAAGATAATTTGTCTAATAGAGTAGATCTTACAGTATATGTAATGTGCAACTTTTACCTATTGTAGATTAAGGTGTCAGATCTGCTTTAGAATAGAATTTTGTTGCTTTAAAATATTCTAATTTAAAATAAATACTACCAAGTTTGCATTAAGAATATTTTATATTTTTTCTGTTTATAATTATTGTTTATAAAACAATGTGATCGGCAGTGCTGAATGGGTGTGGATGGGGAGTGGTTATGGGCGTGACTAGTTGTGAAATGGGTATGGTTAGGGGCGTGGCCTAAAATCGCCGTGGCGCACACATAGCGTGACACACAGTTTGGCCCTCTTTCCTTTCTTGGAAAGTTTGGAGGTATGTGTCTGTCCTCAGAAATAAAAATGGACCCCAAAATGTGTTGTGTAATTTCTGCCAATACCCTTGTGAAAATGAGAAAATTGGAACTAAAGCAAAATTTGTATGTCAATGTGTGTTTTTATTTTCACGGCTCAATGTTATAAAACTTTGTGAAGCATCTGGGGATTTATGGTGCGCACCACGTATCTAGATGAATTCCTTGAGGGGTTTAGTTTCCAAAATGGGGTCACTTGTGGGAGTCTTCACTGTTTGCACATCAGGGGCTCTACAAATGCAGCATGCTCTCTGGAATAGATAGCAAATTCCGCTCCATCCCTTCCAGACCCCACCTTGCGCTCGCACATCGTTTTTCCACTAAATATGCAGTATCAACATACTCAGGAGAAATAGGACAGAATTCTATGCTCCATATTATTTCTCCTGTAACCCTTGTGAAATGGAACAATTTTTTGCTAAATAAACACATTTTTGTGCGAAAAATTAAAATGTTAATTTAATGTTCAAAATTGCTTTAATTAGTGTGAAGCATCTAAAGGGTAAATAAGCTTCTTGGATTTGGTTTTGACTACTTTGAGGGGTGCAGTTTTTTAAAGCTGTCACGTTTAAGTATTTTCTGTCACATTGGCCCCTTAAAGTCACTCCAAATGTGAAGTGGTCCCTAAACAAAAAATTAGTTTGAGAAACTTTTAACCCATCTAGATTACTGAGAAGCAAATTGTTCCAAAACTGCTGCTGTTGTAAAGCAGATGTAAATGATGCTTATGACCTCACTGAGGAGAAGATGGAGAAATCTGACCGCCCTCGGATGGCAATGTGTCCCTCGCACCATAGACCTGAATGAGTCTTATCCGATTGAATGGCAAATTGTAGCCGGCACCAAGAGGTTCTGTCAGTAAAACAACAAATTGGGCCTCAGCACTGGCCCTCTGAAAAACGTTGGGCCGAGTGCTATTCAATAAAAAATCCGCTAGCACTCGTCCAGCTAATCCGGTGGCGTGAGCCCTTCCATCCAATATTGCAGTGTCTCAGCAACTTCAGGTTGGGCGACGTAAAACAGGAACAGAAATGTAAATGAGGCCGAATGTAAAGATTGTATCTCATCAATATCTATGTCCACTTTAATTTTTAGGTATGAAGAAGAAAATAAAAGCCGGAAAAGATGGCGAGAGCAGACAGGAGGTAAGAAATCAATAAATAGCAACCAATGTATTTGTGTAAAAGGGGTTGTCTGTATAGATAGTCTGGCCGTATGTGAGTGATGATGTGACTGTGCATGTTGTCACCATTTCCAGGTTCCTCAAGTCGTTCCTTGCTGACTAGTCTCATCTGCCTTATCTCAATTCTCTTGTGATTGGTAGCCGGGGGTGAGGGACATAGTCCAGCACCCGCCTGACACGCTACAGAAAAGGGGTTTGCAGTGTGTGTTTGGGTTGGTGCTGTGGTGCGATACCTGAGTAACCGGGTACTTCTGGGCTGTCAGTCCGCTGCTGCTGCTGCTCCAAGGAACATGCTGCAGATTCACTCCCATAAGAATAAAGTCCACACTTGGGCCAGCTATAAAACACTTTGTCTTTACTGTCACCAGTGTCTTGGAAACACCAATCTTCCCCATAGGAGAGGCACACATATTTCACAGGCATTGTTTCACAGTTCAACATGGCTCTCCCCATCACGGCTGTTCTCAGGGTCTCACCGGCATGAGAGTTTCTTCTCTACACTTCACTGTTCTCTGAAAGGCTATCTTCTACCGGGTTGCATCCGAGGATCCCAATCCTGCAGTGACGGTGACTGTCTGAAGACTAAGAGGTACTTTGCACGTTGCGACAACGCTACTGCGATATCGGTGGGGTCAAAACAAAAGTGACGCACATCCGGTAGCGACGTCGCAACGTGTAAATACTAGGAGCGGAGATGAACGAGCGTGAAACAGTCAAAAATCGCTGATCTGTGTCACGTCGTTCATTTCCATAATGTCGGTGCGTCCGCAGGTAAGATGTTGTTTGTCATTCCTGCAGCGCCACACATCGCTGTGTGTGAAGCTGCAGGACCAACAAACATCTCCTTACCTGCATCTGCCGTCCACCGGCTATGCGGAAGGAAGGAGGTGGGCGGGATGTTTACATCCTGCTCATCTCTGCCCCTCCGCTTTGATTGGCCGGCCGCTTTGTGACGTCGCTGTGACGCCTAAAGCACCTCCCCCTTAAAGGAGGGTTTCCTCGGCAGTCACAGCGACGTCGCCGACCAGGTATGTGAGTGTAAAGCTGCCGTAGCGATAATGTTCGTTACGGCAGCTCGCACTACATATCACAGGTGCGACGGGGGCGGGTACTATCGCGCTCGGCATCGCTATCATTAGCTAGCGATGTCGCAGCGTGCAAAGTACCCCTAAGGTCCTTACAATAACCGCACTATTCACTTTATCCTTCTTGGCGCTATTCTAGTTCACGCTCTACTTCCAGGCTACCTCTCTGTAACATAATGCTTCAGTTCACCAGCTTCTGATTTCCTCCTGCCCAATGCTTCTGCCTGTTTCTCTACCGCTGCACCACTCAGCTGCTTCTTCACACCATCTCTGGCACTATCTGACTAAGGCTATGTCCGCATGTTGCATTATTTTCTTATGTATTGGTTGCGTTTTAAACTGCATTGTGTTATTTGACAAACTGCATGCGTTTTGCTTCCCCAGCAAAGGCTATGAGAAATCAGAATTTCCATCTGCACGTTGCATTCTTTTTGTCAGCGTTTATTTTGACATATATTTCTCAAAATCTTTGACCAAAAAAAGCAGCATGTTCATTCTTTTTGCGTTTTGGTCATGTTTTGTCACCCATTGAAATGAATAAGGTATGTCCAAAATGCAACCAAAATGTTAGCTGTGCGTTTCCACTGCTTTTTGGTTGCATTTTGTATGCATTTTTTGTCAACAAAAACGCAGGTCACCAACTTTTCTCCATTCTCTCTCTGTCTCTCTCTGTCTCTCTCCGCTTCATACTCACCATTTACTGGCGTAGGTGTCACGCTACTCCTGCAGCGCCTTTCCTCTGCTTCTGAAAGTGCCGACCGCTCATTAGGCTCATTTCATATTGACTGCTTCCCCGCCCACCGACGCCTATGATGGGGCGCGTCTGACTGCAACCAAATGCTGAGTGTCAGCTGTCTGACTACAACCAATCACAGATGCCGGTGGGCGGGTCTATATCATATAGTAAAATAAATAAATAATTAAAAAACAAACAAACAATAAATGGCGTGTGGTCCCTCTCCATTTTGAAACCCAACCAAGATAAAACCTCACAGATGAGGGATGGTATTCTCAGGCTGGGAGACCCACGTTATTGGGAGCCCCCTAGCCTAAAAATATCAGCCAACCGGAATTGCCGCATCCGTTAGATGTGACAGTCCCAGCACTTTACCCAGATCATCCTGATTGCCCTGGTGCGGTGGCAATCCGGGTAATAAGGAGTTAATGGAAGCCCATGGAAGCCTCTAAGTCCTAGATTAGTCATGGCAGGCGTCTATGAGACTCCCCCTCATCACTAATTTGTAAGTGAAAGTAAATAAACACTAACACAGAAAAATCCTTTATTTCAAATAAAAGACAAAAAAGCTGTTGCACAGCTTCTAGCTTCCCAGTTGCAGAACAAAGTTCACAGAGCAGATTACATGGGATAACAAGCTCTTTACTTCTGAGAGAACATGAGGTAATGATTTGCACAGTCATACAGCATTGCATCAGGAAGTGAAAAACGAAACCAGGAAGAAAAGAAAAGACTTTTTACAATACAGTGAGTAAGGAAACTTTACACAACATCGCCATCTACCGTTAGATCAGCATAAAGTCCTCCGTCACACATATACAAAGAAGTCCTCATCTGTTGCATATACCAACAAAAGCACTCTCTTTCATCACTTTATTAACCTTCCAACCTTCCCACCAGGTCGGACATAATCCACACAAGGTCCCACGACGCTTCCAGCACTGCTAAATCTGACCCTCACAGCGAGCGCCATAGAACAAAACTGCCCGCTGTGAGGTTCAGGCCGCAACTGAAGTGAGTAGCGCTATCAGCAGTGACGTCACTCAGGTTAGCTGCTGCCACAGCTGGAGTCCTCCATCTGTGACAGCATATCACCCGAGTGACTGAAGTGAGCTACGCAATCAGCGGTGCTGTCACTCAGGTGATTTCCGGTCACAGCAGGAGTCCTCCACCCGTGACGGCAAATCACCCGAGTGACTGAAGTGAGCAGCACGATCAGCGGTGCCGTCAATCAGGTGATTTGCGGTCATAGCTGTAGTCCTTCAGCCAGAATTGGTGCAATGTTAGGCTGGAAAGGGCCAAATAACGATGGCCCTTCCCACCCTAATAATATCAGCCCCAGATTGGCTGCTGTACCTTGGCTGGTTTTAGAAAAATGGGGGTGACCGCATGTCATTTTTTAAAAAGAAAAAAAAAAATCACTAAAAAAAGTGTGGGATCTCCTCTATTTTTCAGAACCAGCCAAGGTACAGCACACAGCTGAGGGTTGCAGCCCGCAGCTTCTGCTGTTCCTGTGCTAGATAAGAAAAATAGGGGGGCCCCAATTCAATTTTTTTTACCCCAAAAAATAAAAAAAACAGCTGGAAAAGCTAGCTGTCACTCTTTCGAGCTATTCTGTTATTTCTTTCTATCTATTCTATATATTCTTTCTTATTGTCTATTCTATATATTCTTTCTATCTAACTATTATTTTTATTTTTTTCTATCTCTTCTATCTATCAATTATCCTAATCTATCATATTTTATTTCTCCTTTAAAAAACTCACCCTGTCAAAAACGCATCCAAAATGCTTGCGTTTTGGATGCATTTTTTTTTGTCAAGCGCAGTGTTTGCAATTGTCAAAGTCTGCCAGAGGGTGCAATTTTTTTTGTCAAATCAAGAACGCAAGTTGCACACATACCCTTACTAACTCGGGAACTCCCAACCCCTATGCTATGAGGCCTGCTACACCAAAACTCCTAGTCCTGCATCTCTTGTGCAAGACTCCCTCCTAGCAAATAGGGAGCCCAATGCCACCTTGTCACAGCGACAGAATTGTGGCACAACTCACATAAAACTTACACAATATACATTGGCAATGCAGCGCACGATGTCTTCAGGGGAGTACTGACCATGGGTAACCCTCTTATATCCCTCCCCTCTTTAACCTTGGTCATTCCCGACCAACTGGGCATCTGAAAAACATAAAAGCATGCACACATTCTACACTTAAAACAGTATCAAAACATTTCTTGATTTAAACATGAGGACTGTGGCCAACAACAGTACCCCACTCAGTCCAAGGAAGCAGTCTCTTTGTTTGGGACTTTGATTACCCACAAAATTGTTTTGTCATTATCTCCCACCAACTGCAAAGTGGGGGGCATATTTCTTTAAGAAAAATTCATCCACAAAGTTCTGGGGGCACAAACTGAAAAACACTGTCCTGTTTCCTGACCTGGCCAGCACATCGGGTCATCCGTTTCACTTTTCCCTCCTCCATGCTGCACAGGATAGGGCTCAGTCTCTCAGGGGCCATGGACTTTTCCCCCCATGGACTTTGTCCTGAAACAGGACAGGACTAAGTCCAGGGGGCAACGTCCATAAACAGGACACGATTAGTCCACAGGGGCAAAATGGGCCAAGTCCATGAGAGCTGCAAGGGACTCCTGGGCCGAAGTCACAGTCTTCCTCCTGCCCCAAGGGCTGGCAGAGTTCCCAAATCCAGCAGGGGGGCGCAACATGTGCCGAGCTTGGATTGGGGGGAAACAAAAAAACACACAGTTCAGACCACGAGGGGTATTACAACATCCCTCCACAATAATCAAAAGCAAAAACCTGGCCTTGTCCGGCCGCGAGGGTTATCATATTATCCCTTGGCTCACACAGGGCAACATCTCAGCCCAACAGAGGCTCATGGCCTTTAAAGGGGTTATCCGGCTTAATTTGCTTTTTTTTTATTATTTCCCTATGGGGCTACATTGGGGCAGGTAAGTAGATAGAGACCACTTACCTGCCCTGCTGTCAGCCCCTCTCCCCCGGCTCAGAGCGGTCATGTGACCGCTCCTGCCGCGATTTTGCTGCTTCCGGTCATTTCATGTCTACATGGGCAGGGCCATGTTGACATGCAAATGTGGAAACAGCATGTCGCCTCCTTGCTGGGCTGTACAGTGCGATGAGCCCCGCCCCCCTTCCCTGCACCCTCCCACACATTCCCCCGCACCTCCCCCTGCACTGCTGTGGGGGTCCGTGACCTGGCGGCGGGGCCTGGCGGCAGCTGCCATGGTGTCAGCTCCAGCACCGGCCCCCCTGCTCAGGATCACACATTCAAATATACCGGCATCACAGATCACAGATGCCGGTACATTTGAAAGTGCTGATGAGAAGCAGCGCAGCGCTGCTTCTCATCTTGCACGCTGTCTGAACTCTCTTCAGCACAGCGGTGAAGTCACCACTGTGCTGATATGTCTAGAGCACAGACAGCGCGCGAACGTGCAGGAGCGGCGGGGACCGATGACGGGTGAGTATGTACTCCCTATGGGGTGGTGTGTGTGTGTGTGTGTGTGTGTATGCGGTGCACAGCCCGATGTGTGTGTGTGTGTGTGTATGTATGTTTGTGTATGCGGTGCACAGCCCGATGTGTGTGTATGCGGTGCAGAGCCTGATGTGGTGAGGGGTGCAGAGCCCGATGTGGTGTGGGGTGCAGAGCCCGATGTGGGGCTGTTATTTGCAATGCTGTAGTGTAGTGCGCTGCCCTGTAGTGCCCTGCCCTGTAGTGCCCTGCCGTGCAGTGCGCTGCCGTGCAGTGCGCTGCCGTGTAGTGTGCTGCCCTGTAGTGCGCAGCCCTGTAGTGTCCTGTAGTGTCCTGCCCTGTAGTGCTCTGTAGTGTCCTGCCCTGTAGTGTCCTGTAGTGTCCTGCCCTGTAGTGTCCTGTAGTGATCTGCCGTGTAGTGTGCTGCCCTGTAGTGTCCTGTCCTGTAGTGTCCTGTAGTGCGCTGCCCTGCAGTGTCCTGCCCTGTAATGTGCTGCCCTGTAGTGTCCTGTCCTGTAGTGTCCTGTACTGTGCTGCCCTGTAGTGTCCTGTAATGTGCTGCCCTGTAGTGTCCTGTCCTGTAGTGTCCTGTAATGTGCTGCCCTGTAGTGTCCTGCCCTGTAGTGCCCTGTAGTGTGCTGCCCTGTAGTGTCCTGTAATGTGCTGCCCTGTAGTGTCCTGTCCTGTAGTGTCCTGTAATGTGCTGCCCTGTAGTGATCTGTCCTGTAGTGTCCTGTAATGTGCTGCCCTGTAGTGTACTGTAATGTGCTGCCCTGTAGTGTCCTGCCCTGTAATGTGCTGCTCTGTAGTGCCCTGTAGTGTGCTGCCCTGTAGTGTCCTGTAATGTGCTGCCCTGTAGTGTCCTGTCCTGTAGTGTCCTGGAATGTGCTGCCCTGTAGAGTCCTGCCCTGTAGTGCCCTGTAGTGTGCTGCCCTGTAGTGTCCTGTAGTGTCCTGCCCTGTAGTGTCCTGTCCTGTAGTGTCCTGTAATGTGCTGCCCTTTTGTCTCCTGCCCTGTAGTGCCCTGTAGTGTCCTGTCCTGTAGTGTTCTGTAATGTGCTGCCCTGTAGTGTCCTGTCCTGTAGTGTCCTGTAATGTGCTGCCCTGTAGTGTCCTGTAGTGTCCTGTAATGTGCTGCACTGCAGTGTCCTGCCCTGTAGTGTCCTGCCGTGTAGTGATGAGAGGTCAGTGCTGGGGCAGAATATACTGACAGGGAATGTGTGTGCAGGGGGCGGACAGAGGGTGCGGCTGGACACTGGGGTGGGGCTGGACACTGAGGCCGGGCGGTGCCAGCTGTGACTGGGAGGTTTTGCACAGGAAGTGGTCATGTTTGCTGGAGCTGAATGTAAACAAGAAGCTGCACAGAATAAAGAGATAATTCAAGAGGAACAAAAGTTAGAAAACAAAAAATAACAATGTAGGGGTGATTAATATGACAATACAGCACAGATTAGCTTAAACTCAAACATTTTTGTTATGTCGGACAACCCCTTTAACTTTTTCTCACAGGAGGGCAGTCGGGAACTGGCCTCCCCGTCCACAAACTGGCAATTTTTCAATTGTCCTCAGCCACTTCCAGCCTTCTTCTTTTCTGAGGTCAACCTCTTTTTACATGCATCAATTGTATTTGGGGACATCGGGCGTCGCCATATCCATGGGTTTCTCATCCGGTCGGCTCCATCCGGGTGCTCCTGCTTCCCCCGGGGTCCTCTCCAAGTACATTTGGTAGACTTTGTCTCCGGTGATGATCACCGAGGGGGCTGCTGCAGCCACTGCAAGGGATGGCGGATGTTCTGCCTGTTTCCGCGCCGGTCATTGGGTTGTCTGGTGCTCCCTCTGTTCTCTCAGGCCCGCCGGAGCCGCTGATCTAGTTGGCTCAGCAGCTACTGCTCTCTGTCGTTTCTCCATGCGCTCCGCCTCGGCCTCCGCAGGCTGTGTCACCCCGACCATGCACCATCCCTTTCGGCATTGCAGCTTTATAAAGGTGACCCTCTCTCCCACATAGAGGGTCCGCAGCCAGGAAAGGAGAGACGGCCTGGTCACCATGGCCCGGTTGACGTAGACCTGGTGACAGGTATACTCCTCCTCGATAAAGCCGTAGCCTTTGGTCCTAGTTGAAAGTGACTTCCCAGCCTGAGGAGCATTGGCAATCGAATTTGTGCCTTTTAGGACCGTCCTTCCAGTCCCGAGCCAATGCATCCGCCTGCATTCTCTCCCTCACAACTGCCTCCTAATCCTGCAGGGTCCAAGCTGTCACCCAGTCACTTGGGGGCAGGGCTGCTGCTGGCACCTGCTCGCGTCAGGGCTCACTGCCAGGTACGTGGCTCATGGGTCTCAGCAGCATGTCTCTCCCCCTGCAGTATTTGGGAGCGGAGGCCTCCAACGGTGCGGCACCAGGTCGGAACCAGGGCACAATCGGTCCTACCTCTTCAAGGCCTGACTCCTCCTCCGACTTCAGCTCCATTTCTTCCAGGGCTGGCATGTCTGGATCATCTGCTGGGGCCTCTGTCTTTTTCTCCGGGGCTCAACCGGCCGCAGGGGCTGCTTCCACATCTTCCGGTTCCGCCATCGTCAGCCTGGCCCAGCAGTGTATTTTTAGTTCAGTGCGGACAAGACCCAGGGCGGGGTGCGCAGTGGCACCCCAGCTGACATAGATGAGTGACTCCGCTCATGAATCTGCCGGAGTTTTGCTCACCAACTGCTCCTGGAGTCATCAGCTGGATAATCCCCGGCAGCTCTCGTGGGTCTCAGGAATTCTCCGTATCTTCCTCACACAACTTTCTTTCTCCTTGACATCTCACAAAATGGCGCCAGCCGACTTAGTGACACACGTTTTGTGTCCTGGGGCCCGCCTCTTCTGGTGCCAGTGGCCTGCTGCGTCACTTGTCCATCTCGCCAGCCGCGCCCATAGCCACGCCCCTCGCTGACACTGGAGGTCACTCACCAGTAGGCGTTTCTTCGGTGACCACACCCCTCTCACCTGGGTGCATTCTGCTCCAGGACGGACCTCATCTTCAGTGCCTCCGCTCTTTATGGCTGCCACTCCTCCGGACCGAGTATGTTTTCGCACCATTGAGCGCTGTCGCCTCCCACGATGGGCAGGGTCTCTCTCCCTCTGGTCACTCGTCACCATCTTGGGGTCCACGCTGTCGTCCGCCATCTTAATTTTCAGTCTCTTTATAACACAGTCCATTCGTGGTGCCTGTTGCAGCCGCTTCGCGTCAGGTGTTCCACAAACCGCACCAGGGATTTTTATTTATTATTATTATTATTATTTATTTATAGAGCACCATTGATTCCATGGTACTGTACATGAGAAGGGGTTACATACAGAACACATATACAAGTTACAGTAGACAGACTAGTACAAAGGGAAAAGGACCCTGCCCTTGCGGGCTTACATTCTATAGGATTTTGGGGAGGAGACAGTAGGTGCGGTGTAGGTTGGGCGGCGGCTCCGCACGTTGGTCAGGCGAATAGCTGTCACTGCTGGGTTCCTCGTCGTGGCAGGTGCTATGGCAGGCAGGATGATGAAGCGGGTCCCTGGTGGATGATGAGGCTTTTATTGGCCGTTGGCACCTAAGCGCAGGGCAGTGGCGCTGGAAAGGTTGAGCCAACACAATCTCTGCTGGTTCAGGGTGTAGTTTACTCACAACTTCAGCTGCCAGCCTGGTCACACTGGTCACTGCCATGATGGGCTCAGGTTAATCCCAGATCCGGTCATGGGTGATCACTGGCATTGTGAAAGGAGAAGGAGAGAGTGAGTGTCCTATTTCTAGGGTGTCCCCCTCAGCAGTTAGGTACCCCTGCTGAGCTCCTGCTCCAACGCTCAGAGCCCAGTAAAATCCAAGTTTTCCAGAGAGATCTTGCCATAACTATGGTCTGGACTCAACTGTGTGAGTGTGTTGCGCCTTCCTCTACCACCAGTGGAACCCACCCCCCAGGTGGCTGGCTTCAGTGATCGGGAAGTCCCATAACCGTTATGACCACCCCCTTACTTGAGATAGATACAACACCTCACTTGAGGTGCAGTACCCTGTGGCGACCTGAACCTCAGGGGTGCCACACTTCCACCACACTCTTCCCTGGAATAAAGTGTCAGCAGTGACTTCTGTGCCCCTGATTGTCTTACTAGTGCAGTGTTGCCCCCAACCCCACCGTGTGCAGTTTTCCTTATGCAATCATTTATCCCCATGTGCCTCCTTCCCCCGTGCGCTGTCTTCCTAGTGCATTGTCACACCCCTATGTGCTGTTGTCTGCCCGCCATTATGCGGCCTTCATTGTGCTTTTTCTTCCCAGTGCGAGGAGCTAAGCGTCCAGACTGGCAGACACCAGTGGCGTCACCTGTGGGGCGACGCTGATGTCCTGTATCGCTGGGTATAATGACACTTCTCATTGCTCAGGACACTGGGGGAGACGCTGCACTAGGAAAACACCCAGGGAGACAGCAGTGACAGCGCTGCACATGAAACAAGTGTCACTGGTAAATCATTGTTTCAGGGAGGGGCAGACGCTGTGGAAGTGACACTGACACTGCTCCCCCCAATGCTTTGAGTATCCCAGCATGCACTGCAGTATTCAGACAAAAAATTAGGTAAGAAAAAAAACAAAGAAGCAGTTAGGGTAGATGGGGAAACGGTAGAACATTTTTACAGCCTAGTATATTAGAAAACAGCTTATATTATGGCACTAAATGTTTCAAAATTCCATGTCTGCTGGTGCGGTTTCTCTTTAAAACAATAAACCGTGCTCTACTCACTCTCCCTGGGTCCAGCACGGACTCTGCCGTTTTTGTTTGCAGCGTTAATGACACGTTGACAACCAGTCAGTGAGCTCAGCATCTTTTCTCACTGCAGACAACAGCAGCCAGCGGCAGAGATTCAGTGCTGGACCAGGGGAGGGTGAGTAAAAAGCTAGTGGTTGTAAAAACCTCTGCATCTGGGTAAGTGGGGGTGCTCTGAAAGTAGAAAACCTTATTAAAGTGGATTCCCAAGGAATTTATAATTATACCCTATCAACAAAATAGGAAACCACTTACTAATAGTGGAAAGTCCAAAGGTTAGTGGACAATGCTTTGGAAAACCCAGACAAAGCAATTAAGGCTGAACATGCACACCCCTGCTCCACTCATTGTCTATGGCACTGGTGAAGATATCTGAGCTCTTTATTGGCGATTTCCAGCAGTCCCATAGGCAATGGGCATTTCCACTATACCTGGACCACTGACATCTTTACACAATAATTCTCTACTCACGACAGATTTAACAGGCAACGTATTTCTTCACATGTCCAGAGGTATGGTGTCCATAATGAGGGATCTAGTGTCCAATGTGGGTATGAGGCCCCTTCATTCTTTCTTTCCTGACTACCGCAGTCCCGCAGGAGCTTGGCTTGGTTCTGAGCAATTGAAGAGTTTTATTAACTCCCTTTCACCACAAACAAACTTTTATAGGCCCTTGATGCCCTTTGAGTCTCTGTGTCTGGGGGGAGAGCCTATGGAAAACACCATTGCCCTGCTGTACAAAATGTTCCAGATTGAGTTGTCTGGACAGGAAGATGATGTCCCTTTCTTCTTAAAATGGGAGGTGGATTTGGGGAGACCCCTCACGCGTGAAGAACGCTCAAAAATATTACCCTTTACCCACAAGTCGTCGCTGGATGTAGCGTCACAGGAGCGGGGCTACAAAATAGTTTCTAGGTGGTATCACTGCCCCTCCAGAATTCATTCCATGTTCCCATCTGTCTCTGAAGAATGCTGGAGATGCGCAAACGATAGAGGCTCATACATCCACATGTGGTGGTCTTGTCCTCTCCTACAATATTTTTGGATAGACGTGTTTGCCCTTCTGAATAAAGTGTCATCCACTAGGTTTGAGCCGACGCCGGTACTGGCTTATCTATCCTTAAGCAATATCTCGATCGCCAACTTCAAGAGAAGTCTGTTAAGGCATTTTTTGACGGGGGCAAGGAGATTAATCCCAAGGTACTGGAGGCAGAACAAAGTGCCCTGGCGGGCTGAACTGGTGGCCGAGATTAACCAGATCTATAGGATGGAGGAGCTGGTCGGCCAGGCGTCGGACTCGGGGGAGCGAGTGTTCAGGCTGTGGGCTGTGGGTGCCGTGGATTATGTACAGAGAGACACCAGACCTGGTAATATGGCTTCAAGCCTCAGTTGGGGGCATGAGACCTCTGTGATTGTCCATTCCATAAAACAAAAGTGCCTGGGGCTGCACACGACCCAGACGAGACATCATCTTGGTCCTTCTTTTCTTTTTCCTCTCCCCCCTACATTTCTTCTTTTCTCATCTTTCTTTCCTCCTTGTACATTTTATGTTATGTTTACATAGTTAGCCCGGATTGCCATCTCAGAGACTTTGTGCATCTACTTTGCCTCCCCTTTCTAAACGAGGCTGCATACATTTTTGCATGGGGGGTGGATTATTGGTCACCCAGTGGGCATCATCTCCAAAACAAAGCTATTACATGGGTGATGATGGTCTGACCTGAAGTGTGTAATCAAAGGAATTATTATGCAAGTAGAAAAGTGTTGTATTACTTATTACCTCCAAGATTTGAGTTATTCTACTCTATATCATATGTTGCCTATCCTATAACTTGTAAACCTGTTCTTTATTTGAATAAAATCTGCTTTACACAAAAAATATACACATATTTGCTATTGCTGCGTTCAGAAATGCCCAATCTATCAAAATATAAAATCAATTAATCTGATCGGTAAAGAGCACAGGGAGAAAAAAAATTCCAAACACCAAAAGTATGTTTTTTGGTCTCTACAACATTTCATTAAAATGCAATTACAGGCGATCAAAACTTCGCATCTACCCAAAAATAGAATAATTAATAACGTTAGTTCAAGACACAAGAAATAAGTGGTTGTTGAGGACCAGATCCCGAAAAATGAGAATGCTACAAGTCATGAAAAATGGCGCAACCCTCCCCCCCCACCACTCAGATAAAAGTAGAACTATACATGTTTGTTATCTACGAACTCGTGCTCACCTAGGGAATCATACTGTCAGGTCAATTATAACATAAAGTGAACACTGTAAGTTAAAAAAAAAACACCGAAAAGCAATTGTGCAATTGCACTTTTTTTTTTTTTGCAATTTCACCGCACTTGGATTTTTTTTCAGTCTTCCAATACAACATGGGCAGAATGGTGTTACTCAAAAGTGCAATTCGTCCCGCAAAAAAAACCAAGCCCTCATATAGCTATATTGACAAAAAAATACAAAAAGTTATGGCTCTTGGAAGTAGAGGAGGAGAAAAAAAATGGAAAACCGGCGGGTGGTGAAGGGGTTAAAGAGAGCACAGAAAATCCAAAGCAAAATTGGGATAGGCGGACACCGCTAAAGACACGGCCTTACAATTTATATATAAGGGACTGGAGGGAGGTTTAGTTCTGATGGCCATTTTATGAGCTATGAGGCTGCACACAGAAAGGTGAGCAAGATGGCACTTATAAAAATTGTTCTTCATCAAACTCTGTTCTCCCAAATGAAATGTGTTGGAGGAGAGCAGCAGAACCAGCAACATAATTACTGGAAGTGGCCCAGGACAGAAGAGTGGCTTTATTATCGGAAGGGGGCAAGTATGGGGTGGAAGGGCATTATTATAAGTGGGGGCCCAGGACAGGAGGGGGGGAGGGTATTTTAAGAGGGTGCCCAGGAGAGGGCATTATTATATGAAGGGGCCCAAGATGGAGTGTGGGGGGGGCAATATTATAAGAGGGTGCCCAGGACGGGATTCGGGGAGGCATTATTATAAGAGTATCCATGAGAGTAGGGGGCACTATTATAGGGTGGGGGACATTATTATAAGAGGGTGTCCAGGAGAGGAAGGGGCCCAGGACGGAGTGGGGGGACATTATTATCAGTGGGTGCCCAGGAGAGGATGGGGCATTATTATAGAAAGGGGCCCAGTATGGGGTTGGGGGGGTATTATTATAAGAGGGTGCCCAGGAGAGGAAGGAGCCCAGGACGGAGTGGGAGGACATTATTATGAGGGTGCCCAGGAGAGGAGGGGGCATTATTGGAAGGGCCCAGGATGGGTGACAATTACTATATGGGGGAGAATGAGGAATGTTGATTGCTTTATGAGAAGTGGGGATTTTAATCCCTTCACCCCCGGGCGATTTTTCATTTTTGTTTTTTTCTCACCTTCTGAGAGCCATAACTTTATTTTTTTTCCCCATCAGTATTGGCATAGAAGGGCTTATTTTTTTGCGGAACAGTTTGTACTTTTGAATGACCTCATTTATTTTACCATGTAGTGTACTGGAAAACAGGAAAAAAAATCCCAAATGTGGAGAAATTGTGAAAAGAAGGGAATTTTGTTACTTACCGTAAATTCCTTTTCTTCTAGCTCTTATTGGGAGACCCAGACGATTGGGTGTATAGCACTGCCTCCGGAGGCCACACAAAGCAATTACACTAAAAAGTTTAAGGCCCCTCCCCTTCTGGCTATACACCCCCAGTGGGATCACTGGCTCACCAGTTTTAGTGCAAAAGCAAGAAGGAGGAAAGCCAATAACTGGTTTAAACAAATTCACTCCGAGAAACATCGGAGAACTGAAAACCGTTCAACATGAACAACATGTGTACCCGCAAACAAACCAAAAATCCCGAAGGACAACAGGGCGGGTGCTGGGTCTCCCAATAAGAGCTAGAAGAAAAGGAATTTACGGTAAGTAACAAAATTCCCTTCTTCTTCGGCGCTCTATTGGGAGACCCAGACGATTGGGACGTCCAAAAGCTGTCCCTGGGTGGGTAAAGAAATACCTCATGTTAGAGCTGCAAGACAGCCCTCCCCTACGGGGAGGCAACTGCCGCCTGCAGGACTTTTCTACCTAGGCTGGCGTCCGCCGAAGCATAGGTATGCACCTGATAATGTTTGGTGAAAGTGTGCAGACTCGACCAGGTAGCTGCCTGGCACACCTGTTGAGCCGTAGCCTGGTGTCGCAATGCCCAGGACGCACCCACGGCTCTGGTAGAATGGGCCTTTAGCCCTGACGGAACCTGAAGCCCCGCAGAACGGTAGGCTTCAAGAATTGGTTCTTTGATCCATCGAGCCAGGGTGGCCTTAGAAGCCTGCGACCCCTTGCGCTTACCAGCGACAAGGACAAAGAGTGCATCCGAACGGCGCAGGGGCGCTGTGCGGGAAATGTAGATTCTGAGTGCTCTCACCAGATCTAACAAATGTAAATCCTTCTCATACCGATGAACTGCATGAGGACAAAACGAAGGCAAAGAGATATCCTGATTAAGATGAAAAGAGGATACCACCTTCGGGAGAAACTCCTGAATGGGGCGCAGCACTACCTTGTCCTGGTGGAAGACCAGGAAGGGAGCCTTGGATGACAGCGCTGCCAGCTCAGACACTCTCCGAAGAGATGTGATCGCTACCAGAAAAGCCACTTTCTGTGATAGCCTAGAAAGTGAAACCTCCCTCAGAGGCTCGAAGGGCGGCTTCTGGAGGGCAACTAGTACCCTGTTCAGATCCCATGGATCTAACGGTCGCTTGTACGGGGGTACGATATGACAAACCCCCTGCAGGAACGTGCGCACCTTGGAAAGTCGAGCTAGACGCTTCTGAAAAAAGACAGATAGCGCCGAGACTTGCCCTTTAAGGGAGCCGAGCGACAAACCTTTTTCTAACCCAGATTGGAGGAAAGAAAGAAGGATAGGTAATGCAAATGGCCAGGGAGACACTCCCTGAGCAGAGCACCAGGATAAGAATATCCTCCACGTTCTGTGGTAGATCTTAGCAGGCGTGGGCTTCCTAGCCTGTCTCATGGTGGCAACGACCCCTTGGGATAAGCCTGAAGACTCTAGGATCCAGGACTCAATGGCCACGCAGTCAGGTTGAGGGCCGCAGAATTCCGATGGAAAAACGGCCCTTGGGACAGTAAGTCTGGTCGGTCTGGCAGCGCCCACGGTTGGCCGACCGTGAGATGCCACAGATCCGGATACCACGCCCTCCTCGGCCAGTCTGGAGCGACGAGTATGACGCGGCTGCAGTCGGATCTGATCTTGCGTAGCACTCTGGGCAAGAGTGCCAGAGGTGGAAACACATAAGGGAGCCGGAACTGCGACCAATCTTGCACTAGGGCGTCTGCTGCTAGAGCTCTTTGATCGCGAGACCGTGCCATGAAGGTTGGGACCTTGTTGTTGTGCCGAGACGCCATTAGATCGACGTCCGGCCTTCCCCATCGGCGACAGATTTCCTGAAACACGTCCGGGTGAAGGGACCATTCCCCTGCGTCCATGCCCTGGCGACTGAGGAAGTCTGCTTCCCAGTTTTCTACGCCGGGGATGTGAACTGCGGATATGGTGGAGGCCATGGCTTCCACCCACATCATAATGCGCCGGACTTCCTGGAAGGCTTGCCGACTGCGAGTCCCGCCCTGGTGATTGATGTATGCCACCGCTGTGGAGTTGTCCGATTGAATTCGGATCTGCTTCCCTTCCAGCCACTGCTGGAAGGCTAGCAGGGCAAGAAACACCGCTCTGATTTCCAGAACATTGATCTGAATGCTGGACTCCTGCTGAGTCCACGTACCCTGAGCCCTGTGGTGAAGAAACACTGCTCCCCACCCTGACAGACTCGCGTCTGTCGTGACCACCGCCCAGGACGGTGGTAGGAAGGATCTTCCCTGTGATAAGGAGGTGGGAAGAAGCCACCACTGCAGAGAGTCCTTGGCCGTCTGGGAAAGGAAGACTGTCCTGTCCAGGGATTTTGACTTCCCGTCCCATTGGCGGAGAATGTCCCATTGAAGTGGACGCAGATGAAACTGCGCAAACGGAACCGCCTCCATTGCCGCCACCATCTTCCCGAGGAAGTGCATGAGGCGTCTTAAGGAGTGCGACTGACTCTGAAGGAGAGCCTGCACCCCCGTCTGTTGTGACCTCTGCTTGCTCAGCGGAAGCTTCACTATCGCTGAGAGAGTATGAAACTCCATGCCAAGATACGTTAGTGATTGGGTCGGTGACAGATTTGACTTTGGGAAGTTGATGATCCACCCGAACGCCTGGAGAGTCTCCAGTGCAAAATTCAGGCTGAGTTGGCATGCCTCCTGAGAGGGTGCCTTGACCAATAGATCGTCCAAGTAAGGGATCACAGAGTGTCCGTGAGAGTGCAAGACTGCTACCACTGCTGCCATGATCTTGGTGAACACCCGGGGGGCTGTCGCCAGACCAAATGGCAGAGCCACGAACTGAAGATGTTCGTCTCCTATCACGAAGCGCAGAAAGCGTTGGTGCTCCGTAGCAATCGGCACGTGAAGATAAGCATCCTTGATGTCTATTGACGCTAGGAAATCTCCTTGGGACATTGAGGCAATGACTGAGCGGAGGGATTCCATCCAGAACCGCCTGGCGTTCACATGCTTGTTGAGCAGTTTTAGGTCCAGAACGGGACGGAAGGAGCCGTCCTTTTTTGGAACCACAAAGAGGTTGGAGTAAAATCCTCGGCCCCGTTCCAGAGGGGGGACAGGGATCACGACTCCTTCTGCTCTTAGAGAGTCCACCGCCTGCAGCAGGGCATCTGCTCGGTTGGGGTGTGGGGAGGTTCTGAAGAACCGAAGTGGAGGCCGAGAACTGAACTCGATTCTGTACCCGCGAGACAAAATGTCTGTTACCCACCGGTCCTTGACCTGTGACAGCCAAATGTCGCAAAAGCGGGAGAGCCTGCCACCGACCGAGGATGCGGAGGGAGGAGGCCGAAAGTCATGAGGTAGCCGCCTTGGAAGCGGTTCCTCCATTTGCTTTCCTGGGGCGTGAGTGAGCCCGCCAGGAATCTGAGCTCCCTTGTCCTTTCTGAGTCCCTTTGGACGAGGAGAATTGGGGCTTGCCCGAGCCTCGAAAGGACCGAAACCTCGACTGCCACTTTTTCTGTTGAGGTTTACTTGCTCTGGGCTGTGGCAAGGAAGAGTCCTTACCCTTGGACTGTTTTATGATTTCAGCCAATGGCTCACCAAACAGTCTGTCTCTAGATAATGGCAAGCTGGTTAAGCATTTTTTGGAACCAGCATCTGCTTTCCAGTCCTTTAACCATAAGGCTCTGCGCAAAACCACAGAATTGGCGGCCGCCATAGAGGTACGGCTCGTAGACTCTAGGACAGCATTGATAGCATAGGTCGCAAACGCAGACATTTGCGAAGTTAGGGACGCCACCTGTGGTACTGCTGGATGCATGATAGCATCCACCTGTGCTAAACCCGCTGAAATAGCCTGTAGTGCCCACACGGCCGCGAATGCTGGAGCAAACGACGCGCCGATAGCTTCATAGACAGATTTCAACCAAAGGTCCATCTGTCTGTCATTGGCATCTTTAAGTGAAGCGCCATCTTCTACTGCGACTATGGATCTAGCCGCCAGCTTGGAAATTGGGGGATCCACCTTTGGGCACTGGGTCCAGCGTTTGGCCACTTCAGGGGGAAAAGGATAACGGGTATCCTTAGAACGTTTAGAGAAACGCTTGTCTGGATGAGCGTCGTGCTTTTGGATTGATTCTCTGAAGTCAGAGTGGTCCAAAAAAGCACTTAATTTACGCTTGGGATACAGGAAATGGAACTTCTCCTGCTGTGCAGCTGCCTCCTCTGCAGAAGGGGCTGGGGGGGAAATATCCAACAGTCTATTAATCGCCGATATAAGGTCATTAACCATGGCGTCACCATCAGGGGCATCCAGATTGAGAGGGGCCTCAGGATTAGACTCCTGATCACCGTCCTCAGTCTCATCACAGAGAGACTCTTCTCGCTGAGACCCTGAGCAGTGTGATGACGTCGAGGGTCTTTCCCAGCGAGCACGCTTAGGCTGCCTGGGACTGTCATCTGAGTCAGAGACTTCAGCCTGTGATGCTTGAGACCCCCTTGAAGTACGGATTAGTTCCAACTGAGGGGGACCAGTGAGCATAGCCACAGCGGTGTCCATAGTCTGAGGAACTGGCCTGGCCTGCAAGGTCTCCAGGATCCTTGTCATAGCCTCAGACATTTTATCAGCAAACACTGCAAAGTCTGTCCCCGTCACCGGGGCAGGGTTCACAGGCGTCTCTGCCTGGGCTACCACCACAATAGGCTCTGGCTGGCGAAGTGCCACTGGGACTGAACATTGCACACAATGTGAATCATTGGAGCCTGCTGATAGATTAGCCCCACATGCAGTACAAACAGTGTACACAGCCCGTGCCTTGGCAGCCTTGCGTTTTGCGGATGACATGTTGCTGCGTCCTCAGAGCAGTACAGAGTGTCCAGACAGAAGCGACCTTACAGTGCACTATATAAATATATATATATATATATATATATATGGTACCAATAAAGAAGTACACTAATATATCACTGAGGCACTAGTGGGGCCTGCACTACTGTGCAGCTTACCACCCGCTTAGGAGCGGTGTGTGGTCGCCAGAAATCCCTCTAGTCTGGGTCTCCCAGAGCCTGCTGCCTCCTTCCAGCCAGATCGCATGTGTAATGGCTGCCGGCGTCCTTGTGGAGAGGGGGGGCGGGCCCTGGGCGTACACCGACGAAGAGCGGGAAGTCTGCTTCCCCTTGTGCCTAGTGAGAGGGCTGGAGCATGTAAATAAGGCTCCAGCCCTCGGCGCAGCCATTGAGCAGCGTCTCTCCCCTACCCTGATTGACAGGGTGGGGGCGGGAACGAAGCGGCGCTAGGCCGCAGAAGCCGGGGGCTAAAGTTAAAAACGCCGCCGCCGTACAAGCGCGGTCGGCGCCAAGCCCCCGGCGCACTACAAGTCGCAGCTGCGCCGCCGCTCCAGGAGCGGTCGGCGCAGTAGTTCCCAACATACAATCGTCACTCAGCAAAGCTGCAGTGACCTAACCCCCAGCGTACAGCGCCACTGTCCCCGGCGCACTATAACGCTCAGCAAGCCCTGAGAGTGTCCGTGCCTGCCGGGGACACAGAGTACCTGAAGTTGCAGGGCCATGTCCCTGAACGGCACTCCCGCTCCCAATCCAGCAGGTTCTATGGGTCTGTGGATGGAGCCCGGCCCCAGGGCTTGGGGGCCGGCAGGATCCCACTTCCACAGAGCCCCTCAGGGGGATGTGGAAGGAAAACAGCATGTGGGCTCCAGCCTCCGTACCAGCAATAGGTACCTCAACCTTACAAGCACCATCACGGGTGAGAAGGGAGCATGCTGGGGGCCCTATATGGGCCCTCTTTTCTTCCATCCGATAGAGCCAGCAGCTACTGCTGACTACAAACAGTGGAGCTATGCGTGGATGTCTGACCTCCTTCGCACAAAGCAGAAAACTGGTGAGCCAGTGATCCCACTGGGGGTGTATAGCCAGAAGGGGAGGGGCCTTACACTTTTTAGTGTAATTGCTTTGTGTGGCCTCCGGAGGCAGTGCTATACACCCAATCGTCTGGGTCTCCCAATAGAGCGCCGAAGAAAAGGGAAATTCCACAATGGTGTGTGGTGTTTTTTTTTTCTCCTTCCACTTGTTAACTATATAGGAAATCTGATCTAGCAGTATTATTCCCTAGGTCAGTACACATTTGTAGATACCAAACATGTATAATATTAGTTTTTATCTAAATGGTTAAAAAAATTCAGAAGTTTGTTCAAAAAAAGAATTGCGCTTTTGTTGCAATTTTCTGAGACCCGTAGCGTTCTTATTTTTCAGGATCTGGGACCCAGTGATAGTTTATTTTTTGCGCCTTGAGCTTATGTTTTTAATTTATTCCATTTTCAGGCACATGTAATGTTTTCATTGCCTGTAATTGTACCGCCCCGCGAGCTCGGCCGGCCGCCGAGCCGCTCGGATCCGTGCTCGTACGGTGGGTGGCTCGAGCTCCTCACGGACCAGGGGGTCACGTCGCTCTGCAAGGGGGTTGGCGCTACACGTGGGGACTTCGGTGGGGAGTTCCACGGCTGGGGCCGCGGTGGTTGGTAGGGGATTTAAGTTTGTGACGCCGCTCACGGGTTGTGGTGAAGGGATGGACACCACCACTGCCATTGACTAGGCCTCCCGGGGACGGTGTTGCGCAGCTTGGTGTTGACCCCTCTGTGAGTAGGGGAGTGATGGTCCCGGGGGCCCGAGGGAAGGTGCTGAGGCGATGGAGATGGGCGCGTGCTGGGTGCTGGTGTGGTACGGCGCGGTGCGCGGCCCGAAGGCACTGGTGTACTCACTATGACACAGTACACTGGAGTCTCTGGTAAACCAAACGAGGTGATGAACAGTGCCTGCAGCCGGCTGCAGCTTCTCCCTTAACAGGTTGGTGGTTTCCACCTTTCTCCTGCACCTTTATAAAAACGGCAAGACCAGAAGCAGAGCTCGTAGTGTAGCAGCAGGAAGACATCTTACCTATCGCAGCATAGTGTATCCTCCGCTGCCACCAATGGTTTACATCCGGCCAGTATATATAGTCCCTCTCTCTACCCTGTCCCTGGGCTCCCTCCACATATTCACCTCCACTATGCTGCGATAGGTAAGATGTCTTCCTGCTGCTACACTACAAGCTCTGCTTCTGGTCTTGCCGTTTTTATAACACAATGTCCTTATGTTATTGCAGGCATTTCTCTGGTGCTCTCACCATTAGGTATGTTCTTCTTTTTCCCTTTTCCCAACATTAGTCACACATCCTCTTACTTAGGCTATTTCTCTATTCCAGTACAACAAGTCCTCACGCATTGTGTGGTTTACCTAACATACCACGTATGATTGGTTATCATACTACATATACTCAGGTCGCCACTTATTGGTATTTATCCCTTATAACAGACCTATCTATGTTTCAATTTCTCCACCACATCATCACAGATTATCACCTTTGTTATTCATAAAGCAGCATCTATCCATCTCTTCATCTACCTATGTGAGCCCTATCTACACTATATGACAGTATTCTACTGGTATGTATCCAATATTTATGCCCTGTTCTCTTTGCTATTATATCAGCTCTTTATTCCAATTACCTATTCCTCATGAACTATCACTTCTCCTCCTCCCTCTCCCCTTTTTTCACAGTAACATATATTCTTCCATTCCAAAGTGTTCTCCTTGACTACTCACATGTAAGTTATACCATGCTCTATCCTTATTGACATTTTTCCGCCCTTACCAGCTATAGTCCTCTGTATATTATATATCTCTTTCCTTTCTCAGACTTCACTTTAACTTTCTGGCCTCCAAGGTGCTACTAGGAACTTTTCCCTGAACTTCATAAATACGGGTATGTCTCTCAGATCCCTCCCCTTTCCCCTCTTGCTCATTTTTTCCCTTGAGCCTTCCTGTTCTCCCTTCCTTCTTTCTCTTCTTCCGTTTCTTCCCCCTCCTTTCCCCCCTTTTTTTCCTCTCTTCCTTTTCTTTCCCCATCTTTCCTCTCCCCTTCCTTTCTTAATTTACAATTCTCTTATTCTACTCACATCTTATACGGCTGTATATATCCTCACCACTTCTTAACATTCACATTGCGACACCTTCCCCTTCCTTTCACATCTCCCCAATAGGTAATATGTTGTTTTCTCATTTTTTGACACTTGATGCCTTGTCATGATGTAATTGTAAATCATTTCTTGTTTTTTCTTTTTTGTATCATGCATGTCCCAGTACTTATCTGTCCCTGATGAAGGCTCTTGTGCGAGCCGACACGTCGGGCAGTACCGTTTAATTGTGAAAATAAAAATCATCCAAGCATACCATACCTGGATTGTCCAATTTCTCTTGTACTGTGTGCCGGGGTCCTTCCTTACTTTAAACAATATGGGACAACCCATATGATGATGTCATGTCTTTGGAAGCGTCTGATTTATTATTTCTGGTTTATTGGCAACATCTGAGTTAATTAGAGACACATCTGTGGATGTATATTCATATACACCTGAAACACACTGCTTCTTTGTGTAGCATGATGGGAAAGTCAAAAGAAATCAACCAGGATCTCAGGAAGAGAATTATGGACTTGCAGAAGTCTGGTTCATCCTTGGGTGCAATTTCCACATACCTGAAGGTGCCTCGTTCATCTGCACATACAATTATACGCAAGTACAAACAAGATGGGAATGTCCAGCCATCATTCCGCTGAGGAAGGGAACAGGTTCTGTGTACCAAAGATGAACATGCTTTGGACAGACATGTGCATATCAACCCAAGAAGAAAAGCAAAAGACCTTGTGAACATGCTGGTAAGATTGTGTAATTATCCACAGTGAAACGAGTACCGTATTTTTCGGACTATAAAACACACTTTTTTCCCCCCAAATGTTGGTGGAAAGTGGGGGGTGCGTCTTATAGTCTAAATGTAGGGCTGCGGGGAATGAGGGTGCTGCTGTGGAACGGGTCATCGGGGGCACGAGCAGGCTGTAGCAGCCTGCCGTGACCACGTGGGCCCGCTTATTTAATATGCACACCCATCATCTCGCCCATCATCTCTCAGCGCTGAAGCCGGCGCTGACTGGTGGGCGGGGTGATGGGCGGGAAATGGGCGCATATTAAACAGTCTGCCCGCATGATAGGCCCTGGCAACTACAGCCTAGAGTGATCATATGCGGCTGTATTCACTGCTCCCCGCGCATCATCATCAGCGCGGGGTGTAGTGAATCAGTATACTCACCGGCCACGATCCCTGCAGCACCGCGATGTCTTCCTGTCTGTGCCGGCGGCAGCTGTGTGGAGGCTAGCGGTGCGCACAGCAATGATGTCATCGCTGTGCGCACGTGTCCACACGCAGCCACCGCCGGCACAGACAGGAGGACATCGCGGTGCTGCAGGGATCGTGGCCGGCTCCACACTCCAGCGGCGCTGCTACTGACACAGACGGAGGAGGAGCGATGCTGCAGGGAGTTAGGTAAGGTGAGTTTGAACGTTTATTTTTTCTTTTTATGTGCCACAGGATGCGGGCTGTATACCAGGATGGGGGTATATAGCAGGATGAGGGTATATAGCATGATGGGGGTATATTATGAGCAGGATGGGGGTATATTATGAGCAGGATGGGGGTATATTATGAGCAGGATGGGGGTATATTATGAGCAGGATGGGGTATATTATGAGCAGGATGGGGGTTATATGAGCAGGATGGGGGTTTATAAGCAGGATGGGGCTTTATAAGCAAGATGGGAGTATATGAGCAGGATTGGGGTATATGAGCAGGATGGGGGCAATATGAGCAGGATGGGGTATATAAGCAGGATGGCGGTATATAGCAGGATGGAGGTATGTAGCAGGATGGAGGTATATAGCAGGATGGGGCCACATGCCAGGATGGGGTATATAGCAGGATGCGGCCATATGCCAGTATATAGCAGGATGCGGCCATATGCCAGGATGACGGTATATAGCAGGATGTGGGCTATACCAGGGTTAGGGACATATACTGTATATACAAGGCAGTAGGATCATTACTAGAAATGAGCCACCCCCCTAGAGTTCGAGTTCGGTTCGTCGAACGGAGGACAAGTTCGTCGAACGTTCGACGAACCAATTTGAACCCCATTGAAAACAATGGCAGGCAAACACATAAAAACACATTATACATGTACAAATACAGTTAATAAACATTGTCATTAAAATTACAGGTCCCCGTGACGCGTCCTGCACTCTGTCTCCCGCCGCTTTTCCTTCTGATAATCGCTGCGTCCTCCCGGTAACCAGCACTGATGATAGGATCTTCCATGACGTCAAAATAGCATGTGACCAGTCACGTGTCTATTATCTCATTGGCTACAGACTGGTAACATGGCTAGACATCATGCTAGGTCCTGTCAGTGCATCTCTCCGGTACGCGGTGCTCGTTCCAGCATCTCCGTGTACCTGCAAAATGCTCTGGCACATGGTCGGCTTCCCCGTTCCTGCATGTGGGCGCTCTTTACAGAGTCGGCCTACATGCAAGGACTGGCTGCCACAGCCGGTAAATAGCGGCACCGGGAATCACGTGATCGGAGATTGTCGTTGCTATAGTAACGGTGGCAGCTGTGACGTCACCGCTTACAGCCCGCAGCCTCTGCTCACTCACTGAGTGATTAGACTGCAAGGAGCAGCAGCGTCTTCCTCCCATGCAGTGCTGTCTAATGTAGCAGAGCTGCATGGGTTGAAGGAGAAAGAAGACAGAAGAGCAGGATCGTGGAGGGCTGACAGGGAGTAATAAACATGGAGTCTCTAATGTGTCTGTGTATTTATTTCTATTAAAGTATTTTTTCTCTGTGTGGTGTCTTTTTTTTTTTAACCCTTTATTGGAGATTCTTAATGGCCGGGTCAAACTTGCCTGACATTAAGAATCTATGGCTTAATACTAGCTAGTAAAACAAAGCTAGTATTAACCCATTATTACCCAGCATGCCACCTGGCTTCAGGGCTGCTGGAAGAGTTGGATACAGCGCCAGATGATGGCGCTTCTATGAAAGCACCATTTTCTGGGGCGGCTGCTGACTGCAATTCGCAGCAGAGGGGCCTAGAAAGCTCGGGCCAACCTGTGCTACGGATTCCTATCCCCAGCTGCCTAGTTGTACCTGGCTGGACACAAAAATTGGGCGAAGCCCACTTCATATTTTTTTTTAATTATTTCATGAAATTCGTGAAATAATTAAAAAAAAAGGTCTTCCCTATATTTTTGGTTCTCAGCCGGGTACAAATAGGCAGCTGGGGGTTGGGGGCAGCCGTACCTGCCTGCTGTACCTGGCTAGCATACAAAAATATGGCGAAGCCCACGTCATTTTTCCTTTCTCGCCTTTTCATTGGGGGACACAGACAGTGGGTTATATGGTGTCTCCAGGGGAGGCTTGACACTAGGTTTAAAAAAGAGTTAGCTCCTCCTCCCACAGCATATATCCCCAGCTAAGCGGGAACTAGTTCAGTTTTTTTATAGTGTCAGCAGGGAGGCTGACATGTCTGGACTGAGCTCCACCAGAGGTGCCTCAGGCCAGCTTATTTTTACTTTTTATTTTGTTTTTCTTTTCTTATTCATTCTATTTTTGATAGGGGCAATACTAGGGTGCCTTGCCACCCGCGTTCCCCCCGTGTACGGGCAGAGGAAACCTGGCGTGCAAAAGCCGTCAGTCTTTCCTCGCGCCCAAGTGGTCGGGTCTGCGTACCCCTCCAGGCTCCCTGGAAGCACCTCACGGAGGTAGCTCCAGAGTGTTAGGCAGAGCCGAGCATCTGCTAGCCTTGAGCCGAAGATGCGTCCCCGAGATCTCCGCATCCCAGGACCAACGCGTCTTCAGACGGAGCAAGAGCAGGTAGGGAGACGACGTGTACCCGTCCCCTGCATCCAACTGCCGCCGGAGGAGGCGCCGGTGGGGCGATGCAGGCCGTGATCCCGGGGAAGCATCATTAATTTAGCTCCCGGCGTCGGCCTGCATTCTTAGCAACGCCCCCTCCACTGCTCTAGAAGCCGCTCCCTCTAGTGGGCCGTCTCTCCCCTCCATGCTGCCAGAGAACACTGGACGCCATTACACGTGGGGAGCAGACACGGGTGAGATCGCCTCCTTGGCTCTGCAACTCTGCAGCACTATATACCGCTCTGTTCAGCGGTATATCGCTGTCTTCTAGCGGTGTGTGCCTGCTGGCTGGCGGTGTATATCAGCTTTTAGTGGTATATACTGACTGTGCCTGCAGGTATATACTGACTGTTTGGCAGTGTATGCCGCTTTACTATTGGTATATACCAGCTCTGTATAGCAGTCCCTTTTTAATACTGCTACTAGCTCCTCACCCACAGTAGTGTAATACTGCTAGAGGCTCACAGTATAATTGTACGTTTGTTGCTGACATGCGTAAAAACCGCAAGGGTGATAAAGCTTCCCAGGCATCCTCTATGGACCGGTACTATGCTTGTACCACCTGTGGAAGCTTGTTTCCAAATGGTCGAAGCTATCCACTATGCCGGGGCTGCGATGCCCCTACTACAATATCACAACAGACGTTGCCGGACCAGGGGGTCGTGCAATCTGTGGGTTCGGCCCCGGCCGCCATTCAGGCAGCACCCCCGTCTGATGAGGCTATCCCTGCATGGGCTCTTCTGATGTCTAAAAGGTTAGATGACCTGACCGCTCAGATATCCCAGCCTTCCACAGGCTCCCACAGCCTCCCCCCGGCTCAGCTCCCCCAGAGAAGCCCGCCTTCGTCTGGGGTATCATCCCCAGTACGTAAAAAGGCTGTCTCCAAAAGGCGCCATTGCGACCGCTCCGCCTCGTCTGACTCACACGATGGTCAGTCTGACTCAGACTCCGTGACCTTTAGTAGTCACGATTCCTGAGACTCTGACTCTGATTCAGATGTCCCTTCTGAGTCTAGGCATATGGAAGACACTTTAATAGCGGCTGTCAATCACTCTCTGTCGATTTCTGATCAGCCCTCGGACCCGACTTCTCAGTCGGCAATCAAGCGAGCCAAGAAGCCTCCTAAGTCCTTTGCCCAGGATCCGATTTTTCATCAAATCATATCTAAACGGTGGGATCACCCTGATAGGAGGTTTAACAAAAAATCCTGCTCTTCATTCGCTTATCCCTTTCCTCCGGAAATGGTTAAGCCCTGGTTGGTACCCCCCGTTGTGGATCCGCCAGTATCCAGACTGGCTAAACACACGGTTATGTCTGTTTCAGACAACGCGTCTCTCAAGGACTCGTCCGACCGCGCAGTTGAGGCTGCGGTCAAATCTATTTTCCAGGCTTCGGGCTCCTCTCTGCGCCCCCTGTTTGCCATGACATGGGTGGCAAAAGCTATGAGCGTGTGGAGTAGGAACCTCCGCAAGTTGCTTCGCCCTTGCAATATTCCTCCGGAGGCTCTTGAGATTCTTGATTTGTTCTCTCTCGCCTCTAATTATTTGCTTCACGGCTCCCTAGATGCAGCTAGCTGGTCAGCCCTAACGGCAGCCAATGCTGTCTTCGCCCGCAGGGTTCTGTGGCTAAAAATATGGAATGCGGACAGTGCCTCCAAGAAGTTCCTGTCCACACTTCCCTTCCAGGGTCTTCGTCTATTTGGTGAATCCCTGGACAAGCTCATATCTGAGGCGACAGGTGGTAAAAGTACCATTCTACCACAAAAGCGACCTGTAGCCAGAAATTTCAAAAAGTCTTCTTGGCGCAGGCAGTCCTTTCGGTCTGCCCCACAAAAACCATCGGCCCACGGACCGTCACAACACTCAGATCGAGGATCCGGTCCCTCAAGGGGCTCTTCTTGGCGTTCCTACTCCAAGCAACCTAAACCCAAAGGACCTCGCACTGTACAGGCCCCCTCAGCATGACGCCAGGTATCCCGCAGATCCGACTCCTGTGGGAGGGCGGCTTCTGCTTTTCCGGGATATCTGGCTAGACCACACTCACGATGCTTGGATTCGAGAAATCGTCACCTCAGGTTACAAGATCGATTTCTTTTCCCTGCCGGACAACAGGTTTCTGCGTTCTCGTCTTCCAAAGTCTGAAACACAAAGCCAGGCCTTATTTCAGGCCATAGTCTCTTTACAGAAAGCAAACGTTATCATTCCAGTAACCCTGGAACAGCGCGGCAAAGGTTTCTATTCAAACCTTTTTGTCATTGCCAAAAAAGATGGCTCTGTCCGCCCTATCTTGGACCTCAAACGGCTAAACAAATTCGTACGGATTCAAACTTTCCGAATGGAATCATTGAGAGCAGTACTAGCCGCCATGGAACCTGGAGAATTCCTAGCTTCCATAGACGTTCAAGATGCTTATTTACACATCCCCATATGTGTCTCTCATCAACGGTTCCTTCGCTTTGCCGTAGGACACCGTCACTTCCAATTCAGGGCCCTCCCCTTTGGGCTGGCCACTGCGCCTCGGGTCTTCACAAAGGTCATGGCGGCCGTCATGTCCATTTTACACCCCAGAGGCATCCTGGTTGTTCCCTATTTGGAACTTCTTGTCAAAGGGAGCTCTCCTCACGTTTGCTCAGAAAGCGTGCAGATTTGCCTAGACACGCTGTCAAGGCTAGGGTGGCTTATCAACTTCAACAAGTCATCCCTAATTCCTCATCAGCGCATCACCTTTCTAGGTATGCTGATAGACACGGCCCAGTCCCGGGTTTTTCTTCTAGAAGACAATAAGTCTTCCCTGATCCGGGCCGCTCAATCCCTCCGCTCTCGCCGTCACACATCCCTTCGGAATGGAATGAGAGTGTTAGGCAAGATGGTGGCGGTCATAGAAGCCGTGTCCTTTGCCCAATTCCATCTGCGCCCTCTACAACTGCATCTTCTATCCTCCTGGGACAAGAATCCAGCTTCCCTGGACCGGTCAGTCCGCCTATCTCGGGTTGCGCTCAGCTCCCTCGTCTGGTGGACTCAAGCCTCATCCCTATCTCAAGGGAAGTCCTTCCGCCCGGTCCACTGGCAAGTAGTCACGACGGATGCCAGCCTGATAGGCTGGGGGGCGGTGTTTCTCCACCACACTGTTCACGGACGCTGGTCTCCTTCCGAGCGCTCCCTGCACATCAATGTTCTGGAGATCAGAGACATATTTTTGGCCCTTCAGAATTTTCAACCCCTACTATTGGGCCTCCCTGTTCAGATCCAGTCAGACAATGCCACGGCCGTGGATTACATCAACCGTCAGGGAGGAACTCGCAGCAAGGCAGCGATGGGGGAGGTATCCAGGATTCTTCTTTGGGCAGAGAAGCACATCCCCATTATTTCAGCCGTCCATATCCCAGGGGTAGACAACTGGGCCGCAGATTTTCTCAGCAGGCAAGGGCTAGCGGCAGGGGAATGGTCCCTCCACGAAGAAGTGTTCCATCAGATCACTCTTCGCTGGGGACTCCCGGATGTGGACCTCATGCCGTCTCGAATGAATGCCAAAATACGTCCCTTCATATCTCGGTCGAGAGACCCGCTAGCGCTCGGCTCCAACGCCCTAGTCTTTCCATGGTCACAGTTTCGCCTGCCCTACATCTTCCCTCCGTTTCCTCTCATTCCGAGAGTAATCAAGAAAATCAAAGCGGAGGGAATCCCGGTGATCCTCGTGGCCCCGGACTGGCCCAGGAGAGCCTGGTACCCAGAGCTCCTCCAACTTCTCAGCGACAGTCCCTGGCGTCTTCCCGACCGCCTGGATCTTCTGTCGCAAGGTCCAATATTCCACCAGAATACAGCACAGCTGCATTTGACGGCGTGGCGCTTGAGTCCCTGATTCTAGCCAAATCGGGTCTTTCTTCCAGGGTAGTTCATACCATGCTTAATGCTCGGAAGCCTTCCTCCACCAGCATTTACCACAGGACCTGGAAGACCTATCTTTCCTGGTGTGACCGTCATAATTGGTCGCCCCTGACCTTTTCAATCCCTACTGTTCTTGCTTTTCTGCAAGACGGTCTGGACTCGGGTCTTGCTCTCAGTACCCTTAAAGGACAAGTTTCTGCCTTTTCGTTTTTTTTCCAGAAGCAGCTGGCTTCTCGCCCTCAGGTCCGTACCTTTCTTCAAGGGGTAGCGCATTTGGTCCCTCCTTATCGCCACCCCTTAGATCCCTGGGATCTGAATCTGGTTCTGGGAGCTCTTCAGCTTCCTCCTTTCGAACCTCTGAGAGAAATCTCTCTTCAGCGACTATCTTGGAAAGTGGCCTTTTTAGTCGCTATTACCTCTATCAGGCGAGTGTCCGAACTGGCAGCTCTTTCCTGTCGCTCACCTTATCTGGTATTCCATCATGATAAGGTGGTCCTTCGGCCTTCCCTCGCCTTCCTTCCGAAGGTCGTATCCTCTTTCCACCTGAACAAGGACATTGTGTTGCCGTCATTCTGCCCAGCCCCGGTCCACTCCTTTGAAAAAGCCCTTCACACTCTCGATCTTGTCAGGGCTCTGCGGACCTACATTTCCAGAACAGCGCCGTTGCGCAAGTCCGATGCCCTTGTAACGCCCTGGCAAAGCCAGGTTGTCACAGAAAGAGTTAATTCTCCTTGGTAATCTGATCCCACACCGATGCAGCAGGACAAACCACAGCCCCCAGGGTAAGAGAAAAGCAGAGCAGAGGGGAGGGGCTGGAGCAGAGTGTTTGGAGAGACAGAGAGAAGAGAAGCCTGGAGTTGTAGCTCCCAGGCTGAAAAGTGAAGTGTGCTCCGAGAGGGCCGGGACAGGCTGTGAGTGAGGAAGGGGCCAGAGGTAGCCGGGCAGGGTAGTGGCCCCCCGGTACCTGGGTGACCCGGATCACTGCAGGGGAGTGTATTCCCCATTCCCGGCTGAGGAGAAGGAGGAAGAGAGTGGAGAGAAAGGCACCTGGCTGCAGGGAAAGAACAACAGGAGCTGCTGCACCGTGTGTGGGACACTAACACCCCGTACCGAAGGCTACAGACACCGGCAATTCCTAGTTTACCAGTGACTCTGCGTGGAATACTTGTGAGTACGCCCGTGCCCTCGGGCACCGCACCGCAGCACTGCGCCCTGCTCCCTGCTTACCCCATCACCGGGCCCCGGGACAACCAACCCCCTACCCACGGAGGGGAGAAATAACAACTAAGCTGCTCCCTGTCACCGCTCCCGGGATCCCCATAAAGAGCAGCGGTGGTGTCCACAATCACCACAACCGTGGGTGGCGTCACGGACAATCTCCCTTACCAAATCCCCTTTTACTGTGGAGCCTGGGATCACAGACCGGGTCACGCCACCGTGATACCCACAGAAGTGACCCCGTGGCCCGGATCTGAGTACCCCCTGGTCCCCGGGTGACACATTTGGCGTCACGAACAGGATCGAACCCATCCAGTTTCCTGGAGGAAGTGCGCCTTATTCTGGACTGTCAGCGGTGATCCGCTGCAAAAATTTTGAAAGTCGCCATCTTTGCCGCCATTTTGGGCGCGAAAATTTCCCGCCCAGCGCCTTCTTCCCCAAGCGGTGGGCGCGAAAAAGAGGCTCCGCCCCCTCAGAACGCGGGCGGAAGTGAAGCTCCGGAGGACCGGAAGCGAAAGAGAAACTTTAAAAGTTGCTAGAAGGACTGCTCCCGAGTACCAAGGGGGAGCAGTAGGAAGGAACTGCAGTTCATGTGACCGGGACTGTAAAGGCAGGGACGCCAGGACTTTGCCTAATTCCGTTCCTGGACAAGCAGTAGCCGCGACCCCGATGACATCTTACCCGGCTCCGGCAGTCCGCTCAGCCGCCACGGTGATGACGTCGGCTCCGGCAGTCCGCCCGGCCGCAACGGAGGTGGCACCCGATTGGAAGTCTGCCCCATATGTGGCGCCAGCCGCGCCCAGGTACCCCGTCACGGCTGTGGAGCAGCCGGAGTGCACCTGCAGAGAGGAGGAGCAGGCCAGTGAGAGATGGAGCCCTCGGCAGTTAGCGAGGCCGGTTGTAGCCGGCGCCGAGGGCATCCAGGTGGGCCTGGCTTCTGAGCAGGAGGCAGAGCACGGAACCCGTGCCCCGTACTGGGAGTGGCGGCAGCAGCAGTGGTAGCGGAGCATGGACGGCTACCCACAAGTTAAAAAGTTGACTGTTTTATGGACTGTCACCCCTGTTGAACGCCCTCAGGTTCAGGAGGAGGCCATCTGCTCCGCAGGTGCGGGGTGGCAGAACAGGTTAAAGTTTTAGAAAACGTACCTCCCGATGTGGGAAGATGTATGATTGTAATGTGTTTATTTATCCTTTTTCCAGTTTTTATAAATGTTGGTGCCTAGACGGCCCGAGGACGGGCCGTGTTTTACCAAGGGGGTGTGTGACGCCCTGGCAAAGCCAGGTTGTCACAGAAAGAGTTAATCCTCCTTGGTAATCTGATCCCACACCGATGCAGCAGGACAAACCACAGCCCCCAGGGTAAGAGAAAAGCAGAGCAGAGGGGAGGGGCTGGAGCAGAGTGTTTGGAGAGACAGAGAGAAGAGAAGCATGGAGTTGTAGCTCCCAGGCTGAAAAGTGAAGCGTGCTCCGAGAGGGCCGGGACAGGCTGTGAGTGAGGAAGGGGCCAGAGGTAGCCGGGCAGGGTAGTGGCCCCCGGTACCTGGGTGACCCGGATCACTGCAGGGGAGTGTATTCCCCGTTCCCGGCTGAGGAGAAGGAGGAAGAGAGTGGAGAGAAAGGCACCTGGCTGCAGGGGTAGAACAACAGGAGCTGCTGCACCGTGTGTGGGACACTAACACCCCGTACCGAAGGCTGCGGACACCGGCAATTCCTATTTTACCAGTGACTCTGTGTGGAATACTTGTGAGTACGCCCGTGCCCTCGGGCACCACACCGCAGCACTGCGCCCTGCTCCCTGCTTACCCCATCACCGGGCCCCGGGACAACCAACCCCCTACCCACGGAGGGGAGAAATAACAACTAAGCTGCTCCCTGTCACCGCTCCCGGGATCCCCATAAAGAGCAGCGGTGGTGTCCACAATCACCTCAACCGTGGGTGGCGTCACGGACAATCTCCCTTACCAAATCCCCTTTTACTGTGGAGCCTGGGATCACAGACCGGGTCACGCCACCGTGATACCCACAGAAGTGACCCCGTGGCCCGGATCTGAGTACCCCCTGGTCCCCGGGCGACACATTCTCTTCGTCCTCCCAGTAGGACACAAAAAGGGCAACCCGGCGTCTAAATCCACGATTTCTCGATGGATCAGGACTGCCATCTGTGAGGCATACAAAGCACGAGGTGCCATTCCTTCTCAATCTGTGTGGGCCCACTCTACACGAGCAGTGGGTGCCTCCTGGGCTATCCGCCATCAGGCTTCGGCGGCCCAACTTTGCAAGGCCGCTACCTGGTCCAGTGTGCACACGTTCACAAAATTCTACAGAGTGCATACGCATGCCTCCGCGGATGCTGCTCTTGGAAGACAAGTCCTTCAGGCGGCAGTGGCCCATTTATAAGTGGCCACTGCTCAGTTCTTGACAGTGTTTTGATATGAGTTCACTGCAGTTGCAGTTGTTAGTCAGCTATTAGTCTGATGCTATACACTGTTAATAGTTCAGTTCCCACCCAGGGACTGCTTTTGGACGTCCCACTGTCTGTGTCCCCCAATGAAAAGGCGAGAAAGGAAAGGACATTTTTGTGTACTCACCGTAAAATGTCTTTCTTGGAGCCTTTCATTGGGGGACACAGCTCCCGCCCTTGTGGTTTTGGTTATCCTTTTCCTACTGCTTTTACACCAAACTGAGCTAGTTCCCGCCTAGCTGGGGTTATATGCTGTGGGAGGAGGAGCTAACTCTTTTTTAAACCTAGTGTCAAGCCTCCCCTGGAGACACCATATAACCCACTGTCTGTGTCCCCCAATGAAAGGCTCCAAGAAAGACATTTTATGGTGAGTACACAAAAATGTCCTTTTTGGGGGGGCAAGAAACTCCTGCATACAGTCCTGGATGGAATATGCTGAGCCTTGTCGTTCTGCAGCTGCTGTCTGCTCTCCTGAATACACTAGTGAATGGAGCATGCTGAGCCTTGTAGTTCTGCTCCCCCTGCCTCTCCCTCCAGCATACAGTACTGGATGGATGATGCTGAGCCTTGTAGTTCTGCAGCTGCTATTTGCTCTCCTCCATACAGACAGACAGCAGACAGCAGCTGCAGAACTACAAGGCTCAGCATACTCCATCCAGGACTGTATGCAGGATTGCACCAGGGCAATTCGGGATCAGCGGGGTAGAGTCCCGGAACTGTCACATCTAATGGATGCGGCAATTCCAGGCGGCTGCTTGGTGATATTGTAAGGGTGGTGGGCTCCCCATAACGTGGCGCTCTCCATCCTGACAATACCAGCCTCCAGCCGTGTGGCTTTATCCTGGCTGGTATCAAAATTGATGGGAACTGCCTTTTTTTTTTTTAATTAATTCTTTATTTTACTGCACGATATAGACCCGCCCACCAGCGGATGTGATTGGTTGTAGTGAGACAGCTGTCACTCATCGTGGGGGCGTGTCTGACTGCAACCAATCATGGGCGCCAGTGGGCGGGGAAGACACGGAATACCTGATTGAATAATGAAGCAGCAGCCATTTTCAAAAGAGGAAAAGCCGCCAGGGATTTGTGACAGCCGTGCAACAAGGCGCCCGTGATTGGTGAGTAGGAAAGATGGATTGTGCTGGGGACGCAGGACGCATGCAGATACGCAACGTGCGCACGTACTTAGTGTGAAAAGCCACGCTTTTGGTGATCAAACCGTTCTCGAATGTAAGGGGCACTTTGCACACTGCGACATCGCAGGCCGATGCTGCGATGCCGAGTGCGATAGTCCCCGCCCCCGTCGCAGCAGCGATATGTGGTGATAGCTGGCGTAGCGAAAATTAACGCTACGCCAGCTTCACACACACACTCACCTGCCGTGCGACGTCCCTGTGGCCGGCGACCCGCCTCCTTGTTAAGGGGGCGGGTCGTGCGGCGTCACTGCGACGTCACACGGCAGGCGGCCAATCGGAGCGGAGGGGCGGAGATGAGCAGGATGTAAACATCCTGCCCACCTCCTTCCTTCCGCATATCCTACGGAAGCCGCGGTGACGCCGGTAGGAGATGTTCCTCGCTCCTGCGGCTTCACACACAGCGATGTGTGCTGCCGCAGGAGCGAGGAACAACATCGGACCGTCGCATCAGCGTAATTATGAATTACGCCGACGCTGCACCGATGATACGATTACGACGCTTTTGCGCTCGTTAATCGTATCATCTAGGCTTTACACACTGCGATGTCGCATGCGATGCTGGATGTGCGTAACTTTCAATTTGACCCCACCGACATCGCACCTGCGATGTCGCAGTGTGCAAAGTGCCCCTAACTCGAACTGCCGAACTTTTAGCAAATCGTTCGAGTTCGTCGAACGACTCGAACACCCCCCCAAAATCACTCGAACATGAAATTGGAGAACCATTCGACTCGGACATCGCTCAACTCTAATCATTACCAGGTTGGGGTACCTTAGTAGAGAATTTGGGGACATTAACCCCGTAACAGTGTCAACAGCAGATCCTCGCCCCATAACAGTGTGTCATGACCACATTTCTTGCTTAAAATTTTATTTTCCTATTTTCCTCCTCTAAAACCAGGGTGCGTCTTATGGTCCGGTGCATCTTATAGTCCGAAAAATACGGTACTGTATCAACATGGGCTGAAAAGCCACTCTGCCAGGAAAAAGCCATTACTCAAAAAAAACATAAGAAAGACAGATTAATGTTTGCAAATGCACAAAGGAACAAAAACAGTACATTTTGGAGACATGCCCTGTGGTCAGATGAAACTAAAATTGAACTGTTTGGCCATAATAACCATCGCTACATTTGGAGGAAAAAGGGAAAAGCTTTGAAGCCTAAGAACACCATCCCAATTGTGAAACATGGGGGTGGCAGCATCATATTGGGGGTTGTTTTGCTGTAGGAGAGACTGGTGCACTTCACAAAATAGATGGCATCATGAGGAAAGATTATGTGGCAACACAGATGCAACTTCTGAAGACATCAGCCAGGAACTTAAAGCTTGGACGGAAATGGATCTTCCAAATGGACAATGACCCGAAGCTACTGCCAAACTGGTTACAAAGTGGCTTAAGGATAACAAAGGCAATGTTATGGAGCGGCCATCACAAAGGCCTGATTGCTGATGTATGTAAAGCACTATGGAATTAATTGCGCTATATAAGTGAATAAATATTCTATATTATCTCAATCCTATTGAAAATTTATGAGCAAAGCTGAAAAGGCCGGTGTAAGCAAGGTAACCAAACATGGCTCAGTTACACCAGTTCTCACAGGAGGAATGGGCCCACATTCCTACCAACTATTGTGAGAAGCTTGTGGTAGGAGATCTAAAACTTTTGACCCAAGTTATACAATTTAAGGGCAATTTTACCAAATACTAATGAAATGTCTGTAAACTTCTGAATTTTCAAAAAGTAATAAAAATGCCTTAAAACAGAGGTCTCAAACACGCGGGCCACATGAGGCCCCTTTGGCTGCTGGCCCGCAGATCCCGTGACAATCACGGCTCTATGCTGGGGGTCGGCACCAGCAGGACTTTACTGCATTTGAATCCATTTGCGGTGCTGCGCAGAGGAGCTGTCAGCTCTATTCCAGTTGCTGCTGCCTGGCAATTACATGCAAGGAGGTGACGTCATACAGCAATGTCACTTCCTTGCATCTGATTGGCAGGCCGCAGCCATTGGTATAGTCCAGACACAGCTCCTCTGCGCGGCACCACAAATTGATTCAAATGCAGTAAAGTCCTGCCAGCGCTGACCATCAGCATAGAGCCACGATCGTCACTGGGTCTGTGGGCCGCGATCATCACAGGCTGCAACAAGCAGGTAAGGTACGTGCTCAAGATCAGGACCCGCTGCGTCCTGGACGTGGCGGGTCCTGACCTGCAGGGCTGCAAGTCTCCTCCTTAGGAGACCACAGCTGCCTGTGCCCGCGATGAGGGTTTGGAGCGCTGCGGTCTCCTCGCTGTGTTTTGCCTAGGGAGGACACTTCTGACTCCGCAGCATAAATTTACATGCTGCGGCCTCTGCAAGCCGCACCGCAGGTCCATTTTCACTGCTGGCCGTACACGCACAGCAGGCATAGGGTTTTTAGAAATCCTATCCACTATGCTTGTACTGTACATAGCAGGGTTTTGGACGCAGCTGAAGCATGCTGCATCCAAAACTCTGCAAATACTGATCGTGGGCTCGGAGCCTGATAAGAGGGAACAGAGGAAAGGTGAGGAGATTTTATTTTTTTTGCGTATTATTAAACAATGGGCAGAATACTATAGGGATGGCCACAATACTACAGAGCACAATACTACAAGGATGGGCAGAATACTACAGGGATGGCCACAATACTACAGAGCAGAATACTACAAGGATGAGCAGAATACTACAGGGATGGCCACAATACTACAGGGATGGCCACAATACTACAGAACACAATACTACAAAGATAAGCTGAATATTACAGGGCACAATACTACAGGGATGGCCACAATACTACAGAGCACAATACTACAAAGATAAGCTGAATATTACAGGGCACAATACTACAGGGATGGCCACAATACTACAGAGCACAATACTACAAAGATAAGCTGAATATTACAGGGCACAATACTACAAGGATGGCTACAATACTACAGAGCACAATACTACAGGGATGGCCACAATACTACAAGGATGGGCACAATACTACAGGGTACAATTACAAGGATGGGCACAATACTACAGAGCACAATACTACAAGGATGGGCACAATACTACAGGGATGGCCACAATACTACAAGGATGGGCACAATACTACAAGGTACAAGGATGGGCACAATATTACTGGGCACAATACTACAGGGCACAAGGATGGGCACAATACTACAGGGTACTATACTACTGAGCACATACCAGAAGGATGGGCAGAATACTACTGGGCACAATACCACAAGCATGAGCACCTTACTACAGGGGACACGGATGGTGACATTACTGCAACCATGGGCACATTACTACAAGATGTTGGCTAAGATTACTATATGAAGAAGGTGATAAAATGTAAAAAAAAAATTCAAATAAACGTAAGGCATATACTAGGTAAAAGATACAGTCGACTTGGAGTATCGGACACCAGAAGTGAGTGGGCGTGACCTGCCAGAATTAGTAGGCTGGAGCGGAGATAGTGGGCATGACCGACCGCCGGACTTAGCTAACATTTTTTAAGTCCATGTAGTCTTGGAGTTCTCAAAATAGAAGTGGGACTCTGGGGCCAAGCCACCTCCTGCTTAATGAAAGCTTGTCATGGGTTGCATGCCAGGCTATGCCCACCAAGACGAGCATCACACCGACCAACTAAGTCGCAAGTATTCCACTTTATGCAAGGGGGGCTTCGCGCCCCCCCCCAACCCTACCCCCCCGGCTGCATCACCCATACCACTGTTTCTATTGTATAGAACTCCATGACTATGTGGACTTAAAAATTGTTTATTAAGTCCGGCCGGTCATGCCCACTATCTCTGCTCCCGTCCACTGTTTCCGGTTGGTCACGTCCACTCACTTCCAGTCCCTGAGACTAGAGGTATGTAAAAAATACAGTGACTTTTCTGTGCAGATTTAATAAATGGAAAATTTGCTGCTTATTACCTCACAGTATATTTATAGTCATATTATACGGTTACTGTAGCATCTTTTATTGCATCATCATAATGGTCTGCTCTGCAGCACACATTCCTCTATGGTGGAGGAATTAATTTTATACTAAAGGCTCCCATACACATTAGAGTAAAATTTGCCGATATTGGTTGGAATAATCAATAGTTTAACTCCTTCACGACCATTGATGTAACTATACATCATGAGAGGGAAGTTGTTCTTGACCAAGAACATATAGGTATGTCATGGCGATTGCTGGGGGTGAACGAGCTGTGCCTGGCGCAATTGCCAGGGACTCTGGTTTTCCAACAGCCGAGCTCCGCCCCCCACAGCTAGAGATAGTGCCTGCACCGTCCTTGGCTGTTTAAACTCATAAATGCCGCAAACGATATAGTGGCATTTAGGGGTTTGGGGAGGGATTGTTTTCCCTCTCCCATCTGATGAGTGCCCCCGCAATGTAATTGTGAGGGCCTGATTGTCGCCATGGTGACCTGAGATCGTCATAACGACCTCCGGGTGACCAGACTATGGAAAACCTCAGTGATCATGCCTGCAGCATAATCCCTGAAGCTTCTCACAGTGCAGCGGTGATACCTGCAGTGTACAGCAATGATCTGTCATTGCAATACAGTGCATCTGCGATCAGAGCAGTGAAAGTAAAAAGTAAAAAAAAAAGTTAAAATATATATAATAAAACAAAAACAGAAATAAAAACAAATCAACATTTTTTTTTCTCCCAATATATAGTTTTTTGTATTTTTTCCTTCCCATGACAGCACCAAACATGAGAGAGTGTATCCAACCCCAGGAACAGGAAACCTTTCTAAAAATAAAAGGGGCGGCACCTCTCCAAATCCCCAGTGTGGTTTCCTGTTCCTGGAAGAGGATACCGGAGTTTATTTGGGAAAACTTCTCCTGAGGATTGGCTCTCGGCGGGCCAGGAGGTCCTGGGGATCCAGGTGTCACAGGGGCTGCACTGGTCACATGAGGCGGTTCCCTTCCCCCATGCCTGACATCGCATGAACTAGGAGGTTCCCTGGGCCCCAATTGGCCTGCCAGTTCCAGGGGTTGCTGAGAAGGTTTTGGGTCCTGGCCAGGGTCTGTCTCTATGTGCGGCATCTGGAGCAGTGACACTGCGGACACTTCACGATTCAGAAAGCAGAGCCGCATTCGCCATCACACCCCAGGGAGAGCTTACAGCAAACTTCTTGGCCGATGCCTCGTTAGATGAGGTAAGGTCCGATGCCTCGGTAGATGGGGTAAGGTTAGCCGCTTGTGCTTGTACCCTTTCCAACTCCAGTAGGCGTGTGTTATGGCTAAAGAACTGGAATGCTGATTTTCAGTCCAAAGTGAAAGTATGCGCAGTACCATGCCAAGGAGACTCTGTTTGGATCAGCCCAAGACGACATCCTAGAGAAGGCAGGAGACAAGAAACGTGTGTGTTCCCCCTCTGGATACAGGTTCAGAGATTCCTTTCAGACCTCAGGGAGGAAGGTAGGGCCAAAAGGAGAGCAATATTAGGGGGTGCCCTTGGGGAAGAGATAAGGTCCAAAACAAGGGTTTTTTGTTCAACAGACCCTCCTATAAGGGATTTCCCAAGGGGCAATGACACCAGGTCTCTGGTGGGAGGAAGACTGAAGCAAGTTTATCCCCAGTGGGCTGATGTTCCTGCCTCTGCTCTGTTTGGATGTTAAAAACCATATCCCTTGGTCTAAGGCTAACTTTTTCTTCCCTCCCGCCTCAATGAGTAATAACTTCCCGAGTAGCCCCAAAAATCAGAGGGTTCTAGAGTAGGAAGTCCTTTCATTATTAGGGAAAAAGGTATTGATCAGGGTGCCGGAGTTAGAAATGGGAACCGGGTTTTACTTCAACCTATTTCTAATAAAAAACACCCGATGAGTCCTTCATGACCATCTTCAATCTAAGATCTCTGAATTACTACATGGAAGTGGAAAGATTTATGATGGAGACCCTCAAGTCAGCAGTGGGACTACTTTTGTTAGATGGCATTAATAGACCTGACGGACGCATACTACTATGTCCTGATCCACAAAGACCTCCAAAAATATGAGGCTGGCAGTGAGAATCGAGGTGAAATTGACTCACTTCAATACCAGTGCTTCCCATTTAACATTTCAATAGCTCCAAGAGTATTCACCAAAATTGTGGTGGAGATGGCATCCTATTTAAAAAAAAAAAAAAAAAAAAAAGAGACATTTTAATAGTCCCATACCTTGACAAATTTTTGGTTGTGGGTAGGTCAGAAAGGGATTGTTCAGCAGCCGTCAGTCCTCAGTCCTCTCAGAACTAGGATGGTTGATAAGTGAGGCAAAGTCAAGGAAAGACCCTGCTCAGATTCAGTTATTTTTGGGCATCAGTTTGGACTCAGTGGGGCAGTATTGCTTTCTCTCACTGGAAAAAATATTAAAAATAAAACAGAAAATGCTATCAGCTCAAAGGTGGTCAGAAATGTTACTAAGACTAGCAATGTCTTTATTAGGGTCCCTAACGTCTATGATACCCGCGATCTAGTGGCCTCAGTTCCACACAAGAAGCATTCAGGGACAGGTTTTCTCCATTCAGAGCTGGACTTAGAACACACGTTCCAGCTATCACAAAAAGTCCTAAGATCACTGGATTGGTGACGGGACAAACTGAATCTGGGGAAAAGGGTTCCTGGGAACGCTGAAGAGCCGGTAGTTATCACCGCAAACGTCAGTCCGGTGGGTAAAGGAGCCCGATAAAGGGCCACTACTTTGATATTCAGAAATGTTTCCTGTTGCGCATACACTCTCTCACATATGGTGCTGTCATGGTCTGGAAAATCCAGTTACTGGTAACTAATTATCATATATTTTTTTTTTTACACAAATATATTTGGTACTGCGGAATCCCTAACAACCTGCTCTATAAAACTGTCACACTAGTTAACTCCTTCAGTGAACCCCGTAAAAAAAAAATATTAAAAAGCATAGCAAAACTGTCTTTTCATTATACAGCTGACAAAAAAGTGGTATAAAACGTGATTGAAAAGTCACATACAGCTCCAGCCGCCAAAAAAAGCTATAGCTCTCAGAATACAGCAATGCAAAAACTGTTTTTCTTTTTCTATCAAATAGTTTTTATTTTTATGGTGTTAAAGCGACAAAACATAACAAAAAAAAAACTATATAAATGTGGTATCACTGTAATTGCACTCACTCGAAAAATAAAGTTGTCTTATCGCTTTAACTGCACTGTGAACAGCGTAAAAAAACCCAATTCCTTTATTGCTGTTTCTTCTTGATTCTGCCTCACAAAAAGTGGCATAGAAAGCGATCAAAAAATATTATGTAGCCCAAAATGGTAGCAATAAAAATTCCAACTCCTCTCGCAAAAAACAAGCCTTCACATGACTCTTGGCAGAAAACTAAAAAACTATAATTTTCACAATTCAGTAATGTGATAGTAGCCAAACCTAAAATAACTACTGTATTTTTCGGATTATAAGACGCACTTTTCCTCTCAAAAATTTGGGAGGAAAATGAGGGGTGCATCTTAAAATCCGAATGTAGCTGCCGGTCCTGGTCAGTACGGCTCTGTTGTGTGCATCAGGCGGCGCCACTCTGTTCGGCTCGGCGCGTGGCTGCTCTGTTCTGCTCAGCATGCGGCTGCTCTGGTCTGCTAGGCTCGGCGCGCGGCTGCTCTGGTCTGCTCGGCGCGTGGCTGCTCTGGTCTGCTCGGCGCGCGGCTGCTCTGCTCTGTACACAGCTGCTCTGTTCTGCACGGTGCGTGGCTGCTCTGGTCTGCTCGGCTCGGTGCGCGGCTGCTCTGGTCTGCTCGGCTCGGAGAGCGGATGCTCTGGTCTGCTCGGCGCGCGGCTGCTCTGGTCTGCTCGGCGCGCGGGTGCTCTGTGCAGCAGGCGGTCATTCTGTAGATGTTCGTGGTCAGGGATTCAAATAATTGCACCTAGAGTCAGCGCCTGCGCAGATGGAGCTCTCAGCTCAAGCTGTCATCTGCGCATGCGCCGACTCTCGCTGCCATTATTTGAAGCCCTCACCGTGGACTGCCGACATCTTCAGAATGCCCCCCTGCACAGAGCAGAGCGGTATCACCGGCCCCGCACAGAGCAGAGACCGCAGTGAGTTTCTGGGCCTCCCTCTGTACCATTGTCAGCATCACAGTACTCCAGTACCGCCCCTGCCTTCTGTGACTCCCGCTCCGCTGCTGCCCCCTCTCCCTGGTAAGACACCACCAGATTATATAATGGACCCCAATTTTTTTTTCACCTTTTTTTTTCTCCAAATTTGGGGTGCGCCTTATATTCTGGTGCGTCTTATAAAACGAAAAATACGGTATATAAATTTGAGATCGCTGTAATCCTTCTGAGCAGAGGAATAAAATAAATAAAACCAATTTCAACTGCTATTGGTTTGTTCATTCTTCCTCTCAAAGGCGCAGCTCATGTTTATCCTGATCTCTACGCTGAGCGCTTACACCAGGGATTACATGTAAATGTACGTGCCCATGATCAGGAATAGCTGCGTTTTGGAGGCATCGTATATTCGGTGCATCCAAAATGCTGCACTGTGCACTACAAACACAGTGGATGGAAATTATAGCAGTCCCATGCTCACTGTGCTTTTTTCCTCAGCGTAAAGTAACATGCAGCTCAGCTTCCATATATGACCTGCCTATAATAAGTCAAAGTCCTCCTAAATATTTCATAAATGATCAAATACAATTCACACCAATTTTAACCAAATAAATTGAAAAAACCTGAATGCTAAATATTAATGAATACTACCTATGCAAATATATAGCAAAAATTCAATATACCTTAGAATCTTCCACAATAAATGGTTAACAGACCCCAAATATAAAAAGTATGGAGATTGTCGCTGCTGGTGACTCCCAGGCTGTGGAGGAGAGAAGCCGCCAGACACTGCCGCGTACAGGCCGGAGCCGCGCACCGAGTGGCCGAGGAGGAGGAGCCAGGCGCTGGCTGGATGGAAGAGCCGCTCCGAAAAGGCGTCCCCTCCATACCATCCTACTGACTGCACCTGGAAGCCCCTTCATTAAAGAGGGTGCAGGACAGGGGGTATGATCCGTGAGAGGGCCCCCGGGAAGAGTCCGGACGAGATGTATGTTCAGCAGAAGGTGCGGGTCTTACTCATGCTGCGGAAGATGGGCTCTAACTTGACTCCCAGTGAAAAGGCGTATAGGGCTCTGCCAATGTGACATGGCACCTGCAAAACACTCAAACTAAATCTGAACTGAAATATGGCGCTCCTTTTTTTCTTCACTTTGCACCAGTGGTGTACCGCCAATGTAGGCAGACCATGCGGCCTATATGGGGCCTATGAGTCAGGGGAGCTGGTGCTAGAGGCAGCATCGGGCCCCCCTCGCTTGTGGGGGTCATTGCCCATTATCGCACAAAACCATGATGAGAGAGGGAGTGGAGCGGTCCTTTCCCTCCTTCATCATTTTCTCCCTGTGCCTATGATCAACATCTCAGTTCAGCAGAGCGCGGTAATATCACTACTGCGCGCCGCTGTGCTGAGACATGCAGAGCGCAGGACTCTGATCGGAGCAGTGGGGAATGAGGAGAGGTGAGTACTTGTTTATTTTTTTCTTTAATCAGTGAGTGCACGATTACCAGAGGTCTATGGGGGTGCATTAAACATTATGTGGGCTTCATAATACAATATGAAGGACTATGGTGGATACCTTATTCATGGACTGTGGGGTGCATTGAAAGGTAAGGTGGCTGTGTAATACAATATGAACGACTATGGGGGCTGCATTATAATATATAAAGGACTATGGGGAGTGTATTATACAGTAATGCATAGAGGACTATGTGGGAATTATAATACATGAAGGATTATGGGGGTGTATAATAATATATGGAGGACTATGGGGCGTGCATTATGTGACGCCCTGGCAAAACCAGGTAGTCACAAAAGAGTTAATCCACCTTGACACCAACACAGTCCCCACACAGATATACAGTACACCAGCCAATCAGACCCTACTCACCCCCTCCCCAGGAAAATGGGAGGGGGCGAGAGGAGCTTAGGAAGTGCAGAGAGGAGTTAAGTTTCAGTTTGTGCTGTAATCAGTGAAGAGCTGACAGGAAGGAGTTGCAGCTCCCTGGAGAAGGTGGTAGTTGGGGTTGGAGCCCTGGACTACCGGACTAGGTGGCAGTGAGGGCCACAGGCGACGGAGATCCAGTCGCAGGGAACCTGAGGCCGACCGGGACAGGGTTGTAGCCCGCCGGTGCCGAGAAAGGGGATCCGGTCCGGAGGCCGCTCAAGCGGACTAGTCCAGGCAAGAAAGAGACAGACAGAGAGTTTGGAAGGAAGGGCCCCTGGTTGTATATCTGGGTGTGGGACCCGAAGACACCCACCAAAGGTGACCGGCCATTGGCAATTTGGTTTACAATACAGACTGTGTGTGGTTACTGACTGTCCAAATCATCAGCAGCTCATGCAGCACCACGACAACCGAACTGTGAGTTTCCTGCTCCCTGAAAACCCTCACAATACTCTGGGCCCCGGGACTACACCTCCCCTACCCGTGGAGGGGATTCCACCTTGCTGCCCCGCTCCATCAGTCCCGGGCACTCACATACAAGGCAGCGGCGGTATCACCAACCTTCACCGCAACCCACGGGTGGCGTCACAGACAACTCCCCTGTAAATATTCCCTTTTCAATCGTGAGTGACAGACGGCTGCGCGAGCCCCGGATCCGGCTGCCACTCGAGCCACAGCCACCACCCGGATCCGAGTGCGGCCCGCCGGTTGTGATCTGTCTCTTGCCCGCGACACATTATACAGCAATACATGGAGGGTTATAGGGTGGGATTAAAGTATATGGCGGACTATGGGGGCTGCATTATAATATATGGAGGACTATGGGGGCTACCTTATACATGGACTATGGGGGTGCATTATAAAACATGGAAGACTGGGGGCTGCATTATAATACATGCTGGGCTATTTCGCTGCATTATAGAAAGAAAGAGAAAAAGCGATCAGGGAGCCCAATTATACAAAGAACAATCAATTTCATCAAAAATAGATTTTTATTGAGAATAAATATTGAATATTAATTATCTATCAAATACACAAGTGCTTGTTTGACAACTCTATATGCATCAACAATATACATGTAACGGAACCGTATCATGAAAAATATATATTCTAGAATGGATAAAATTATCATACATAAGTCAAAGATATATAATCCTTGAAGCTATAGAATATAAATTGAAACAAATATATATAGTAACAGAAATATCTGTAGATCAACAGGGATCACTTTTGCTGCACCAAGGTGTACTGCAACTCTAGTGCTTCAAGTAATATCAAACCCAGAATCGCTGGACATAGGAATGTAGCAGATATCGTTACAGACCACCAGGGGTCACTCTTGCTACACCACAGTCATATCTACCCTACTATTCACAATTACCCAATATTGGTTATTAAGTCAGTTAGGGATATGCCCATATAAACCCATAATGGTGAATTACCAATCAGAATTGTAAATACAGGATTGTTACTACATACATATACCCAAATAAACGGTTACTGTTAGAAAAGTGTGACACCCGACACGTGTTTCGGTTTCTTCGTCAGGGGGCGTGCCCAATCGACCGGAGAGGTTTAAATACAGCCCACCTCCAATCACCGCACATTACCATTAGTGACGCGCGCACCATCATTGCAACTCATCGACGCGAGGTCGTCCGCCGCGTCACAGATCATCTGACCCAGGGAAACATGTGACTCAAGTACAGAGGAGCCGTGGAGACACAGCGAGCTGAACAAGCGCCGATAACCTATGACAGCCGCGCGTTCAGGTGTGGGGCAAAATTAGAATTTATATCATGAATGCAAATTTAGGATTTAAATAGAGAGATTTTTGCAAACACATTATTTGTCAAGAGATACAAGTAAATCTATGTAGCCAGACAGCAATAAATAAAGAAGAGGGAATTCGTTCGTTGGATAATGATATAATACCCAAAAGCAAGACACATAGGACCATTGTACACATTGGTATCATTGTAAGATGTGATCAAGCAGCAAGTTCATTTGGATACTTAGAGAATGCTAAGCAGAACTGGGTCTGTCAATATGTGTGATGGGGGACTACTTGATTATCCCCAATACTATGTATTGTGGGAGATGTACCCTCTTATGTAATATATACAAGTTTTAATATTTATAATAACATCATTTACACATGTTCTGTCCGTTCTAACCTAATATTTATGATATGTATCCTGTATAGGGGTATTTGAACGTTAACATAGGCATAATGATTTATACTTTATTTATTGCTGTCTGGCTACATAGATTTACTTGTATCTCTTGACAAATATTGTGTTTGCAATTTCCAGGGAATAGAAGTATAATCATGGATTGATTTATTCATTCACTATCTTTCACATATATTTAGATTCTGTAATGAATAGTACACTTATTATGTGGTCAAAAATCTCTCTATTTAAATCCTAAATTTGCATTCATGATATAAATTCTAATTTTGCCCCACACCTGAACGCGCGGCTGTCATAGGTTATCGGCGCTTGTTCGGCTCGCTGTGTCTCCACGGCTCCTCTGTACTCGGGTCACGTGTTGCCCTGGGTCAGATGATCTGTGACGCGGCGGCCGACCTCGCGTCGGTGAGTTGCCATGACAGCGCATGCGTCACTAATGGTGATGTGCGGTGATTGGAGGTGGGCTGTATTTAAACCTCCTTTCCGGTCGATCAGGCATGCCCCCTGACGAAGAAACCGAAACACGTGTTGGGTGTCACACGCTTCCAACGGTAACCGTTCATTTAGGTATATATATGTATGTAGTAACAATCCTGTATTTACAATTCTGATTGGTAATTCACCATTATGGGTTTATATGGGCATATCCCTAACTGACTTAACCAATATTGGGTAATTGTGAATAGTAGGGTAGATATGACTGTGGTGTAGCAAGAGTGACCCCTGGTGGTCTGTAACGATATCTGCTACATTCCTATGTCCAGCGATTCTGGGTTTGATATTACTTGAAGCACTAGAGTTTCAGTACACCTTGGTGCAGCAAAAGTGATCCCTGTTGATCTACAGATATTTCTGTTACTATATATATTTGTTTCAATTTATATTCTATAGCTTCAAGGATTATATATCTTTGACTTATGTATGATAATTTTATCCATTCTAGAATATATATTTATATATTTTTCATGATACGGTTCCATTACATGTATATTGTTGATGCATATAGAGTTGTCCAAACAAGCACTTGTGTATTTGATAGATAATTAATATTCAATATTTATTCTCAATAAAAATCTATTTTTGATGAAATTGATTGTTCTTTGTATAATTGGGCTCCCTGATCGCTTTTTCTCTTTCTTTCTTTCTAAATGTGGTTATGCGATTTTTGCCCATATATAGTCCTTGATATTACTAGATTGATTTAATAATGTACACTATCTAGTGATATATTATGTATCTGAAATCACTGTTTAAAATCCTCTTTGTTGGCTACATTATAATATCTGGAGGACTATGGGGAGTGCATTATACAATAATACATGAAGGACTATGGGGTGCAGCATAATATATAGAGGACTATGGGGTGATTATAATACATGGAGGACTGTGGGGTGAATTATAATATATTGAGGATTATGGGGTGAATTATACAAGAAGGACTATGGGATGAATTAAAATACATAGGGGACTATGGGAGGTGCATTATAATATATGGAGGTCTATGGGGAGTGTATTATAATACATGGAGGACTATGGGGTGCATTCTAATATATAAAGGGTTACGTGAGACCCATTATACTATATGGAAGGCTATGTGGGGGCCATTATAGTATTTGGGTAGCTATGAGGGAGCCTTTGTATTTCTTTATCGTTCCTTATGGGAGACCCAAACCATGGGTGTATAGCTTCTGCCTCCGGAGGACACACAAAGTACTACACTCAAACGTGTAGCTCCTCCCTCCGGGCTATATACACCCCCTGGATGACAATCTACCCAGTTCAATGCTTTGTGTTTCAGGAGGATCACACACTTGCATTCTCTGATATTTTTTTATTTTTATTTTTAAAGATTTGGAAGAAAAGCGGGTCCAGTCTGGACTCCCGGCATGTCCCTTCACACCCCACTCTGTCGGGTGCTGTTAAGGTTGACTTTATAAGGCTGGAGCCTTCACATGCCGCGCTCCTTCACACCCTCTGTCGAGGCTCTGTTTGAAGTGGGAGCCTCCACGGTCCTCTCTGCTCGCAGAAGGCCGGTCTCCATCCGCAGCCCTGTCTGGTCCCTGCTGGAAGGAGCGTTACCCCCATTCAGGGACATGGCCCTGCGTCTCAAGAGCTAAGTATTGAGACGTTTTTTCAGGGGTCCCGGGTTGTTTTATTTGGGGGACAGTATGTGCTTTAGCGTTACTGTTAATTCCGGACGGTTCTGGGGGTTTCCCCTGAGAACCGCGCCGAAGGTGCCTGCTCGTCGGCCGCTTTTTAAAATCTAGGCCCCGGCTTCTGTTTGGGCCTAGTTTCGTTTTCGGCTTCTCTGCATGTTTTGCATACAGCGCCGCCCACCGCCCGACCAGCAGAGGGGAGGGCACTCCTCTCTGGGGAGATGTTCCCTCCCCTGTATTTCTTCCTGTATCTCTCTGCCCTCCGTTTTTTCCCGCTCTTGGGGCTTATACACGCCCCCCCTCTTCTCCCAGCGCCATTTTCTCAGCGTTCCTACACTGGAAGGCGCTGGATGCTGCAGCTGCATACTGTTAGAAGGCTGACGCTTCACAGGGGAGCGGTGGAATCCGGAGGGCACACAGAGAGCACGGGCTGGTAAGCCACAACCTCTGGTTGTGGACTTTTATTACACTCTCAGGCTTTCTACAGGAGTGTATTCTGGCTGCAGAGCTTCCACCATCAGCAGCATGTCTGTCACTAGGAGCAAGGCTGCAAACATGTACGCTATATGCACTGCGTGTAAGCTCATTCTGCCAGAGCCAAGCACATACCCACATTGTGATGCCTGTGCTAACATGTTTGTGTCTCAGCCTGGAGCCGCCTCAGGGGTCCCTCTGGCTGCTCCGGCCCCGGTGGCTGAACCCCCGGCTTGGGTAGCTTCCTTTTCACAAGCTATTTCCCAGTCTTTTGCCGACTCCATGGGGCAGCTGTCCCGGACACTGCTGTCCATGCATCAGCCCCCTTCTCAGGGTGTCTCTGCGGCTCCGAGCTCTGCAGAGCCCTCAGAGCATGTCCTAGGACCCCGTCCCCCTAAACGGAGACGCAGGGAACCTTCTCCTTCCTCGTCCCACGGCTCTGATTCACAAGCCGAGGTGCAGGGCGAGGAGGATTCGTTTACTGTGGGCTCAGACGCTGCCTCTATGTACCCCATTGACTTGTCTGAGGGTGATGCGGATGTTAGTGACTTGATTGCGTCCATTAACTCCGTACTGAACCTCAACCCACAAGAGTCAGAGGAACAACCCTCTCTGATAGAGGTACACCAGTTTACCTCTCCTAAGAAACCTAGGAGTATGTTTTTTAACCACTCCAGCTTTCAGACCACTGTTAACAAGCCCAGGGCCTGTCCTGACAAACGTTTTCCGAAGCGTAGTTCAGATGACCGTTTTCCTTTTCCACCGGAGGTGGTTAAGGACTGGGCCCAGTCCCCAAAGGTAGACCCTCCGGTGTCCAGAATCTCAGCCCGCACAGTCGTAGCTGTGGCTGATGGCACTTCTCTTAAGGATCCCACTGACCGCCAGGTTGACCTTCTGGCCAAGTCTGTATATGAGGCGGCAGGAGCCTCGTTCTCCCCGTCTTTTGCGGCAGTGTGGGCTCTTAAGGCAGTCTCTGCCTCTCTGGCGGAGATTCATTCCCTCTCCAGGGACTCTGTTCCTGAGACGGATGCCTTAACTTCTCAAGCTTCGGCTTTTGCATCCTATGCCATGTCTGCCATCCTGGAGGCTTCTCACCGCACTGCGGTGGCCTCCGCTAACTCCCTCGCGATCCGCAGGATCTTGTGGCTTCGAGAGTGGAAAGCAGACGCTTCCTCTAAGAAGTACCTTGCGAGTCTCCCTTTTGCTGGGTCCCGGCTGTTTGGGGAACATCTGGATGATATAATTAAGGAAGCTACTGGCGGGAAGAGTACTTCCTTGCCACAAGCTAAAGCCAAGAAACCTGTCCAGGGCAGGAACCAATCGAGGTTTCGTTCCTTTCGTTCCTCTAACTGGTCGTCCTCTAAGCCCTCGGCCTCGTCCACTACCGCAGTCAAGGATCGTAAATCCAACTGGCGCGCAAAGCCGCGTCCTCAAAAGACCGGAGGAGCCGCTGCCACTAAGGCAGCCTCCTCGTGACTATCTGGCCGCGCCAGCAACGTCCTTAGTCGGTGGCAGGCTCTCCCACTTTGGCGACGTGTGGTTGCAACACGTCTCCGATCAGTGGGTGCGGGATATCATCTCCCACGGCTACAGGATAGAATTTTCTTCCAGCCCGCCAAACAGATTTTTTCTGTCCACCCCCCCCTGCTCCAAAGCCGCCGCCTTCTCTCAGGCCGTGGCATCCCTGCAGGCCAACGGTGTAATTGTTCCGGTTCCCGCCCGGGAACGGTTCAGCGGTTTCTACTCAAACCTCTTTCTAGTCCCCAAAAAGGACGGTTCCTTCCGGCCCATCCTGGATCTCAAGCTTCTCAACAAGCATGTTCAGGTGCGGCACTTTCGCATGGAATCTCTGAGATCGGTCATTGCCTCAATGACCCAAGGAGATTTTCTGGCATCCATCGACATCAGAGATGCCTATCTGCATGTGCCTATTGCGGTTTCACACCAGCGTTGGCTACGCTTTGCGATCGGAGAGGAACATTTCCAATTCGTGGCTCTCCCCTTCGGCTTAGCCACGGCCCCTCGAGTATTCACCAAGGTCATGGCAGCAGTGGTTGCGGTCCTGCACCTCCAGGGGTTGGCAGTGATTCCTTACCTGGACGACCTTCTAGTCAAGGCCTCATCCAGTGCAGACTGCCAGCGGAGTGTCTCTCTCACTCTCGCCACGCTAGTTCAGTTCGGGTGGCTTGTCAACCTGCCCAAGTCCACTCTGACCCCGACCCAGGTGCTTTTGTACCTAGGGATGCAATTCGAGACTCTGCCGGCACTTGTCAAGTTGCCCTTAGTCAAACAGCAGTCCCTTCGTCTGGCGGTGCGCTCTCTGCTGAGGCACCGCCGTCATTCCATCAGACACCTCATGCAGGTGCTGGGTCAGATGGTGGCGTCCATGGAAGCGGTTCCCTTTGCTCAGTTCCATCTGCGTCCCCTGCAGCTGGACATTCTCCGCTGTTGGGACAAGCGGATCTCTTCCTTGCACAGGCAGGTGGCTCTGTCGTCACAGACCAGGAGCTCCCTTCAGTGGTGGCTTCGGCCCCTCTCTCTGTCTCAGGGACGCTCCTTCCTGACTCCGTCCTGGGTGATCCTCACCACGGATGCCAGCCTCTCCGGTTGGGGAGCAGTATTTCTCCATCACCGAGCACAGGGCACTTGGACTCCGTCCGAATCAGCCCTCTCGATCAATGTGCTGGAGATCAGAGCTGTGTTTCTAGCTCTCCTAGCCTTTCACCACCTGTTGGCGGGCAAGCACATTCGAGTTCAGTCGGACAACGCGACAGCGGTTGCCTACATCAATCACCAGGGCGGGACTCACAGCCGTCTGGCGATGTTGGAGGTTCAACGAATCCTCCAGTGGACGGAGGACTCCAAGTCCACCATGTCTGCAGTCCACATCCCAGGCGTGGAAAACTGGGAGGCCGATTACCTCAGCCGTCAAACCGTGGACAGCGGCGAGTGGGCCCTGCATCCGTCAGTGTTCAGATCAATCTGCCGCAAGTGGGGCACTCCGTAAGTGGACCTAATGGCATCCCGGCACAACAACAAGGTTCCGGTTTACGTGGCTCGCTCCCACGATCCTCAGGCCTTCGCAGCAGACGCACTGGTTCAAGATTGGTCTCAGTTCCGTCTGGCCTATGTGTTTCCCCCTCTAGCGCTCTTGCCCAGGGTTCTGCGCAAGATCAGAATGGAGGGCCGGCGAGTCATACTCATTGCTCCGGACTGGCCCAGGCGAGCCTGGTACCCAGACCTGCTCCGTCTGTCCGTAGAGGTGCCGTGGCATCTCCCGGACCGCCCAGACCTTCTCTCTCAAGGTCCGTTCTTCCGCCAGAATTCTGCGGCTCTCAGATTGACGGCGTGGCTCTTGAGTCCTGGATCCTGACGGCGTCAGGCATTCCCTCTGAGGTCATCTCCACCATGACTCAGGCTCGGAAGTCTTCCTCGGCCAAGATTTACCACAGGACTTGGAGGATTTTCCTGTCCTGGTGTCGCTCTTCCGACCATGCTCCTTGGCCGTTCTCCTTGCCGACCATCCTGTCTTTTCTACAGTCCGGTCTACAGCTAGGACTGTCCCTCAATTCCCTCAAGGGACAGGTGTCGGCTCTGTCGGTATTGTTCCAGCGGCGTATCGCCCGACTGGCTCAGGTGCGCACCTTCATGCAGGGCGCATCTCACATCATTCCTCCTTACCGGCGGCCCTTGGATCCCTGGGACCTTAATCTGGTCCTCACGGCCTTACAGAAACCCCCCTTTGAGCCTCTCAGGGAGGTTCCCTTGTTTCGACTTTCACAGAAAGTTGTTTTTCTAGTAGCCATAACTTCTCTCAGGAGAGTTTCTGATTTGGCTGCGCTCTCTTCGGAATCCCCCTTTTTGGTGTTTCACCAAGACAAGGTGGTTCTTCGTCCGTCTCCGGACTTTCTCCCTAAGGTGGTGTCTCCTTTCCACCTTAACCAGGACATTTCATTGCCTTCTCTTTGTCTGGCCCCTGTGCATCGCTTTGAAAAGGCGTTGCATACCTTGGATTTGGTGCGGGCGCTCCGAATCTATGTGTCACGCACCGCCGTTTTTAGGCGGTGCACCTCACTTTTTGTGCTAACCACTGGTCAGCGCAAAGGTCTCGCTGCTTCTAAACCGACCCTAGCTCGTTGGATCAGGTCGGCTATCACCGATGCCTACCAGTGTTCTCAGGTGCCTCTCCCGCCAGGGATTAAGGCGCACTCGACCAGAGCTGGCGGTGCCTCCTGGGCTTTCAGGCACCAGGCTACGGCTCAGCAGGTTTGTCAGGCTGCCACGTGGTCCAGTCTGCACACTTTTTCGAAGCACTACCAGGTGCATGCTCATGCTTCGGCAGATGCGAGCTTGGGCAGACGCATTCTTCAGGCGGCTGTCGCCCATTTGTGAAGTTAGGTTTTGCCTACTTCTCAGTTTGGTTTATTCCCACCCATGGACTGCTTTGGAACGTCCCATGGTTTGGGTCTCCCATAAGGAACGATAAAGAAAAAGAGAATTTTGTTTACTTACCGTAAATTCTTTTTCTTATAGTTCCGACATGGGAGACCCAGCACCCTCCCTGTTGCCTGTTGGCAGTTTTTTTGTTCCGTGTGTTTCACCGGCTGTTGTTAGTAGTCAGAGTTACGGTTATTCCGAGTTTTACTCTATCTCTACTTATGGGTGGATGTCCTCCTTCAGCTTTTGCACTGAACTGGGTAGATTGTCATCCAGGGGGTGTATATAGCCCGGAGGGAGGAGCTACACGTTTGAGTGTAGTACTTTGTGTGTCCTCCGGAGGCAGAAGCTATACACCCATGGTTTGGGTCTCCCATGTCGGAACTATAAGAAAAAGAATTTACGGTAAGTAAACAAAATTCTCTTTTTTATGGAGGGCCATTGCACTTTATGCAAGCAAGTGTGAAAATTTGTGTTGTGTCCATCATACTGTGCGGAGGGCTGTGTGGGGGTCATTATACTATTTGGAGGCTTTAAAAATAACCAAAATTGCCAAAACACAAGGGAACATATACAAGTATATCAATTTATCTCAACCATGGAAAAGTAGAAGGGAAGATAGCCCAGGCTACCTGCACAAAAACAATTGAAATAACCAAAATACAAAGCAAATAGCCAATTAAAATAACAAATTTTATTAGAGTTAATTAAAAGGTTTAAAAAAAGGTAAATAACAAGTGACTGAAGAATACCAGCAAGGAACAGAAGGAGGAAAAAATCAATGAAAGATGTGGCTGTACACAATATGTATAGCTCTACTCCATACCACCAGAGATTAATTAGAAGTATTTAGATATACAGCACAAGTGTGCATAAGAAAGCTCTGATGGAATTAGAGCAGGGCAAAACAATAAAGTACAAATCACAAAGAAATAAAGTACTGTTTAAAGGTGTAGGAAACCAAATCTATTAATAGATTACCCAGTGGCATCTCCTCCTGCTGGTGCTGGCGTCCGTCCCTACACGTGTTTCAGCATGAAAGCCTTCGTCAGGAGGGTTAGAAGGGGCCATTATACTGTATGAAGGCCCATTATAATGCATGGACACCTGCGTGGGGATCACACTGTGTTGGGGGTATTCATTCATTGCCGTGGTAGTTGTAGGGGGGTACTTTGAGGAGGAATTCACTGTGGGGATCATACAGTGTTTGTGAGGCAATTTTGTTGGCATCATACTTTATGGCTGCAATGAAAAGGGAACCAGGAGGCTTCAATAGGACTGCAATTACTTTGAAAGGGCTAAAAGGTTGTAAGATATGTTCCTATGTGACCAAGCCAAATATTATTATAATTAATAATAACAATAATAATAATAATAATAATAATAATAATAGTGTTTTTTTGGGGGGGGAGTGGCAATTAGAAATTCTGCTATGGGGCCCCATGATTTCTATGTACGCCCCTGCTTTGCACTGTCCCTCACAGGCAGTTTTTGACCACATATGGAGTACTGTAGTTAGGAGAATTTGTTCAACAAATTGGTGCTTTATCTCCTCTTCCCTAGTGAAAGGGATTAAAGCAACATTTTTGAGCTTTAAAAATGTACATTTTTCATTTTCACAGCTCAACGTTATACAATTCTGTGAAGCACCTGGGGTTTCCAGGTGCTCACCACACATCTAGGTAAACTCTGTAAAGTCTAGTTTCCAAAATGGGATCACTTGTGGGGGATGTCCACTATTTGGCCACATCAGTGGTTCTCCAAACGTGAAAAAGTCAAATGGCGCTCCTTCCCTTCCAAGCCCTGCCATGTGCTCAAACAGTAGATTTCCACCACACATGGGGTATTAATGTACTGAGGAGAGATTGCACAATAAATTGTACAGTGGAATTTCTCCTGCTACCCTTGTGAAAATGCAAAATTTGGGGCTAAAGTAACATTTTTGTGCGGAAAAAGTAATATTTTCATTTTTTCCTTCCACATTTTTTCGTTTAGTTAGTGAAGGACCTAAAGCATTAATAAATGTCTTTGACTCCCAGCCCCTTGCTTGACTTTAGGCAAGATACATTTGTCTTTGTCCTCGTCACATGGTTGCTACCAGACACGGTTGAAGCCGTCTAAACCAAATAGGGTTATCTTGGTCTCATTAGAATATGGCTTCAATAATCCATGTCCTTAGTTAGATGCATTAATCTAACCTATTTTCTAATATGCAGTATATCACAAGAGTGAACATATCCCTTATATTTTGTCACAAGTGACAAACAACCCCTGTGGTGTTCGGCTGTAGAAGGTCGCTGCGTTTGGCTGCACAAACTGCTCCTTGATATTCCTTTCCTTCTTCTGTGGAGTGAATGAAGTTCTATGTATTTTCTCTGTTAGGGTTAACTTTTTCCCTTTTAGGACCCTGCGGATATCTTTACCTTTCAGCTGCTAATTATTATGCTCTCCCTGTTTCTTTATGTACCCACATTACCCCTTGGATTGTTACTGGTGATAAAGTTTATTTCTATATGGTCCAGATTGTAAGCAGTCTGCTTGTAATCTCCTGGAAACATTTTGCTTTTTATTGCTGTCGCTCTCCCAAAGTCATCTTGCAGATAAGTTGTTCATTTGAACTGCCCTTTTTGTTTTCCCTATGTCTTATTTAGGACTTAGTGGGGTTGACTAGTGCTCATCCTGTCCGATCATTACCTAGGGCCCAGTTCAGGGTCAGCGAGGGTCTAGGTTCCGCACCTATTCGCCGAGCAGGATACCTATCTAGTGATGTCAGGGGAGCCAGGGGCCAGCACAAGGTTTTATAAGGAGTCACCCTCTCTCCTAGACATGGGTCCCACCTTTCCTGCCCTCCTTATTTGCCATTTGCTCGGTATTTCCCCATACCCATCCCTAGCATGACACATTTTTGAAAATATTCTCTTTGCAAAACTACCCTCCGTTTCCAAAATTCAGTTTAAGTGTGGAGGAAACAAAACAAAAGAGCAAAAAAAGAAAAATTGCCTGGTCCTTAAGGGGTTGGGGAGAAAAGCAGTCAAAGTTTAAAAAATTATTTTTCTAAATTTTCAGAAAATAAAAGAAAAAAATATCAACCTAAAATTAAGCTAACATAAAGTATAATGTGTCATGAAAAAATAGTCTCAGAATCAGCAGGATATTTAGGAGCGTTCCAAAGTTATTACCACAAAGTGACACTGGTAACATTTGAATAAATGGGGCTTAATCATTAAGCTCAAAATTGGCTCTGTCATTAAAGGGTTAAACAAACAGGACAATTGGGCAATACACAAATTAACATGACATCTGAGTGCCGTCCCATTTTTATCCTCACACATCCAAAGACTTCTGTTTGGTAAGTTTAATTCCTGACTAGGATCATATATGAATTTGTCCCCATGTTTTGGGCAGACATGAACACCCCATAAAATATAATGGTTACGGCTTCTATCTGTGAAAAGCTCGGTTATAGAACTCATACCGGATACACATCTGAATGGGGCGGCATGTTCCATGTACAGGTTGGCTTTATCATTGCTTTAAAGAGCTCTGAACTTGAATCCTAAATACTCTGTATTGTTTTTCTTCAACAGAAACGCCCTGCTCCATATTTTCTTCAGAGCCAAGTGCAAAGGTAAGTCTCATTGAATTCTCTTAAAGATGTTGTGCATTTGTCACCCAGGGAAGGGGGTAGTCGCTCCCGGGCAGCATACACAGTTAGGGATGTCACTTTGGTGGCCGTTGCCCACTTCCGTGCGCTTCCGTGCCCTGGGTCCCTTTTGTAAGGGGAGTATTTACAGGGGAGATAAGAGTTAATGTTCATGTGACGCCACCTGCGGTGATGCGGGAAAAGGGAATGGATGCCGCCGCTGCTGTTTAGGAGAGAGGGTGACTCCTTATAAAACCTTGTGCTGGCCCCTGGCTCCCCTGACATCACTAGATAGGTATCCTGCTCGGCGAATAGGTGCGGAACCTAGACCCTCGCTGACCCTGAACTGGGCCCTAGGTAATGATCGGACAGGATGAGCACTAGTCAACCCCACTAAGTCCTAAATAAGACATAGGGAAAACAAAAAGGGCAGTTCAAATGAACAACTTATCTGCAAGATGACTTTGGGAGAGCGACAGCAATAAAAAGCAAAATGTTTCCAGGAGATTACAAGCAGACTGCTTACAATCTGGACCATATAGAAATAAACTTTATCACCAGTAACAATCCAAGGGGTAATGTGGGTACATAAAGAAACAGGGAGAGCATAATAATTAGCAGCTGAAAGGTAAAGATATCCGCAGGGTCCTAAAAGGGAAAAAGTTAACCCTAACAGAGAAAATACATAGAACTTCATTCACTCCACAGAAGAAGGAAAGGAATATCAAGGAGCAGTTTGTGCAGCCAAACGCAGCGACCTTCTACAGCCGAACACCACAGGGGTTGTTTGTCACTTGTGACAAAATATAAGGGATATGTTCACTCTTGTGATATACTGCATATTAGAAAATAGGTTAGATTAATGCATCTAACTAAGGACATGGATTATTGAAGCCATATTCTAATGAGACCAAGATAACCCTATTTGGTTTAGACGGCTTCAACCGTGTCTGGTAGCAACCATGTGACGAGGACAAAGACAAATGTATCTTGCCTAAAGTCAAGCAAGGGGCTGGGAGTCAAAGACATTTATTAATGCTTTAGGTCCTTCACTAACTAAACGAAAAAATGTGGAAGGAAAAAATGAAAATATTACTTTTTCCGCACAAAAATGTTACTTTAGCCCCAAATTTTGCATTTTCACAAGGGTAGCAGGAGAAATTCCACTGTACAATTTATTGTGCAATCTCTCCTCAGTACATTAATACCCCATGTGTGGTGGAAATCTACTGTTTGAGCACATGGCAGGGCTTGGAAGGGAAGGAGCGCCATTTGACTTTTTCACGTTTGGAGAACCACTGATGTGGCCAAATAGTGGACATCCCCCACAAGTGATCCCATTTTGGAAACTAGACTTTACAGAGTTTACCTAGATGTGTGGTGAGCACCTGGAAACCCCAGGTGCTTCACAGAATTGTATAACGTTGAGCTGTGAAAATGAAAAATGTACATTTTTAAAGCTCAAAAATGTTGCTTTAATCCCTTTCACTAGGGAAGAGGAGATAAAGCACCAATTTGTTGAACAAATTCTCCTAACTACAGTACTCCATATGTGGTCAAAAACTGCCTGTGAGGGACAGTGCAAAGCAGGGGCGTACATAGAAATCATGGGGCCCCATAGCAGAATTTCTAATTGCCACTCCCCCCCCAAAAAAACACTATTATTATTATTATTATTATTATTATTATTATTATTGTTATTATTAATTATAATAATATTTGGCTTGGTCACATAGGAACATATCTTACAACCTTTTAGCCCTTTCAAAGTAATTGCAGTCCTATTGAAGCCTCCTGGTTCCCTTTTCATTGCAGCCATAAAGTATGATGCCAACAAAATTGCCTCACAAACACTGTATGATCCCCACAGTGAATTCCTCCTCAAAGTACCCCCCTACAACTACCACGGCAATGAATGAATACCCCCAACACAGTGTGATCCCCACGCAGGTGTCCATGCATTATAATGGGCCTTCATACAGTATAATGGCCCCTTCTAACCCTCCTGACGAAGGCTTTCATGCTGAAACACGTGTAGGGACGGACGCCAGCACCAGCAGGAGGAGATGCCACTGGGTAATCTATTAATAGATTTGGTTTCCTACACCTTTAAACAGTACTTTATTTCTTTGTGATTTGTACTTTATTGTTTTGCCCTGCTCTAATTCCATCAGAGCTTTCTTATGCACACTTGTGCTGTATATCTAAATACTTCTAATTAATCTCTGGTGGTATGGAGTAGAGCTATACATATTGTGTACAGCCACATCTTTCATTGATTTTTTCCTCCTTCTGTTCCTTGCTGGTATTCTTCAGTCACTTGTTATTTACCTTTTTTTAAACCTTTTAATTAACTCTAATAAAATTTGTTATTTTAATTGGCTATTTGCTTTGTATTTTGGTTATTTCAATTGTTTTTGTGCAGGTAGCCTGGGCTATCTTCCCTTCTACTTTTCCATGGTTGAGATAAATTGATATACTTGTATATGTTCCCTTGTGTTTTGGCAATTTTGGTTATTTTTAAAGCCTCCAAATAGTATAATGACCCCCACACAGCCCTCCGCACAGTATGATGGACACAACACAAATTTTCACACTTGCTTGCATAAAGTGCAATGGCCCTCCATAAAAAAGAGAATTTTGTTTACTTACCGTAAATTCTTTTTCTTATAGTTCCGACATGGGAGACCCAAACCATGGGTGTATAGCTTCTGCCTCCGGAGGACACACAAAGTACTACACTCAAACGTGTAGCTCCTCCCTCCGGGCTATATACACCCCCTGGATGACAATCTACCCAGTTCAGTGCAAAAGCTGAAGGAGGACATCCACCCATAAGTAGAGATAGAGTAAAACTCGGAATAACCGTAACTCTGACTACTAACAACAGCCGGTGAAACACACGGAACAAAAAAACTGCCAACAGGCAACAGGGAGGGTGCTGGGTCTCCCATGTCGGAACTATAAGAAAAAGAATTTACGGTAAGTAAACAAAATTCTCTTTTTCTTTATCGTTCCTTATGGGAGACCCAAACCATGGGACGTTCCAAAGCAGTCCATGGGTGGGAATAAACCAAACTGAGAAGTAGGCAAAACCTAACTTCACAAATGGGCGACAGCCGCCTGAAGAATGCGTCTGCCCAAGCTCGCATCTGCCGAAGCATGAGCATGCACCTGGTAGTGCTTCGAAAAAGTGTGCAGACTGGACCACGTGGCAGCCTGACAAACCTGCTGAGCCGTAGCCTGGTGCCTGAAAGCCCAGGAGGCACCGCCAGCTCTGGTTGAGTGCGCCTTAATCCCTGGCGGGAGAGGCACCTGAGAACACTGGTAGGCATCGGTGATAGCCGACCTGATCCAACGAGCTAGGGTCGGTTTAGAAGCAGCGAGACCTTTGCGCTGACCAGTGGTTAGCACAAAAAGTGAGGTGCACCGCCTAAAAACGGCGGTGCGTGACACATAGATTCGGAGCGCCCGCACCAAATCCAAGGTATGCAACGCCTTTTCAAAGCGATGCACAGGGGCCAGACAAAGAGAAGGCAATGAAATGTCCTGGTTAAGGTGGAAAGGAGACACCACCTTAGGGAGAAAGTCCGGAGACGGACGAAGAACCACCTTGTCTTGGTGAAACACCAAAAAGGGGGATTCCGAAGAGAGCGCAGCCAAATCAGAAACTCTCCTGAGAGAAGTTATGGCTACTAGAAAAACAACTTTCTGTGAAAGTCGAAACAAGGGAACCTCCCTGAGAGGCTCAAAGGGGGGTTTCTGTAAGGCCGTGAGGACCAGATTAAGGTCCCAGGGATCCAAGGGCCGCCGGTAAGGAGGAATGATGTGAGATGCGCCCTGCATGAAGGTGCGCACCTGAGCCAGTCGGGCGATACGCCGCTGGAACAATACCGACAGAGCCGACACCTGTCCCTTGAGGGAATTGAGGGACAGTCCTAGCTGTAGACCGGACTGTAGAAAAGACAGGATGGTCGGCAAGGAGAACGGCCAAGGAGCATGGTCGGAAGAGCGACACCAGGACAGGAAAATCCTCCAAGTCCTGTGGTAAATCTTGGCCGAGGAAGACTTCCGAGCCTGAGTCATGGTGGAGATGACCTCAGAGGGAATGCCTGACGCCGTCAGGATCCAGGACTCAAGAGCCACGCCGTCAATCTGAGAGCCGCAGAATTCTGGCGGAAGAACGGACCTTGAGAGAGAAGGTCTGGGCGGTCCGGGAGATGCCACGGCACCTCTACGGACAGACGGAGCAGGTCTGGGTACCAGGCTCGCCTGGGCCAGTCCGGAGCAATGAGTATGACTCGCCGGCCCTCCATTCTGATCTTGCGCAGAACCCTGGGCAAGAGCGCTAGAGGGGGAAACACATAGGCCAGACGGAACTGAGACCAATCTTGAACCAGTGCGTCTGCTGCGAAGGCCTGAGGATCGTGGGAGCGAGCCACGTAAACCGGAACCTTGTTGTTGTGCCGGGATGCCATTAGGTCCACTTACGGAGTGCCCCACTTGCGGCAGATTGATCTGAACACTGACGGATGCAGGGCCCACTCGCCGCTGTCCACGGTTTGACGGCTGAGGTAATCGGCCTCCCAGTTTTCCACGCCTGGGATGTGGACTGCAGACATGGTGGACTTGGAGTCCTCCGTCCACTGGAGGATTCGTTGAACCTCCAACATCGCCAGACGGCTGTGAGTCCCGCCCTGGTGATTGATGTAGGCAACCGCTGTCGCGTTGTCCGACTGAACTCGAATGTGCTTGCCCGCCAACAGGTGGTGAAAGGCTAGGAGAGCTAGAAACACAGCTCTGATCTCCAGCACATTGATCGAGAGGGCTGATTCGGACGGAGTCCAAGTGCCCTGTGCTCGGTGATGGAGAAATACTGCTCCCCAACCGGAGAGGCTGGCATCCGTGGTGAGGATCACCCAGGACGGAGTCAGGAAGGAGCGTCCCTGAGACAGAGAGAGGGGCCGAAGCCACCACTGAAGGGAGCTCCTGGTCTGTGACGACAGAGCCACCTGCCTGTGCAAGGAAGAGATCCGCTTGTCCCAACAGCGGAGAATGTCCAGCTGCAGGGGACGCAGATGGAACTGAGCAAAGGGAACCGCTTCCATGGACGCCACCATCTGACCCAGCACCTGCATGAGGTGTCTGATGGAATGACGGCGGTGCCTCAGCAGAGAGCGCACCGCCAGACGAAGGGACTGCTGTTTGACTAAGGGCAACTTGACAAGTGCCGGCAGAGTCTCGAATTGCATCCCTAGGTACAAAAGCACCTGGGTCGGGGTCAGAGTGGACTTGGGCAGGTTGACAAGCCACCCGAACTGAACTAGCGTGGCGAGAGTGAGAGAGACACTCCGCTGGCAGTCTGCACTGGATGAGGCCTTGACTAGAAGGTCGTCCAGGTAAGGAATCACTGCCAACCCCTGGAGGTGCAGGACCGCAACCACTGCTGCCATGACCTTGGTGAATACTCGAGGGGCCGTGGCTAAGCCGAAGGGGAGAGCCACGAATTGGAAATGTTCCTCTCCGATCGCAAAGCGTAGCCAACGCTGGTGTGAAACCGCAATAGGCACATGCAGATAGGCATCTCTGATGTCGATGGATGCCAGAAAATCTCCTTGGGTCATTGAGGCAATGACCGATCTCAGAGATTCCATGCGAAAGTGCCGCACCTGAACATGCTTGTTGAGAAGCTTGAGATCCAGGATGGGCCGGAAGGAACCGTCCTTTTTGGGGACTAGAAAGAGGTTTGAGTAGAAACCGCTGAACCGTTCCCGGGCGGGAACCGGAACAATTACACCGTTGGCCTGCAGGGATGCCACGGCCTGAGAGAAGGCGGCGGCTTTGGAGCAGGGGGGGGTGGACAGAAAAAATCTGTTTGGCGGGCTGGAAGAAAATTCTATCCTGTAGCCGTGGGAGATGATATCCCGCACCCACTGATCGGAGACGTGTTGCAACCACACGTCGCCAAAGTGGGAGAGCCTGCCACCGACTAAGGACGTTGCTGGCGCGGCCAGATAGTCACGAGGAGGCTGCCTTAGTGGCAGCGGCTCCTCCGGTCTTTTGAGGACGCGGCTTTGTGCGCCAGTTGGATTTACGATCCTTGACTGCGGTAGTGGACGAGGCCGAGGGCTTAGAGGACGACCAGTTAGAGGAACGAAAGGAACGAAACCTCGATTGGTTCCTGCCCTGGACAGGTTTCTTGGCTTTAGCTTGTGGCAAGGAAGTACTCTTCCCGCCAGTAGCTTCCTTAATTATATCATCCAGATGTTCCCCAAACAGCCGGGACCCAGCAAAAGGGAGACTCGCAAGGTACTTCTTAGAGGAAGCGTCTGCTTTCCACTCTCGAAGCCACAAGATCCTGCGGATCGCGAGGGAGTTAGCGGAGGCCACCGCAGTGCGGTGAGAAGCCTCCAGGATGGCAGACATGGCATAGGATGCAAAAGCCGAAGCTTGAGAAGTTAAGGCATCCGTCTCAGGAACAGAGTCCCTGGAGAGGGAATGAATCTCCGCCAGAGAGGCAGAGACTGCCTTAAGAGCCCACACTGCCGCAAAAGACGGGGAGAACGAGGCTCCTGCCGCCTCATATACAGACTTGGCCAGAAGGTCAACCTGGCGGTCAGTGGGATCCTTAAGAGAAGTGCCATCAGCCACAGCTACGACTGTGCGGGCTGAGATTCTGGACACCGGAGGGTCTACCTTTGGGGACTGGGCCCAGTCCTTAACCACCTCCGGTGGAAAAGGAAAACGGTCATCTGAACTACGCTTCGGAAAACGTTTGTCAGGACAGGCCCTGGGCTTGTTAACAGTGGTCTGAAAGCTGGAGTGGTTAAAAAACATACTCCTAGGTTTCTTAGGAGAGGTAAACTGGTGTACCTCTATCAGAGAGGGTTGTTCCTCTGACTCTTGTGGGTTGAGGTTCAGTACGGAGTTAATGGACGCAATCAAGTCACTAACATCCGCATCACCCTCAGACAAGTCAATGGGGTACATAGAGGCAGCGTCTGAGCCCACAGTAAACGAATCCTCCTCGCCCTGCACCTCGGCTTGTGAATCAGAGCCGTGGGACGAGGAAGGAGAAGGTTCCCTGCGTCTCCGTTTAGGGGGACGGGGTCCTAGGACATGCTCTGAGGGCTCTGCAGAGCTCGGAGCCGCAGAGACACCCTGAGAAGGGGGCTGATGCATGGACAGCAGTGTCCGGGACAGCTGCCCCATGGAGTCGGCAAAAGACTGGGAAATAGCTTGTGAAAAGGAAGCTACCCAAGCCGGGGGTTCAGCCACCGGGGCCGGAGCAGCCAGAGGGACCCCTGAGGCGGCTCCAGGCTGAGACACAAACATGTTAGCACAGGCATCACAATGTGGGTATGTGCTTGGCTCTGGCAGAATGAGCTTACACGCAGTGCATATAGCGTACATGTTTGCAGCCTTGCTCCTAGTGACAGACATGCTGCTGATGGTGGAAGCTCTGCAGCCAGAATACACTCCTGTAGAAAGCCTGAGAGTGTAATAAAAGTCCACAACCAGAGGTTGTGGCTTACCAGCCCGTGCTCTCTGTGTGCCCTCCGGATTCCACCGCTCCCCTGTGAAGCGTCAGCCTTCTAACAGTATGCAGCTGCAGCATCCAGCGCCTTCCAGTGTAGGAACGCTGAGAAAATGGCGCTGGGAGAAGAGGGGGGGCGTGTATAAGCCCCAAGAGCGGGAAAAAACGGAGGGCAGAGAGATACAGGAAGAAATACAGGGGAGGGAACATCTCCCCAGAGAGGAGTGCCCTCCCCTCTGCTGGTCGGGCGGTGGGCGGCGCTGTATGCAAAACATGCAGAGAAGCCGAAAACGAAACTAGGCCCAAACAGAAGCCGGGGCCTAGATTTTAAAAAGCGGCCGACGAGCAGGCACCTTCGGCGCGGTTCTCAGGGGAAACCCCCAGAACCGTCCGGAATTAACAGTAACGCTAAAGCACATACTGTCCCCCAAATAAAACAACCCGGGACCCCTGAAAAAACGTCTCAATACTTAGCTCTTGAGACGCAGGGCCATGTCCCTGAATGGGGGTAACGCTCCTTCCAGCAGGGACCAGACAGGGCTGCGGATGGAGACCGGCCTTCTGCGAGCAGAGAGGACCGTGGAGGCTCCCACTTCAAACAGAGCCTCGACAGAGGGTGTGAAGGAGCGCGGCATGTGAAGGCTCCAGCCTTATAAAGTCAACCTTAACAGCACCCGACAGAGTGGGGTGTGAAGGGACATGCCGGGAGTCCAGACTGGACCCGCTTTTCTTCCAAATCTTTAAAAATAAAAATAAAAAAATATCAGAGAATGCAAGTGTGTGATCCTCCTGAAACACAAAGCATTGAACTGGGTAGATTGTCATCCAGGGGGTGTATATAGCCCGGAGGGAGGAGCTACACGTTTGAGTGTAGTACTTTGTGTGTCCTCCGGAGGCAGAAGCTATACACCCATGGTTTGGGTCTCCCATAAGGAACGATAAAGAAATACAAAGGCTCCCTCATAGCTACCCAAATACTATAATGGCCCCCACATAGCCTTCCATATAGTATAATGGGTCTCACGTAACCCTTTATATATTAGAATGCACCCCATAGTCCTCCATGTATTATAATACACTCCCCATAGACCTCCATATATTATAATGCACCTCCCATAGTCCCCTATGTATTTTAATTCATCCCATAGTCCTTCTTGTATAATTCACCCCATAATCCTCAATATATTATAATTCACCCCACAGTCCTCCATGTATTATAATCACCCCATAGTCCTCTATATATTATGCTGCACCCCATAGTCCTTCATGTATTATTGTATAATGCACTCCCCATAGTCCTCCAGATATTATAATGTAGCCAACAAAGAGGATTTTAAACAGTGATTTCAGATACATAATATATCACTAGATAGTGTACATTATTAAATCAATCTAGTAATATCAAGGACTATATATGGGCAAAAATCGCATAACCACATTTAGAAAGAAAGAAAGAGAAAAAGCGATCAGGGAGCCCAATTATACAAAGAACAATCAATTTCATCAAAAATAGATTTTTATTGAGAATAAATATTGAATATTAATTATCTATCAAATACACAAGTGCTTGTTTGGACAACTCTATATGCATCAACAATATACATGTAATGGAACCGTATCATGAAAAATATATAAATATATATTCTAGAATGGATAAAATTATCATACATAAGTCAAAGATATATAATCCTTGAAGCTATAGAATATAAATTGAAACAAATATATATAGTAACAGAAATATCTGTAGATCAACAGGGATCACTTTTGCTGCACCAAGGTGTACTGAAACTCTAGTGCTTCAAGTAATATCAAACCCAGAATCGCTGGACATAGGAATGTAGCAGATATCGTTACAGACCACCAGGGGTCACTCTTGCTACACCACAGTCATATCTACCCTACTATTCACAATTACCCAATATTGGTTAAGTCAGTTAGGGATATGCCCATATAAACCCATAATGGTGAATTACCAATCAGAATTGTAAATACAGGATTGTTACTACATACATATATATACCTAAATGAACGGTTACCGTTGGAAGCGTGTGACACCCAACACGTGTTTCGGTTTCTTCGTCAGGGGGCATGCCTGATCGACCGGAAAGGAGGTTTAAATACAGCCCACCTCCAATCACCGCACATCACCATTAGTGACGCATGCGCTGTCATGGCAACTCACCGACGCGAGGTCGGCCGCCGCGTCACAGATCATCTGACCCAGGGCAACACGTGACCCGAGTACAGAGGAGCCGTGGAGACACAGCGAGCCGAACAAGCGCCGATAACCTATGACAGCCGCGCGTTCAGGTGTGGGGCAAAATTAGAATTTATATCATGAATGCAAATTTAGGATTTAAATAGAGAGATTTTTGACCACATAATAAGTGTACTATTCATTACAGAATCTAAATATATGTGAAAGATAGTGAATGAATAAATCAATCCATGATTATACTTCTATTCCCTGGAAATTGCAAACACAATATTTGTCAAGAGATACAAGTAAATCTATGTAGCCAGACAGCAATAAATAAAGTATAAATCATTATGCCTATGTTAACGTTCAAATACCCCTATACAGGATACATATCATAAATATTAGGTTAGAACGGACAGAACATGTGTAAATGATGTTATTATAAATATTAAAACTTGTATATATTACATAAGAGGGTACATCTCCCACAATACATAGTATTGGGGATAATCAAGTAGTCCCCCATCACACATATTGACAGACCCAGTTCTGCTTAGCATTCTCTAAGTATCCAAATGAACTTGCTGCTTGATCACATCTTACAATGATACCAATGTGTACAATGGTCCTATGTGTCTTGCTTTTGGGTATTATATCATTATCCAACGAACGAATTCCCTCTTCTTTATTTATTGCTGTCTGGCTACATAGATTTACTTGTATCTCTTGACAAATAATGTGTTTGCAAAAATCTCTCTATTTAAATCCTAAATTTGCATTCATGATATAAATTCTAATTTTGCCCCACACCTGAACGCGCGGCTGTCATAGGTTATCGGCGCTTGTTCAGCTCGCTGTGTCTCCACGGCTCCTCTGTACTTGAGTCACATGTTTCCCTGGGTCAGATGATCTGTGACGCGGCGGACGACCTCGCGTCGATGAGTTGCAATGATGGTGCGCGCGTCACTAATGGTAATGTGCGGTGATTGGAGGTGGGCTGTATTTAAACCTCTCCGGTCGATTGGGCACGCCCCCTGACGAAGAAACCGAAACACGTGTCGGGTGTCACACTTTTCTAACAGTAACCGTTTATTTGGGTATATGTATGTAGTAACAATCCTGTATTTACAATTCTGATTGGTAATTCACCATTATGGGTTTATATGGGCATATCCCTAACTGACTTAATAACCAATATTGGGTAATTGTGAATAGTAGGGTAGATATGACTGTGGTGTAGCAAGAGTGACCCCTGGTGGTCTGTAACGATATCTGCTACATTCCTATGTCCAGCGATTCTGGGTTTGATATTACTTGAAGCACTAGAGTTGCAGTACACCTTGGTGCAGCAAAAGTGATCCCTGTTGATCTACAGATATTTCTGTTACTATATATATTTGTTTCAATTTATATTCTATAGCTTCAAGGATTATATATCTTTGACTTATGTATGATAATTTTATCCATTCTAGAATATATATTTTTCATGATACGGTTCCGTTACATGTATATTGTTGATGCATATAGAGTTGTCAAACAAGCACTTGTGTATTTGATAGATAATTAATATTCAATATTTATTCTCAATAAAAATCTATTTTTGATGAAATTGATTGTTCTTTGTATAATTGGGCTCCCTGATCGCTTTTTCTCTTTCTTTCTATAATGCAGCGAAATAGCCCAGCATGTATTATAATGCAGCCCCCAGTCTTCCATGTTTTATAATGCACCCCCATAGTCCATGTATAAGGTAGCCCCCATAGTCCTCCATATATTATAATGCAGCCCCCATAGTCCGCCATATACTTTAATCCCACCCTATAACCCTCCATGTATTGCTGTATAATGTGTCGCGGGCAAGAGACAGATCACAACCGGCGGGCCGCACTCGGATCCGGGTGGTGGCTGTGGCTCGAGTGGCAGCCGGATCCGGGGCTCGCGCAGCCGTCTGTCACTCACGATTGAAAAGGGAATATTTACAGGGGAGTTGTCTGTGACGCCACCCGTGGGTTGCGGTGAAGGTTGGTGATACCGCCGCTGCCTTGTATGTGAGTGCCCGGGACTGATGGAGCGGGGCAGCAAGGTGGAATCCCCTCCACGGGTAGGGGAGGTGTAGTCCCGGGGCCCAGAGTATTGTGAGGGTTTTCAGGGAGCAGGAAACTCACAGTTCGGTTGTCGTGGTGCTGCATGAGCTGCTGATGATTTGGACAGTCAGTAACCACACACAGTCTGTATTGTAAACCAAATTGCCAATGGCCGGTCACCTTTGGTGGGTGTCTTCGGGTCCCACACCCAGATATACAACCAGGGGCCCTTCCTTCCAAACTCTCTGTCTGTCTCTTTCTTGCCTGGACTAGTCCGCTTGAGCGGCCTCCGGACCGGATCCCCTTTCTCGGCACCGGCGGGCTACAACCCTGTCCCGGTCGGCCTCAGGTTCCCTGCGACTGGATCTCCGTCGCCTGTGGCCCTCACTGCCACCTAGTCCGGTAGTCCAGGGCTCCAACCCCAACTACCACCTTCTCCAGGGAGCTGCAACTCCTTCCTGTCAGCTCTTCACTGATTACAGCACAAACTGAAACTTAACTCCTCTCTGCACTTCCTAAGCTCCTCTCGCCCCCTCCCATTTTCCTGGGGAGGGGGTGAGTAGGGTCTGATTGGCTGGTGTACTGTATATCTGTGTGGGGACTGTGTTGGTGTCAAGGTGGATTAACTCTTTTGTGACTACCTGGTTTTGCCAGGGCGTCACATAATGCACGCCCCATAGTCCTCCATATATTATTATACACCCCCATAATCCTTCATGTATTATAATTCCCACATAGTCCTCTATGCATTACTGTATAATACACTCCCCATAGTCCTTTATATATTATAATGCAGCCCCCATAGTCGTTCATATTGTATTACACAGCCACCTTACCTTTCAATGCACCCCACAGTCCATGAATAAGGTATCCACCATAGTCCTTCATATTGTATTATGAAGCCCACATAATGTTTAATGCACCCCCATAGACCTCTGGTAATCGTGCACTCACTGATTAAAGAAAAAAATAAACAAGTACTCACCTCTCCTCATTCCCCACTGCTCCGATCAGAGTCCTGCGCTCTGCATGTCTCAGCACAGCGGCGCGCAGTAGTGATATTACCGCGCTCTGCTGAACTGAGATGTTGATCATAGGCACAGGGAGAAAATGATGAAGGAGGGAAAGGACCGCTCCACTCCCTCTCTCATCATGGTTTTGTGCGATAATGGGCAATGACCCCCACAAGCGAGGGGGGCCCGATGCTGCCTCTAGCACCAGCTCCCCTGACTCATAGGCCCCATATAGGCCGCATGGTCTGCCTACATTGGCGGTACACCACTGGTGCAAAGTGAAGAAAAAAAGGAGCGCCATATTTCAGTTCAGATTTAGTTTGAGTGTTTTGCAGGTGCCATGTCACATTGGCAGAGCCCTATACGCCTTTTCACTGGGAGTCAAGTTAGAGCCCATCTTCCGCAGCATGAGTAAGACCCGCACCTTCTGCTGAACATACATCTCGTCCGGACTCTTCCCGGGGGCCCTCTCACGGATCATACCCCCTGTCCTGCACCCTCTTTAATGAAGGGGCTTCCAGGTGCAGTCAGTAGGATGGTATGGAGGGGACGCCTTTTCGGAGCGGCTCTTCCATCCAGCCAGCGCCTGGCTCCTCCTCCTCGGCCACTCGGTGCGCGGCTCCGGCCTGTACGCGGCAGTGTCTGGCGGCTTCTCTCCTCCACAGCCTGGGAGTCACCAGCAGCGACAATCTCCATACTTTTTATATTTGGGGTCTGTTAACCATTTATTGTGGAAGATTCTAAGGTATATTGAATTTTTGCTATATATTTGCATAGGTAGTATTCATTAATATTTAGCATTCAGGTTTTTTCAATTTATTTGGTTAAAATTGGTGTGAATTGTATTTGATCATTTATGAAATATTTAGGAGGACTTTGACTTATTATAGGCAGGTCATATATGGAAGCTGAGCTGCATGTTACTTTACGCTGAGGAAAAAAGCACAGTGAGCATGGGACTGCTATAATTTCCATCCACTGTGTTTGTAGTGCACAGTGCAGCATTTTGGATGCACCGAATATACGATGCCTCCAAAACGCAGCTATTCCTGATCATGGGCACGTACATTTACATGTAATCCCTGGTGTAAGCGCTCAGCGTAGAGATCAGGATAAACATGAGCTGCGCCTTTGAGAGGAAGAATGAACAAACCAATAGCAGTTGAAATTGGTTTTATTTATTTTATTCCTCTGCTCAGAAGGATTACAGCGATCTCAAATTTATATACCGTATTTTTCGTTTTATAAGACGCACCAGAATATAAGGCGCACCCCAAATTTGGAGAAAAAAAAAGGTGAAAAAAAAATTGGGGTCCATTATATAATCTGGTGGTGTCTTACCAGGGAGAGGGGGCAGCAGCGGAGCGGGAGTCACAGAAGGCAGGGGCGGTACTGGAGTACTGTGATGCTGACAATGGTACAGAGGGAGGCCCAGAAACTCACTGCGGTCTCTGCTCTGTGCGGGGCCGGTGATACCGCTCTGCTCTGTGCAGGGGGGCATTCTGAAGATGTCGGCAGTCCACGGTGAGGGCTTCAAATAATGGCAGCGAGAGTCGGCGCATGCGCAGATGACAGCTTGAGCTGAGAGCTCCATCTGCGCAGGCGCTGACTCTAGGTGCAATTATTTGAATCCCTGACCACGAACATCTACAGAATGACCGCCTGCTGCACAGAGCACCCGCGCGCCGAGCAGACCAGAGCAGCCGCGCGCCGAGCAGACCAGAGCATCCGCTCTCCGAGCCGAGCAGACCAGAGCAGCCGCGCACCGAGCCGAGCAGACCAGAGCAGCCACGCACCGTGCAGAACAGAGCAGCTGTGTACAGAGCAGAGCAGCCGCGCGCCGAGCAGACCAGAGCAGCCACGCGCCGAGCAGACCAGAGCAGCCGCGCGCCGAGCCTAGCAGACCAGAGCAGCCGCATGCCGAGCAGAACAGAGCAGCCACGCGCCGAGCCGAACAGAGTGGCGCCGCCTGATGCACACAACAGAGCCGTACTGACCAGGACCGGCAGCTACATTCGGATTTTAAGATGCACCCCTCATTTTCCTCCCAAATTTTTGAGAGGAAAAGTGCGTCTTATAATCCGAAAAATACAGTAGTTATTTTAGGTTTGGCTACTATCACATTACTGAATTGTGAAAATTATAGTTTTTTAGTTTTCTGCCAAGAGTCATGTGAAGGCTTGTTTTTTGCGAGAGGAGTTGGAATTTTTATTGCTACCATTTTGGGCTACATAATATTTTTTGATCGCTTTCTATGCCACTTTTTGTGAGGCAGAATCAAGAAGAAACAGCAATAAAGGAATTGGGTTTTTTTACGCTGTTCACAGTGCAGTTAAAGCGATAAGACAACTTTATTTTTCGAGTGAGTGCAATTACAGTGATACCACATTTATATAGTTTTTTTTTTGTTATGTTTTGTCGCTTTAACACCATAAAAATAAAAACTATTTGATAGAAAAAGAAAAACAGTTTTTGCATTGCTGTATTCTGAGAGCTATAGCTTTTTTTGGCGGCTGGAGCTGTATGTGACTTTTCAATCACGTTTTATACCACTTTTTTGTCAGCTGTATAATGAAAAGACAGTTTTGCTATGCTTTTTAATATTTTTTTTTTACGGGGTTCACTGAAGGAGTTAACTAGTGTGACAGTTTTATAGAGCAGGTTGTTAGGGATTCCGCAGTACCAAATATATTTGTGTAAAAAAAAAAATATATGATAATTAGTTACCAGTAACTGGATTTTCCAGACCATGACAGCACCATATGTGAGAGAGTGTATGCGCAACAGGAAACATTTCTGAATATCAAAGTAGTGGCCCTTTATCGGGCTCCTTTACCCACCGGACTGACGTTTGCGGTGATAACTACCGGCTCTTCAGCGTTCCCAGGAACCCTTTTCCCCAGATTCAGTTTGTCCCGTCACCAATCCAGTGATCTTAGGACTTTTTGTGATAGCTGGAACGTGTGTTCTAAGTCCAGCTCTGAATGGAGAAAACCTGTCCCTGAATGCTTCTTGTGTGGAACTGAGGCCACTAGATCGCGGGTATCATAGACGTTAGGGACCCTAATAAAGACATTGCTAGTCTTAGTAACATTTCTGACCACCTTTGAGCTGATAGCATTTTCTGTTTTATTTTTAATATTTTTTCCAGTGAGAGAAAGCAATACTGCCCCACTGAGTCCAAACTGATGCCCAAAAATAACTGAATCTGAGCAGGGTCTTTCCTTGACTTTGCCTCACTTATCAACCATCCTAGTTCTGAGAGGACTGAGGACTGACGGCTGCTGAACAATCCCTTTCTGACCTACCCACAACCAAAAATTTGTCAAGGTATGGGACTATTAAAATGTCTCTTTTTTTTTTTTTTTTTTTTTTAAATAGGATGCCATCTCCACCACAATTTTGGTGAATACTCTTGGAGCTATTGAAATGTTAAATGGGAAGCACTGGTATTGAAGTGAGTCAATTTCACCTCGATTCTCACTGCCAGCCTCATATTTTTGGAGGTCTTTGTGGATCAGGACATAGTAGTATGCGTCCGTCAGGTCTATTAATGCCATCTAACAAAAGTAGTCCCACTGCTGACTTGAGGGTCTCCATCATAAATCTTTCCACTTCCATGTAGTAATTCAGAGATCTTAGATTGAAGATGGTCATGAAGGACTCATCGGGTGTTTTTTATTAGAAATAGGTTGAAGTAAAACCCGGTTCCCATTTCTAACTCCGGCACCCTGATCAATACCTTTTTCCCTAATAATGAAAGGACTTCCTACTCTAGAACCCTCTGATTTTTGGGGCTACTCGGGAAGTTATTACTCATTGAGGCGGGAGGGAAGAAAAAGTTAGCCTTAGACCAAGGGATATGGTTTTTAACATCCAAACAGAGCAGAGGCAGGAACATCAGCCCACTGGGGATAAACTTGCTTCAGTCTTCCTCCCACCAGAGACCTGGTGTCATTGCCCCTTGGGAAATCCCTTATAGGAGGGTCTGTTGAACAAAAAACCCTTGTTTTGGACCTTATCTCTTCCCCAAGGGCACCCCCTAATATTGCTCTCCTTTTGGCCCTACCTTCCTCCCTGAGGTCTGAAAGGAATCTCTGAACCTGTATCCAGAGGGGGAACACACACGTTTCTTGTCTCCTGCCTTCTCTAGGATGTCGTCTTGGGCTGATCCAAACAGAGTCTCCTTGGCATGGTACTGCGCATACTTTCACTTTGGACTGAAAATCAGCATTCCAGTTCTTTAGCCATAACACACGCCTACTGGAGTTGGAAAGGGTACAAGCACAAGCGGCTAACCTTACCCCATCTACCGAGGCATCGGACCTTACCTCATCTAACGAGGCATCGGCCAAGAAGTTTGCTGTAAGCTCTCCCTGGGGTGTGATGGCGAATGCGGCTCTGCTTTCTGAATCGTGAAGTGTCCGCAGTGTCACTGCTCCAGATGCCGCACATAGAGACAGACCCTGGCCAGGACCCAAAACCTTCTCAGCAACCCCTGGAACTGGCAGGCCAATTGGGGCCCAGGGAACCTCCTAGTTCATGCGATGTCAGGCATGGGGGAAGGGAACCGCCTCATGTGACCAGTGCAGCCCCTGTGACACCTGGATCCCCAGGACCTCCTGGCCCGCCGAGAGCCAATCCTCAGGAGAAGTTTTCCCAAATAAACTCCGGTATCCTCTTCCAGGAACAGGAAACCACACTGGGGATTTGGAGAGGTGCCGCCCCTTTTATTTTTAGAAAGGTTTCCTGTTCCTGGGGTTGGATACACTCTCTCATGTTTGGTGCTGTCATGGGAAGGAAAAAATACAAAAAACTATATATTGGGAGAAAAAAAAATGTTGATTTGTTTTTATTTCTGTTTTTGTTTTATTATATATATTTTAACTTTTTTTTTTACTTTTTACTTTCACTGCTCTGATCGCAGATGCACTGTATTGCAATGACAGATCATTGCTGTACACTGCAGGTATCACCGCTGCACTGTGAGAAGCTTCAGGGATTATGCTGCAGGCATGATCACTGAGGTTTTCCATAGTCTGGTCACCCGGAGGTCGTTATGACGATCTCAGGTCACCATGGCGACAATCAGGCCCTCACAATTACATTGCGGGGGCACTCATCAGATGGGAGAGGGAAAACAATCCCTCCCCAAACCCCTAAATGCCACTATATCGTTTGCGGCATTTATGAGTTTAAACAGCCAAGGACGGTGCAGGCACTATCTCTAGCTGTGGGGGGCGGAGCTCGGCTGTTGGAAAACCAGAGTCCCTGGCAATTGCGCCAGGCACAGCTCGTTCACCCCCAGCAATCGCCATGACATACCTATATGTTCTTGGTCAAGAACAACTTCCCTCTCATGATGTATAGTTACATCAATGGTCGTGAAGGAGTTAAACTATTGATTATTCCAACCAATATCGGCAAATTTTACTCTAATGTGTATGGGAGCCTTTAGTATAAAATTAATTCCTCCACCATAGAGGAATGTGTGCTGCAGAGCAGACCATTATGATGATGCAATAAAAGATGCTACAGTAACCGTATAATATGACTATAAATATACTGTGAGGTAATAAGCAGCAAATTTTCCATTTATTAAATCTGCACAGAAAAGTCACTGTATTTTTTACATACCTCTAGTCTCAGGGACTGGAAGTGAGTGGACGTGACCAACCGGAAACAGTGGACGGGAGCAGAGATAGTGGGCATGACCGGCCGGACTTAATAAACAATTTTTAAGTCCACATAGTCATGGAGTTCTATACAATAGAAACAGTGGTATGGGTGATGCAGCCGGGGGGGTAGGGTTGGGGGGGGGCGCGAAGCCCCCCTTGCATAAAGTGGAATACTTGCGACTTAGTTGGTCGGTGTGATGCTCGTCTTGGTGGGCATAGCCTGGCATGCAACCCATGACAAGCTTTCATTAAGCAGGAGGTGGCTTGGCCCCAGAGTCCCACTTCTATTTTGAGAACTCCAAGACTACATGGACTTAAAAAATGTTAGCTAAGTCCGGCGGTCGGTCATGCCCACTATCTCCGCTCCAGCCTACTAATTCTGGCAGGTCACGCCCACTCACTTCTGGTGTCCGATACTCCAAGTCGACTGTATCTTTTACCTAGTATATGCCTTACGTTTATTTGAATTTTTTTTTTACATTTTATCACCTTCTTCATATAGTAATCTTAGCCAACATCTTGTAGTAATGTGCCCATGGTTGCAGTAATGTCACCATCCGTGTCCCCTGTAGTAAGGTGCTCATGCTTGTGGTATTGTGCCCAGTAGTATTCTGCCCATCCTTCTGGTATGTGCTCAGTAGTATAGTACCCTGTAGTATTGTGCCCATCCTTGTGCCCTGTAGTATTGTGCCCAGTAATATTGTGCCCATCCTTGTACCTTGTAGTATTGTGCCCATCCTTGTAGTATTGTGGCCATCCCTGTAGTATTGTGCCCATCCTTGTAGTATTGTGCTCTGTAGTATTGTGCCCATCCTTGTAATTGTACCCTGTAGTATTGTGCCCATCCTTGTAGTATTGTGGCCATCCCTGTAGTATTGTGCTCTGTAGTATTGTAGCCATCCTTGTAGTATTGTGCCCTGTAATATTCAGCTTATCTTTGTAGTATTGTGCTCTGTAGTATTGTGGCCATCCCTGTAGTATTGTGCCCTGTAATATTCAGCTTATCTTTGTAGTATTGTGCTCTGTAGTATTGTGGCCATCCCTGTAGTATTGTGCCCTGTAATATTCAGCTTATCTTTGTAGTATTGTGTTCTGTAGTATTGTGGCCATCCCTGTAGTATTGTGGCCATCCCTGTAGTATTCTGCTCATCCTTGTAGTATTCTGCTCTGTAGTATTGTGGCCATCCCTGTAGTATTCTGCCCATCCTTGTAGTATTGTGCTCTGTAGTATTGTGGCCATCCCTATAGTATTCTGCCCATTGTTTAATAATACGCAAAAAAAATAAAATCTCCTCACCTTTCCTCTGTTCCCTCTTATCAGGCTCCGAGCCCACGATCAGTATTTGCAGAGTTTTGGATGCAGCATGCTTCAGCTGCGTCCAAAACCCTGCTATGTACAGTACAAGCATAGTGGATAGGATTTCTAAAAACCCTATGCCTGCTGTGCGTGTACGGCCAGCAGTGAAAATGGACCTGCGGTGCGGCTTGCAGAGGCCGCAGCATGTAAATTTATGCTGCGGAGTCAGAAGTGTCCTCCCTAGGCAAAACACAGCGAGGAGACCGCAGCGCTCCAAACCCTCATCGCGGGCACAGGCAGCTGTGGTCTCCTAAGGAGGAGACTTGCAGCCCTGCAGGTCAGGACCCGCCACGTCCAGGACGCAGCGGGTCCTGATCTTGAGCACGTACCTTACCTGCTTGTTGCAGCCTGTGATGATCGCGGCCCACAGACCCAGTGACGATCGTGGCTCTATGCTGATGGTCAGCGCTGGCAGGACTTTACTGCATTTGAATCAATTTGTGGTGCCGCGCAGAGGAGCTGTGTCTGGACTATACCAATGGCTGCGGCCTGCCAATCAGATGCAAGGAAGTGACATTGCTGTATGACGTCACCTCCTTGCATGTAATTGCCAGGCAGCAGCAACTGGAATAGAGCTGACAGCTCCTCTGCGCAGCACCGCAAATGGATTCAAATGCAGTAAAGTCCTGCTGGTGCCGACCCCCAGCATAGAGCCGTGATTGTCACGGGATCTGCGGGCCAGCAGCCAAAGGGGCCTCATGTGGCCCGCGTGTTTGAGACCTCTGTTTTAAGGCATTTTTATTACTTTTTGAAAATTCAGAAGTTTACAGACATTTCATTAGTATTTGGTAAAATTGCCCTTAAATTGTATAACTTGGGTCAAAAGTTTTAGATCTCCTACCACAAGCTTCTCACAATAGTTGGTAGGAATGTGGGCCCATTCCTCCTGTGAGAACTGGTGTAACTGAGCCATGTTTGGTTACCTTGCTTACACCGGCCTTTTCAGCTTTGCTCATAAATTTTCAATAGGATTGAGATAATATAGAATATTTATTCACTTATATAGCGCAATTAATTCCATAGTGCTTTACATACATCAGCAATCAGGCCTTTGTGATGGCCGCTCCATAACATTGCCTTTGTTATCCTTAAGCCACTTTGTAACCAGTTTGGCAGTAGCTTCGGGTCATTGTCCATTTGGAAGATCCATTTCCGTCCAAGCTTTAAGTTCCTGGCTGATGTCTTCAGAAGTTGCATCTGTGTTGCCACATAATCTTTCCTCATGATGCCATCTATTTTGTGAAGTGCACCAGTCTCTCCTACAGCAAAACAACCCCCAATATGATGCTGCCACCCCCATGTTTCACAATTGGGATGGTGTTCTTAGGCTTCAAAGCTTTTCCCTTTTTCCTCCAAATGTAGCGATGGTTATTATGGCCAAACAGTTCAATTTTAGTTTCATCTGACCACAGGGCATGTCTCCAAAATGTACTGTTTTTGTTCCTTTGTGCATTTGCAAACATTAATCTGTCTTTCTTATGTTTTTTTTGAGTAATGGCTTTTTCCTGGCAGAGTGGCTTTTCAGCCCATGTTGATACAGTACCGTATTTTTCGGACTATAAGATGCACCGGACCATAAGACGCACCCTGGTTTTAGAGGAGGAAAATAGGAAAATAAAATTTTAAGCAAGAAATGTGGTCATGACACACTGTTATGGGGCGAGGATCTGCTGTTGACACTGTTACGGGGTTAATGTCCCCAAATTCTCTACTAAGGTACCCCAACCTGGTAATGATTAGAGTTGAGCGATGTCCGAGTCGAATGGTTCTCCAATTTCATGTTCGAGTGATTTTGGGGGGGTGTTCGAGTCGTTCGACGAACTCGAACGATTTGCTAAAAGTTCGGCAGTTCGAGTTAGGGGCACTTTGCACACTGCGACATCGCAGGTGCGATGTCGGTGGGGTCAAATTGAAAGTTACGCACATCCAGCATCGCATGCGACATCGCAGTGTGTAAAGCCTAGATGATACGATTAACGAGCGCAAAAGCGTCGTAATCGTATCATCGGTGCAGCGTCGGCGTAATTCATAATTACGCTGATGCGACGGTCCGATGTTGTTCCTCGCTCCTGCGGCAGCACACATCGCTGTGTGTGAAGCCGCAGGAGCGAGGAACATCTCCTACCGGCGTCACCGCGGCTTCCGTAGGATATGCGGAAGGAAGGAGGTGGGCAGGATGTTTACATCCTGCTCATCTCCGCCCCTCCGCTCCGATTGGCCGCCTGCCGTGTGACGTCGCAGTGACGCCGCACGACCCGCCCCCTTAACAAGGAGGCGGGTCGCCGGCCACAGGGACGTCGCACGGCAGGTGAGTGTGTGTGTGAAGCTGGCGTAGCGTTAATTTTCGCTACGCCAGCTATCACCACATATCGCTGCTGCGACGGGGGCGGGGACTATCGCACTCGGCATCGCAGCATCGGCCTGCGATGTCGCAGTGTGCAAAGTGCCCCTTACATTCGAGAACGGTTTGATCACCAAAAGCGTGGCTTTTCACACTAAGTACGTGCGCACGTTGCGTATCTGCATGCGTCCTGCGTCCCCAGCACAATCCATCTTTCCTACTCACCAATCACGGGCGCCTTGTTGCACGGCTGTCACAAATCCCTGGCGGCTTTTCCTCTTTTGAAAATGGCTGCTGCTTCATTATTCAATCAGGTATTCCGTGTCTTCCCCGCCCACCGGCGCCCATGATTGGTTGCAGTCAGACACGCCCCCACGATGAGTGACAGCTGTCTCACTACAACCAATCACATCCGCTGGTGGGCGGGTCTATATCGTGCAGTAAAATAAAGAATTAATTAAAAAAAAAAAAGGCAGTTCCCATCAATTTTGATACCAGCCAGGATAAAGCCACACGGCTGGAGGCTGGTATTGTCAGGATGGAGAGCGCCACGTTATGGGGAGCCCACCACCCTTACAATATCACCAAGCAGCCGCCTGGAATTGCCGCATCCATTAGATGTGACAGTTCCGGGACTCTACCCCGCTGATCCCGAATTGCCCTGGTGCAATCCTGCATACAGTCCTGGATGGAGTATGCTGAGCCTTGTAGTTCTGCAGCTGCTGTCTGCTGTCTGTCTGTATGGAGGAGAGCAAATAGCAGCTGCAGAACTACAAGGCTCAGCATCATCCATCCAGTACTGTATGCTGGAGGGAGAGGCAGGGGGAGCAGAACTACAAGGCTCAGCATGCTCCATTCACTAGTGTATTCAGGAGAGCAGACAGCAGCTGCAGAACGACAAGGCTCAGCATATTCCATCCAGGACTGTATGCAGGAGTTTCTTGCCCCCCCAAAAAGGACATTTTTGTGTACTCACCATAAAATGTCTTTCTTGGAGCCTTTCATTGGGGGACACAGACAGTGGGTTATATGGTGTCTCCAGGGGAGGCTTGACACTAGGTTTAAAAAAGAGTTAGCTCCTCCTCCCACAGCATATAACCCCAGCTAGGCGGGAACTAGCTCAGTTTGGTGTAAAAGCAGTAGGAAAAGGATAACCAAAACCACAAGGGCGGGAGCTGTGTCCCCCAATGAAAGGCTCCAAGAAAGACATTTTACGGTGAGTACACAAAAATGTCCTTTCCTTTCTCGCCTTTTCATTGGGGGACACAGACAGTGGGACGTCCAAAAGCAGTCCCTGGGTGGGAACTGAACTATTAACAGTGTATAGCATCAGACTAATAGCTGACTAACAACTGCAACTGCAGTGAACTCATATCAAAACACTGTCAAGAACTGAGCAGTGGCCACTTATAAATGGGCCACTGCCGCCTGAAGGACTTGTCTTCCAAGAGCAGCATCCGCGGAGGCATGCGTATGCACTCTGTAGAATTTTGTGAACGTGTGCACACTGGACCAGGTAGCGGCCTTGCAAAGTTGGGCCGCCGAAGCCTGATGGCGGATAGCCCAGGAGGCACCCACTGCTCGTGTAGAGTGGGCCCACACAGATTGAGAAGGAATGGCACCTCGTGCTTTGTATGCCTCACAGATGGCAGTCCTGATCCATCGAGAAATCGTGGATTTAGACGCCGGGTTGCCCTTTTTGTGTCCTACTGGGAGGACGAAGAGAATGTGTCGCCCGGGGACCAGGGGGTACTCAGATCCGGGCCACGGGGTCACTTCTGTGGGTATCACGGTGGCGTGACCCGGTCTGTGATCCCAGGCTCCACAGTAAAAGGGGATTTGGTAAGGGAGATTGTCCGTGACGCCACCCACGGTTGAGGTGATTGTGGACACCACCGCTGCTCTTTATGGGGATCCCGGGAGCGGTGACAGGGAGCAGCTTAGTTGTTATTTCTCCCCTCCGTGGGTAGGGGGTTGGTTGTCCCGGGGCCCGGTGATGGGGTAAGCAGGGAGCAGGGCGCAGTGCTGCGGTGTGGTGCCCGAGGGCACGGGCGTACTCACAAGTATTCCACACAGAGTCACTGGTAAAATAGGAATTGCCGGTGTCCGCAGCCTTCGGTACGGGGTGTTAGTGTCCCACACACGGTGCAGCAGCTCCTGTTGTTCTACCCCTGCAGCCAGGTGCCTTTCTCTCCACTCTCTTCCTCCTTCTCCTCAGCCGGGAACGGGGAATACACTCCCCTGCAGTGATCCGGGTCACCCAGGTACCGGGGGCCACTACCCTGCCCGGCTACCTCTGGCCCCTTCCTCACTCACAGCCTGTCCCGGCCCTCTCGGAGCACGCTTCACTTTTCAGCCTGGGAGCTACAACTCCATGCTTCTCTTCTCTCTGTCTCTCCAAACACTCTGCTCCAGCCCCTCCCCTCTGCTCTGCTTTTCTCTTACCCTGGGGGCTGTGGTTTGTCCTGCTGCATCGGTGTGGGATCAGATTACCAAGGAGGATTAACTCTTTCTGTGACAACCTGGCTTTGCCAGGGCGTCACACACCCCCTTGGTAAAACACGGCCCGTCCTCGGGCCGTCTAGGCACCAACATTTATAAAAACTGGAAAAAGGATAAATAAACACATTACAATCATACATCTTCCCACATCGGGAGGTACGTTTTCTAAAACTTTAACCTGTTCTGCCACCCCGCACCTGCGGAGCAGATGGCCTCCTCCTGAACCTGAGGGCGTTCAACAGGGGTGACAGTCCATAAAACAGTCAACTTTTTAACTTGTGGGTAGCCGTCCATGCTCCGCTACCACTGCTGCTGCCGCCACTCCCAGTACGGGGCACGGGTTCCGTGCTCTGCCTCCTGCTCAGAAGCCAGGCCCACCTGGATGCCCTCGGCGCCGGCTACAACCGGCCTCGCTAACTGCCGAGGGCTCCATCTCTCACTGGCCTGCTCCTCCTCTCTGCAGGTGCACTCCGGCTGCTCCACAGCCGTGACGGGGTACCTGGGCGCGGCTGGCGCCACATATGAGGCAGACTTCCAATCGGGTGCCACCTCCGTTGCGGCCGGGCGGACTGCCGGAGCCGACGTCATCACCGTGGCGGCTGAGCGGACTGCCGGAGCCGGGTAAGATGTCATCGGGGTCGCGGCTACTGCTTGTCCAGGAACGGAATTAGGCAAAGTCCTGGCGTCCCTGCCTTTACAGTCCCGGTCACATGAACTGCAGTTCCTTCCTACTGCTCCCCCTTGGTACTCGGGAGCAGTCCTTCTAGCAACTTTTAAAGTTTCTCTTTCGCTTCCGGTCCTCCGGAGCTTCACTTCCGCCCGCGTTCTGAGGGGGCGGAGCCTCTTTTTCGCGCCCACCGCTTGGGGAAGAAGGCGCTGGGCGGGAAATTTTCGCGCCCAAAATGGCGGCAAAGATGGCGACTTTCAAAATTTTTGCAGCGGATCACCGCTGACAGTCCAGAATAAGGCGCACTTCCTCCAGGAAACTGGATGGGTTCGATCCTGTTCGTGACGCCAAATGTGTCACCCGGGGACCAGGGGGTACTCAGATCCGGGCCACGGGGTCACTTCTGTGGGTATCACGGTGGCGTGACCCGGTCTGTGATCCCAGGCTCCACAGTAAAAGGGGATTTGGTAAGGGAGATTGTCCGTGACGCCACCCACGGTTGTGGTGATTGTGGACACCACCGCTGCTCTTTATGGGGATCCCGGGAGCGGTGACAGGGAGCAGCTTAGTTGTTATTTCTCCCCTCCGTGGGTAGGGGGTTGGTTGTCCCGGGGCCCGGTGATGGGGTAAGCAGGGAGCAGGGCGCAGTGCTGCGGTGCGGTGCCCGAGGGCACGGGCGTACTCACAAGTATTCCACGCAGAGTCACTGGTAAACTAGGAATTGCCGGTGTCTGCAGCCTTCGGTACGGGGTGTTAGTGTCCCACACACGGTGCAGCAGCTCCTGTTGTTCTTTCCCTGCAGCCAGGTGCCTTTCTCTCCACTCTCTTCCTCCTTCTCCTCAGCCGGGAATGGGGAATACACTCCCCTGCAGTGATCCGGGTCACCCAGGTACCGGGGGGCCACTACCCTGCCCGGCTACCTCTGGCCCCTTCCTCACTCACAGCCTGTCCCGGCCCTCTCGGAGCACACTTCACTTTTCAGCCTGGGAGCTACAACTCCAGGCTTCTCTTCTCTCTGTCTCTCCAAACACTCTGCTCCAGCCCCTCCCCTCTGCTCTGCTTTTCTCTTACCCTGGGGGCTGTGGTTTGTCCTGCTGCATCGGTGTGGGATCAGATTACCAAGGAGAATTAACTCTTTCTGTGACAACCTGGCTTTGCCAGGGCGTTACAAGGGCATCGGACTTGCGCAACGGCGCTGTTCTGGAAATGTAGGTCCGCAGAGCCCTGACAAGATCGAGAGTGTGAAGGGCTTTTTCAAAGGAGTGGACCGGGGCTGGGCAGAATGACGGCAACACAATGTCCTTGTTCAGGTGGAAAGAGGATACGACCTTCGGAAGGAAGGCGAGGGAAGGCCGAAGGACCACCTTATCATGATGGAATACCAGATAAGGTGAGCGACAGGAAAGAGCTGCCAGTTCGGACACTCGCCTGATAGAGGTAATAGCGACTAAAAAGGCCACTTTCCAAGATAGTCGCTGAAGAGAGATTTCTCTCAGAGGTTCGAAAGGAGGAAGCTGAAGAGCTCCCAGAACCAGATTCAGATCCCAGGGATCTAAGGGGTGGCGATAAGGAGGGACCAAATGCGCTACCCCTTGAAGAAAGGTACGGACCTGAGGGCGAGAAGCCAGCTGCTTCTGGAAAAAAAACGAAAAGGCAGAAACTTGTCCTTTAAGGGTACTGAGAGCAAGACCCGAGTCCAGACCGTCTTGCAGAAAAGCAAGAACAGTAGGGATTGAAAAGGTCAGGGGCGACCAATTATGACGGTCACACCAGGAAAGATAGGTCTTCCAGGTCCTGTGGTAAATGCTGGTGGAGGAAGGCTTCCGAGCATTAAGCATGGTATGAACTACCCTGGAAGAAAGACCCGATTTGGCTAGAATCAGGGACTCAAGCGCCACGCCGTCAAATGCAGCTGTGCTGTATTCTGGTGGAATATTGGACCTTGCGACAGAAGATCCAGGCGGTCGGGAAGACGCCAGGGACTGTCGCTGAGAAGTTGGAGGAGCTCTGGGTACCAGGCTCTCCTGGGCCAGTCCGGGGCCACGAGGATCACCGGGATTCCCTCCGCTTTGATTTTCTTGATTACTCTCGGAATGAGAGGAAACGGAGGGAAGATGTAGGGCAGGCGAAACTGTGACCATGGAAAGACTAGGGCGTTGGAGCCGAGCGCTAGCGGGTCTCTCGACCGAGATATGAAGGGACGTATTTTGGCATTCATTCGAGACGGCATGAGGTCCACATCCGGGAGTCCCCAGCGAAGAGTGATCTGATGGAACACTTCTTCGTGGAGGGACCATTCCCCTGCCGCTAGCCCTTGCCTGCTGAGAAAATCTGCGGCCCAGTTGTCTACCCCTGGGATATGGACGGCTGAAATAATGGGGATGTGCTTCTCTGCCCAAAGAAGAATCCTGGATACCTCCCCCATCGCTGCCTTGCTGCGAGTTCCTCCCTGACGGTTGATGTAATCCACGGCCGTGGCATTGTCTGACTGGACCTGAACAGGGAGGCCCAATAGTAGGGGTTGAAAATTCTGAAGGGCCAAAAATATGTCTCTGATCTCCAGAACATTGATGTGCAGGGAGCGCTCGGAAGGAGACCAGCGTCCGTGAACAGTGTGGTGGAGAAACACCGCCCCCCAGCCTATCAGGCTGGCATCCGTCGTGACTACTTGCCAGTGGACCGGGCGGAAGGACTTCCCTTGAGATAGGGATGAGGCTTGAGTCCACCAGACGAGGGAGCTGAGCGCAACCCGAGATAGGCGGACTGACCGGTCCAGGGAAGCTGGATTCTTGTCCCAGGAGGATAGAAGATGCAGTTGTAGAGGGCGCAGATGGAATTGGGCAAAGGACACGGCTTCTATGACCGCCACCATCTTGCCTAACACTCTCATTCCATTCCGAAGGGATGTGTGACGGCGAGAGCGGAGGGATTGAGCGGCCCGGATCAGGGAAGACTTATTGTCTTCTAGAAGAAAAACCCGGGACTGGGCCGTGTCTATCAGCATACCTAGAAAGGTGATGCGCTGATGAGGAATTAGGGATGACTTGTTGAAGTTGATAAGCCACCCTAGCCTTGACAGCGTGTCTAGGCAAATCTGCACGCTTTCTGAGCAAACGTGAGGAGAGCTCCCTTTGACAAGAAGTTCCAAATAGGGAACAACCAGGATGCCTCTGGGGTGTAAAATGGACATGACGGCCGCCATGACCTTTGTGAAGACCCGAGGCGCAGTGGCCAGCCCAAAGGGGAGGGCCCTGAATTGGAAGTGACGGTGTCCTACGGCAAAGCGAAGGAACCGTTGATGAGAGACACATATGGGGATGTGTAAATAAGCATCTTGAACGTCTATGGAAGCTAGGAATTCTCCAGGTTCCATGGCGGCTAGTACTGCTCTCAATGATTCCATTCGGAAAGTTTGAATCCGTACGAATTTGTTTAGCCGTTTGAGGTCCAAGATAGGGCGGACAGAGCCATCTTTTTTGGCAATGACAAAAAGGTTTGAATAGAAACCTTTGCCGCGCTGTTCCAGGGTTACTGGAATGATAACGTTTGCTTTCTGTAAAGAGACTATGGCCTGAAATAAGGCCTGGCTTTGTGTTTCAGACTTTGGAAGACGAGAACGCAGAAACCTGTTGTCCGGCAGGGAAAAGAAATCGATCTTGTAACCTGAGGTGACGATTTCTCGAATCCAAGCATCGTGAGTGTGGTCTAGCCAGATATCCCGGAAAAGCAGAAGCCGCCCTCCCACAGGAGTCGGATCTGCGGGATACCTGGCGTCATGCTGAGGGGGCCTGTACAGTGCAAGGTCCTTTGGGTTTAGGTTGCTTGGAGTAGGAACGCCAAGAAGAGCCCCTTGAGGGACCGGATCCTCGATCTGAGTGTTGTGACGGTCCGTGGGCCGATGGTTTTTGTGGGGCAGACCGAAAGGACTGCCTGCGCCAAGAAGACTTTTTGAAATTTCTGGCTACAGGTCGCTTTTGTGGTAGAATGGTACTTTTACCACCTGTCGCCTCAGATATGAGCTTGTCCAGGGATTCACCAAATAGACGAAGACCCTGGAAGGGAAGTGTGGACAGGAACTTCTTGGAGGCACTGTCCGCATTCCATATTTTTAGCCACAGAACCCTGCGGGCGAAGACAGCATTGGCTGCCGTTAGGGCTGACCAGCTAGCTGCATCTAGGGAGCCGTGAAGCAAATAATTAGAGGCGAGAGAGAACAAATCAAGAATCTCAAGAGCCTCCGGAGGAATATTGCAAGGGCGAAGCAACTTGCGGAGGTTCCTACTCCACACGCTCATAGCTTTTGCCACCCATGTCATGGCAAACAGGGGGCGCAGAGAGGAGCCCGAAGCCTGGAAAATAGATTTGACCGCAGCCTCAACTGCGCGGTCGGACGAGTCCTTGAGAGACGCGTTGTCTGAAACAGACATAACCGTGTGTTTAGCCAGTCTGGATACTGGCGGATCCACAACGGGGGGTACCAACCAGGGCTTAACCATTTCCGGAGGAAAGGGATAAGCGAATGAAGAGCAGGATTTTTTGTTAAACCTCCTATCAGGGTGATCCCACCGTTTAGATATGATTTGATGAAAAATCGGATCCTGGGCAAAGGACTTAGGAGGCTTCTTGGCTCGCTTGATTGCCGACTGAGAAGTCGGGTCCGAGGGCTGATCAGAAATCGACAGAGAGTGATTGACAGCCGCTATTAAAGTGTCTTCCATATGCCTAGACTCAGAAGGGACATCTGAATCAGAGTCAGAGTCTCAGGAATCGTGACTACTAAAGGTCACGGAGTCTGAGTCAGACTGACCATCGTGTGAGTCAGACGAGGCGGAGCGGTCGCAATGGCGCCTTTTGGAGACAGCCTTTTTACGTACTGGGGATGATACCCCAGACGAAGGCGGGCTTCTCTGGGGGAGCTGAGCCGGGGGGAGGCTGTGGGAGCCTGTGGAAGGCTGGGATATCTGAGCGGTCAGGTCATCTAACCTTTTAGACATCAGAAGAGCCCATGCAGGGATAGCCTCATCAGACGGGGGTGCTGCCTGAATGGCGGCCGGGGCCGAACCCACAGATTGCACGACCCCCTGGTCCGGCAACGTCTGTTGTGATATTGTAGTAGGGGCATCGCAGCCCCGGCATAGTGGATAGCTTCGACCATTTGGAAACAAGCTTCCACAGGTGGTACAAGCATAGTACCGGTCCATAGAGGATGCCTGGGAAGCTTTATCACCCTTGCGGTTTTTACGCATGTCAGCAACAAACGTACAATTATACTGTGAGCCTCTAGCAGTATTACACTACTGTGGGTGAGGAGCTAGTAGCGGTATTAAAAAGGGACTGCTATACAGAGCTGGTATATACCAATAGTAAAGCGGCATACACTGCCAAACAGTCAGTATATACCTGCAGGCACAGTCAGTATATACCACTAAAAGCTGATATACACCGCCAGCCAGCAGGCACACACCGCTAGAAGACAGCGATATACCGCTGAACAGAGCGGTATATAGTGCTGCAGAGTTGCAGAGCCAAGGAGGCGATCTCACCCGTGTCTGCTCCCCACGTGTAATGGCGTCCAGTGTTCTCTGGCAGCATGGAGGGGAGAGACGGCCCACTAGAGGGAGCGGCTTCTAGAGCAGTGGAGGGGGCGTTGCTAAGAATGCAGGCCGACGCCGGGAGCTAAATTAATGATGCTTCCCCGGGATCACGGCCTGCATCGCCCCACCGGCGCCTCCTCCGGCGGCAGTTGGATGCAGGGGACGGGTACACGTCGTCTCCCTACCTGCTCTTGCTCCGTCTGAAGACGCGTTGGTCCTGGGATGCGGAGATCTCGGGGACGCATCTTCGGCTCAAGGCTAGCAGATGCTCGGCTCTGCCTAACACTCTGGAGCTACCTCCGTGAGGTGCTTCCAGGGAGCCTGGAGGGGTACGCAGACCCGACCACTTGGGCGCGAGGAAAGACTGACGGCTTTTGCACGCCAGGTTTCCTCTGCCCGTACACGGGGGGAACGCGGGTGGCAAGGCACCCTAGTATTGCCCCTATCAAAAATAGAATGAATAAGAAAAGAAAAACAAAATAAAAAGTAAAAATAAGCTGGCCTGAGGCACCTCTGGTGGAGCTCAGTCCAGACATGTCAGCCTCCCTGCTGACACTATAAAAAAACTGAACTAGTTCCCGCTTAGCTGGGGATATATGCTGTGGGAGGAGGAGCTAACTCTTTTTTAAACCTAGTGTCAAGCCTCCCCTGGAGACACCATATAACCCACTGTCTGTGTCCCCCAATGAAAAGGCGAGAAAGGAAAAATGACGTGGGCTTCGCCATATTTTTGTATGCTAGCCAGGTACAGCAGGCAGGTACGGCTGCCCCCAACCCCCAGCTGCCTATTTGTACCCGGCTGAGAACCAAAAATATAGGGAAGACCTTTTTTTTTAATTATTTCACGAATTTCATGAAATAATTAAAAAAAAATATGAAGTGGGCTTCGCCCAATTTTTGTGTCCAGCCAGGTACAACTAGGCAGCTGGGGATAGGAATCCGTAGCACAGGTTGGCCCGAGCTTTCTAGGCCCCTCTGCTGCGAATTGCAGTCAGCAGCCGCCCCAGAAAATGGTGCTTTCATAGAAGCGCCATCATCTGGCGCTGTATCCAACTCTTCCAGCAGCCCTGAAGCCAGGTGGCATGCTGGGTAATAATGGGTTAATACTAGCTTTGTTTTACTAGCTAGTATTAAGCCATAGATTCTTAATGTCAGGCAAGTTTGACCCGGCCATTAAGAATCTCCAATAAAGGGTTAAAAAAAAAAAGACACCACACAGAGAAAAAATACTTTAATAGAAATAAATACACAGACACATTAGAGACTCCATGTTTATTACTCCCTGTCAGCCCTCCACGATCCTGCTCTTCTGTCTTCTTTCTCCTTCAACCCATGCAGCTCTGCTACATTAGACAGCACTGCATGGGAGGAAGACGCTGCTGCTCCTTGCAGTCTAATCACTCAGTGAGTGAGCAGAGGCTGCGGGCTGTAAGCGGTGACGTCACAGCTGCCACCGTTACTATAGCAACGACAATCTCCGATCACGTGATTCCCGGTGCCGCTATTTACCGGCTGTGGCAGCCAGTCCTTGCATGTAGGCCGACTCTGTAAAGAGCGCCCACATGCAGGAACGGGGAAGCCGACCATGTGCCAGAGCATTTTGCAGGTACACGGAGATGCTGGAACGAGCACCGCGTACCGGAGAGATGCACTGACAGGACCTAGCATGATGTCTAGCCATGTTACCAGTCTGTAGCCAATGAGATAATAGACACGTGACTGGTCACATGCTATTTTGACGTCATGGAAGATCCTATCATCAGTGCTGGTTACCGGGAGGACGCAGCGATTATCAGAAGGAAAAGCGGCGGGAGACAGAGTGCAGGACGCGTCACGGGGACCTGTAATTTTAATGACAATGTTTATTAACTGTATTTGTACATGTATAATGTGTTTTTATGTGTTTGCCTGCCATTGTTTTCAATGGGGTTCAAATTGGTTCGTCGAACGTTCGACGAACTTGTCCTCCGTTCGACGAACCGAACTCGAACTCTAGGGGGGTGGCTCATTTCTAGTAATGATCCTACTGCCTTGTATATACAGTATATGTCCCTAACCCTGGTATAGCCCACATCCTGCTATATACCGTCATCCTGGCATATGGCCGCATCCTGCTATATACTGGCATATGGCCGCATCCTGCTATATACCCCATCCTGGCATGTGGCCCCATCCTGCTATATACCTCCATCCTGCTACATACCTCCATCCTGCTATATACCGCCATCCTGCTTATATACCCCATCCTGCTCATATTGCCCCCATCCTGCTCATATACCCCAATCCTGCTCATATACTCCCATCTTGCTTATAAAGCCCCATCCTGCTTATAAACCCCCATCCTGCTCATATAACCCCCATCCTGCTCATAATATACCCCATCCTGCTCATAATATACCCCCATCCTGCTCATAATATACCCCCATCCTGCTCATAATATACCCCCATCCTGCTCATAATATACCCCCATCATGCTATATACCCTCATCCTGCTATATACCCCCATCCTGGTATACAGCCCGCATCCTGTGGCACATAAAAAGAAAAAATAAACGTTCAAACTCACCTTACCTAACTCCCTGCAGCATCGCTCCTCCTCCGTCTGTGTCAGTAGCAGCGCCGCTGGAGTGTGGAGCCGGCCACGATCCCTGCAGCACCGCGATGTCCTCCTGTCTGTGCCGGCGGTGGCTGCGTGTGGACACGTGCGCACAGCGATGACATCATTGCTGTGCGCACCGCTAGCCTCCACACAGCTGCCGCCGGCACAGACAGGAAGACATCGCGGTGCTGCAGGGATCGTGGCCGGTGAGTATACTGATTCACTACACCCCGCGCTGATGATGATGCGCGGGGAGCAGTGAATACAGCCGCATATGATCACTCTAGGCTGTAGTTGCCAGGGCCTATCATGCGGGCAGACTGTTTAATATGCGCCCATTTCCCGCCCATCACCCCGCCCACCAGTCAGCGCCGGCTTCAGCGCTGAGAGATGATGGGCGAGATGATGGGTGTGCATATTAAATAAGCGGGCCCACGTGGTCACGGCAGGCTGCTACAGCCTGCTCGTGCCCCCGATGACCCGTTCCACAGCAGCACCCTCATTCCCCGCAGCCCTACATTTAGACTATAAGACGCACCCCCCACTTTCCACCAACATTTGGGGGGAAAAAAGTGTGTTTTATAGTCCGAAAAATACGGTACTCGTTTCACTGTGGATAATTACACAATCTTACCAGCATGTTCACAAGGTCTTTTGCTTTTCTTCTTGGGTTGATATGCACATGTCTGTCCAAAGCATGTTCATCTTTGGTACACAGAACCTGTTCCCTTCCTCAGCGGAATGATGGCTGGACATTCCCATCTTGTTTGTACTTGCGTATAATTGTATGTGCAGATGAACGAGGCACCTTCAGGTATGTGGAAATTGCACCCAAGGATGAACCAGACTTCTGCAAGTCCATAATTCTCTTCCTGAGATCCTGGTTGATTTCTTTTGACTTTCCCATCATGCTACACAAAGAAGCAGTGTGTTTCAGGTGTATATGAATATACATCCACAGATGTGTCTCTAATTAACTCAGATGTTGCCAATAAACCAGAAATAATAAATCAGACGCTTCCAAAGACATGACATCATCATATGGGTTGTCCCATATTGTTTAAAGTAAGGAAGGACCCCGGCACACAGTACAAGAGAAATTGGACAATCCAGGTATGGTATGCTTGGATGATTTTTATTTTCACAATTAAACGGTACTGCCCGACATGTCGGCTCGCACAAGAGCCTTCATCAGGGACAGATAAGTACTGGGACATGCATGATACAAAAAAGAAAAAACAAGAAATGATTTACAATTACATCATGACAAGGCATCAAGTGTCAAAAAATGAGAAAACAACATATTACCTATTGGGGAGATGTGAAAGGAAGGGGAAGGTGTCGCAATGTGAATGTTAAGAAGTGGTGAGGATATATACAGCCGTATAAGATGTGAGTAGAATAAGAGAATTGTAAATTAAGAAAGGAAGGGGAGAGGAAAGATGGGGAAAGAAAAGGAAGAGAGGAAAAAAAGGGGGGAAAGGAGGGGGAAGAAACGGAAGAAGAGAAAGAAGGAAGGGAGAACAGGAAGGCTCAAGGGAAAAAATGAGCAAGAGGGGAAAGGGGAGGGATCTGAGAGACATACCCGTATTTATGAAGTTCAGGGAAAAGTTCCTAGTAGCACCTTGGAGGCCAGAAAGTTAAAGTGAAGTCTGAGAAAGGAAAGAGATATATAATATACAGAGGACTATAGCTGGTAAGGGCGGAAAAATGTCAATAAGGATAGAGCATGGTATAACTTACATGTGAGTAGTCAAGGAGAACACTTTGGAATGGAAGAATATATGTTACTGTGAAAAAAGGGGAGAGGGAGGAGGAGAAGTGATAGTTCATGAGGAATAGGTAATTGGAATAAAGAGCTGATATAATAGCAAAGAGAACAGGGCATAAATATTGGATACATACCAGTAGAATACTGTCATATAGTGTAGATAGGGCTCACATAGGTAGATGAAGAGATGGATAGATGCTGCTTTATGAATAACAAAGGTGATAATCTGTGATGATGTGGTGGAGAAATTGAAACATAGATAGGTCTGTTATAAGGGATAAATACCAATAAGTGGCGACCTGAGTATATGTAGTATGATAACCAATCATACGTGGTATGTTAGGTAAACCACACAATGCGTGAGGACTTGTTGTACTGGAATAGAGAAATAGCCTAAGTAAGAGGATGTGTGACTAATGTTGGGAAAAGGGAAAAAGAAGAACATACCTAATGGTGAGAGCACCAGAGAAATGCCTGCAATAACATAAGGACATTGTGTTATAAAAACGGCAAGACCAGAAGCAGAGCTTGTAGTGTAGCAGCAGGAAGACATCTTACCTATCGCAGCATAGTGGAGGTGAATATGTGGAGGGAGCCCAGGGACAGGGTAGAGAGAGGGACTATATATACTCGCCGGATGTAAACCATTGGTGGCAGCGGAGGATACACTATGCTGCGATAGGTAAGATGTCTTCCTGCTGCTACACTACGAGCTCTGCTTCTGGTCTTGCCGTTTTTATAAAGGTGCAGGAGAAAGGTGGAAACCACCAACCTGTTAAGGGAGAAGCTGCAGCCGGCTGCAGGCACTGTTCATCACCTCGTTTGGTTTACCAGAGACTCCAGTGTACTGTGTCATAGTGAGTACACCAGTGCCTTCGGGCCGCGCACCGCGCCGTACCACACCAGCACCCAGCACGCGCCCATCTCCATCGCCTCAGCACCTTCCCTCGGGCCCCCGGGACCATCACTCCCCTACTCACAGAGGGGTCAACACCAAGCTGCGCAACACCGTCCCCGGGAGGCCTAGTCAATGGCAGTGGTGGTGTCCATCCCTTCACCACAACCCGTGAGCGGCGTCACAAACTTAAATCCCCTACCAACCACCGCGGCCCCAGCCGTGGAACTCCCCACCGAAGTCCCCACGTGTAGCGCCAACCCCCTTGCAGAGCGACGTGACCCCCTGGTCCGTGAGGAGCTCGAGCCACCCACCGTACGAGCACGGATCCGAGCGGCTCGGCGGCCGGCCGAGCTCGCGGGGCGGTACAATTACAGGCAATGAAAACATTACATGTGCCTGAAAATGGAATAAATTAAAAACATAAGCTCAAGGCGCAAAAAATAAACTATCACTGGGTCCCAGATCCTGAAAAATAAGAACGCTACGGGTCTCAGAAAATTGCAACAAAAGCGCAATTCTTTTTTTGAACAAACTTCTGAATTTTTTTAACCATTTAGATAAAAACTAATATTATACATGTTTGGTATCTACAAATGTGTACTGACCTAGGGAATAATACTGCTAGATCAGATTTCCTATATAGTTAACAAGTGGAAGGAGAAAAAAAAAACACCACACACCATTGTGGAATTTCCCTTTTCTTCGGCGCTCTATTGGGAGACCCAGACGATTGGGTGTATAGCACTGCCTCCGGAGGCCACACAAAGCAATTACACTAAAAAGTGTAAGGCCCCTCCCCTTCTGGCTATACACCCCCAGTGGGATCACTGGCTCACCAGTTTTCTGCTTTGTGCGAAGGAGGTCAGACATCCACGCATAGCTCCACTGTTTGTAGTCAGCAGTAGCTGCTGGCTCTATCGGATGGAAGAAAAGAGGGCCCATATAGGGCCCCCAGCATGCTCCCTTCTCACCCGTGATGGTGCTTGTAAGGTTGAGGTACCTATTGCTGGTACGGAGGCTGGAGCCCACATGCTGTTTTCCTTCCACATCCCCCTGAGGGGCTCTGTGGAAGTGGGATCCTGCCGGCCCCCAAGCCCTGGGGCCGGGCTCCATCCACAGACCCATAGAACCTGCTGGATTGGGAGCGGGAGTGCCGTTCAGGGACATGGCCCTGCAACTTCAGGTACTCTGTGTCCCCGGCAGGCACGGACACTCTCAGGGCTTGCTGAGCGTTATAGTGCGCCGGGGACAGTGGCGCTGTACGCTGGGGGTTAGGTCACTGCAGCTTTGCTGAGTGACGATTGTATGTTGGGAACTACTGCGCCGACCGCTCCTGGAGCGGCGGCGCAGCTGCGACTTGTAGTGCGCCGGGGGCTTGGCGCCGACCGCGCTTGTACGGCGGCGGCGTTTTTAACTTTAGCCCCCGGCTTCTGCGGCCTAGCGCCGCTTCGTTCCCGCCCCCACCCTGTCAATCAGGGTAGGGGAGAGACGCTGCTCAATGGCTGCGCCGAGGGCTGGAGCCTTATTTACATGCTCCAGCCCTCTCACTAGGCACAAGGGGAAGCAGACTTCCCGCTCTTCGTCGGTGTACGCCCAGGGCCCGCCCCCCCTCTCCACAAGGACGCCGGCAGCCATTACACATGCGATCTGGCTGGAAGGAGGCAGCAGGCTCTGGGAGACCCAGACTAGAGGGATTTCTGGCGACCACACACCGCTCCTAAGCGGGTGGTAAGCTGCACAGTAGTGCAGGCCCCACTAGTGCCTCAGTGATATATTAGTGTACTTCTTTATTGGTACCATATATATATATATATATATATATATTTATATAGTGCACTGTAAGGTCGCTTCTGTCTGGACACTCTGTACTGCTCTGAGGACGCAGCAACATGTCATCCGCAAAACGCAAGGCTGCCAAGGCACGGGCTGTGTACACTGTTTGTACTGCATGTGGGGCTAATCTATCAGCAGGCTCCAATGATTCACATTGTGTGCAATGTTCAGTCCCAGTGGCACTTCGCCAGCCAGAGCCTATTGTGGTGGTAGCCCAGGCAGAGACGCCTGTGAACCCTGCCCCGGTGACGGGGACAGACTTTGCAGTGTTTGCTGATAAAATGTCTGAGGCTATGACAAGGATCCTGGAGACCTTGCAGGCCAGGCCAGTTCCTCAGACTATGGACACCGCTGTGGCTATGCTCACTGGTCCCCCTCAGTTGGAACTAATCCGTACTTCAAGGGGGTCTCAAGCATCACAGGCTGAAGTCTCTGACTCAGATGACAGTCCCAGGCAGCCTAAGCGTGCTCGCTGGGAAAGACCCTCGACGTCATCACACTGCTCAGGGTCTCAGCGAGAAGAGTCTCTCTGTGATGAGACTGAGGACGGTGATCAGGAGTCTAATCCTGAGGCCCCTCTCAATCTGGATGCCCCTGATGGTGACGCCATGGTTAATGACCTTATATCGGCGATTAATAGACTGTTGGATATTTCCCCCCCAGCCCCTTCTGCAGAGGAGGCAGCTGCACAGCAGGAGAAGTTCCATTTCCTGTATCCCAAGCGTAAATTAAGTGCTTTTTTGGACCACTCTGACTTCAGAGAATCAATCCAAAAGCACGACGCTCATCCAGACAAGCGTTTCTCTAAACGTTCTAAGGATACCCGTTATCCTTTTCCCCCTGAAGTGGCCAAACGCTGGACCCAGTGCCCAAAGGTGGATCCCCCAATTTCCAAGCTGGCGGCTAGATCCATAGTCGCAGTAGAAGATGGCGCTTCACTTAAAGATGCCAATGACAGACAGATGGACCTTTGGTTGAAATCTGTCTATGAAGCTATCGGCGCGTCGTTTGCTCCAGCATTCGCGGCCGTGTGGGCACTACAGGCTATTTCAGCGGGTTTAGCACAGGTGGATGCTATCATGCATCCAGCAGTACCACAGGTGGCGTCCCTAACTTCGCAAATGTCTGCGTTTGCGACCTATGCTATCAATGCTGTCCTAGAGTCTACGAGCCGTACCTCTATGGCGGCCGCCAATTCTGTGGTTTTGCGCAGAGCCTTATGGTTAAAGGACTGGAAAGCAGATGCTGGTTCCAAAAAATGCTTAACCAGCTTGCCATTATCTAGAGACAGACTGTTTGGTGAGCCATTGGCTGAAATCATAAAACAGTCCAAGGGTAAGGACTCTTCCTTGCCACAGCCCAGAGCAAGTAAACCTCAACAGAAAAAGTGGCAGTCGAGGTTTCGGTCCTTTCGAGGCTCGGGCAAGCCCCAATTCTCCTCGTCCAAAGGGACTCAGAAAGGACAAGGGAGCTCAGATTCCTGGCGGGCTCACTCACGCCCCAGGAAAGCAAATGGAGGAACCGCTTCCAAGGCGGCTACCTCATGACTTTCGGCCTCCTCCCTCCGCATCCTCGGTCGGTGGCAGGCTCTCCCGCTTTTGCGACATTTGGCTGTCACAGGTCAAGGACCGGTGGGTAACAGACATTTTGTCTCGCGGGTACAGAATCGAGTTCAGTTCTCGGCCTCCACTTCGGTTCTTCAGAACCTCCCCACACCCCAACCGAGCAGATGCCCTGCTGCAGGCGGTGGACTCTCTAAGAGCAGAAGGAGTCGTGATCCCTGTCCCCCCTCTGGAACGGGGCCGAGGATTTTACTCCAACCTCTTTGTGGTTCCAAAAAAGGACGGCTCCTTCCGTCCCGTTCTGGACCTAAAACTGCTCAACAAGCATGTGAACGCCAGGCGGTTCTGGATGGAATCCCTCCGCTCAGTCATTGCCTCAATGTCCCAAGGAGATTTCCTAGCGTCAATAGACATCAAGGATGCTTATCTTCACGTGCCGATTGCTACGGAGCACCAACGCTTTCTGCGCTTCGTGATAGGAGACGAACATCTTCAGTTCGTGGCTCTGCCATTTGGTCTGGCGACAGCCCCCCGGGTGTTCACCAAGATCATGGCAGCAGTGGTAGCAGTCTTGCACTCTCACGGACACTCTGTGATCCCTTACTTGGACGATCTATTGGTCAAGGCACCCTCTCAGGAGGCATGCCAACTCAGCCTGAATTTTGCACTGGAGACTCTCCAGGCGTTCGGGTGGATCATCAACTTCCCAAAGTCAAATCTGTCACCGACCCAATCACTAACGTATCTTGGCATGGAGTTTCATACTCTCTCAGCGATAGTGAAGCTTCCGCTGAGCAAGCAGAGGTCACAACAGACGGGGGTGCAGGCTCTCCTTCAGAGTCAGTCGCACTCCTTAAGACGCCTCATGCACTTCCTCGGGAAGATGGTGGCGGCAATGGAGGCGGTTCCGTTTGCGCAGTTTCATCTGCGTCCACTTCAATGGGACATTCTCCGCCAATGGGACGGGAAGTCAAAATCCCTGGACAGGACAGTCTTCCTTTCCCAGACGGCCAAGGACTCTCTGCAGTGGTGGCTTCTTCCCACCTCCTTATCACAGGGAAGATCCTTCCTACCACCGTCCTGGGCGGTGGTCACGACAGACGCGAGTCTGTCAGGGTGGGGAGCAGTGTTTCTTCACCACAGGGCTCAGGGTACGTGGACTCAGCAGGAGTCCAGCATTCAGATCAATGTTCTGGAAATCAGAGCGGTGTTTCTTGCCCTGCTAGCCTTCCAGCAGTGGCTGGAAGGGAAGCAGATCCGAATTCAATCGGACAACTCCACAGCGGTGGCATACATCAATCACCAGGGCGGGACTCGCAGTCGGCAAGCCTTCCAGGAAGTCCGGCGCATTATGATGTGGGTGGAAGCCATGGCCTCCACCATATCCGCAGTTCACATCCCCGGCGTAGAAAACTGGGAAGCAGACTTCCTCAGTCGCCAGGGCATGGACGCAGGGGAATGGTCCCTTCACCCGGACGTGTTTCAGGAAATCTGTCGCCGATGGGGAAGGCCGGACGTCGATCTAATGGCGTCTCGGCACAACAACAAGGTCCCAACCTTCATGGCACGGTCTCGCGATCAAAGAGCTCTAGCAGCAGACGCCCTAGTGCAAGATTGGTCGCAGTTCCGGCTCCCTTATGTGTTTCCACCTCTGGCACTCTTGCCCAGAGTGCTACGCAAGATCAGATCCGACTGCAGCCGCGTCATACTCGTCGCTCCAGACTGGCCGAGGAGGGCGTGGTATCCGGATCTGTGGCATCTCACGGTCGGCCAACCGTGGGCGCTGCCAGACCGACCAGACTTACTGTCCCAAGGGCCGTTTTTCCATCGGAATTCTGCGGCCCTCAACCTGACTGCGTGGCCATTGAGTCCTGGATTCTAGAGTCTTCAGGCTTATCCCAAGGGGTCGTTGCCACCATGAGACAGGCTAGGAAGCCCACGCCTGCTAAGATCTACCACAGAACGTGGAGGATATTCTTATCCTGGTGCTCTGCTCAGGGAGTGTCTCCCTGGCCATTTGCATTACCTATCCTTCTTTCTTTCCTCCAATCTGGGTTAGAAAAAGGTTTGTCGCTCGGCTCCCTTAAAGGGCAAGTCTCGGCGCTATCTGTCTTTTTTCAGAAGCGTCTAGCTCGACTTTCCAAGGTGCGCACGTTCCTGCAGGGGGTTTGTCATATCGTACCCCCGTACAAGCGACCGTTAGATCCATGGGATCTGAACAGGGTACTAGTTGCCCTCCAGAAGCCGCCCTTCGAGCCTCTGAGGGAGGTTTCACTTTCTAGGCTATCACAGAAAGTGGCTTTTCTGGTAGCGATCACATCTCTTCGGAGAGTGTCTGAGCTGGCAGCGCTGTCATCCAAGGCTCCCTTCCTGGTCTTCCACCAGGACAAGGTAGTGCTGCGCCCCATTCAGGAGTTTCTCCCGAAGGTGGTATCCTCTTTTCATCTTAATCAGGATATCTCTTTGCCTTCGTTTTGTCCTCATGCAGTTCATCGGTATGAGAAGGATTTACATTTGTTAGATCTGGTGAGAGCACTCAGAATCTACATTTCCCGCACAGCGCCCCTGCGCCGTTCGGATGCACTCTTTGTCCTTGTCGCTGGTAAGCGCAAGGGGTCGCAGGCTTCTAAGGCCACCCTGGCTCGATGGATCAAAGAACCAATTCTTGAAGCCTACCGTTCTGCGGGGCTTCAGGTTCCGTCAGGGCTAAAGGCCCATTCTACCAGAGCCGTGGGTGCGTCCTGGGCATTGCGACACCAGGCTACGGCTCAACAGGTGTGCCAGGCAGCTACCTGGTCGAGTCTGCACACTTTCACCAAACATTATCAGGTGCATACCTATGCTTCGGCGGACGCCAGCCTAGGTAGAAAAGTCCTGCAGGCGGCAGTTGCCTCCCCGTAGGGGAGGGCTGTCTTGCAGCTCTAACATGAGGTATTTCTTTACCCACCCAGGGACAGCTTTTGGACGTCCCAATCGTCTGGGTCTCCCAATAGAGCGCCGAAGAAGAAGGGAATTTTGTTACTTACCGTAAATTCCTTTTCTTCTAGCTCTTATTGGGAGACCCAGCACCCGCCCTGTTGTCCTTCGGGATTTTTGGTTTGTTTGCGGGTACACATGTTGTTCATGTTGAACGGTTTTCAGTTCTCCGATGTTTCTCGGAGTGAATTTGTTTAAACCAGTTATTGGCTTTCCTCCTTCTTGCTTTTGCACTAAAACTGGTGAGCCAGTGATCCCACTGGGGGTGTATAGCCAGAAGGGGAGGGGCCTTAAACTTTTTAGTGTAATTGCTTTGTGTGGCCTCCGGAGGCAGTGCTATACACCCAATCGTCTGGGTCTCCCAATAAGAGCTAGAAGAAAAGGAATTTACGGTAAGTAACAAAATTCCCTTCTTTTCACAATTTCTCCACATTTGGGATTTTTTTTCCTGTTTTCCAGTACACTACATGGTAAAATAAATGAGGTCATTCAAAAGTACAAACTGTTCCGCAAAAAAATAAGCCCTTCTATGGCAATACTGATGGGGAAAAAAAATAAAGTTATGGCTCTCAGAAGGTGAGAAAAAAACAAAAATGAAAAATCGCCCGGGGGTGAAGGGATTAAAATCCCCACTTCTCATAAAGCAATCAACATTCCTCATTCTCCCCCATATAGTAATTGTCACCCATCCTGGGCCCTTCCAATAATGCCCCCTCCTCTCCTGGGCACCCTCATAATAATGTCCTCCCACTCCGTCCTGGGCTCCTTCCTCTCCTGGGCACCCTCTTATAATAATACCCCCCCAACCCCATACTGGGCCCCTTTCTATAATAATGCCCCATCCTCTCCTGGGCACCCACTGATAATAATGTCCCCCCACTCCGTCCTGGGCCCCTTCCTCTCCTGGACACCCTCTTATAATAATGTCCCCCACCCTATAATAGTGCCCCCTACTCTCATGGATACTCTTATAATAATGCCTCCCCGAATCCCGTCTTGGGCACCCTCTTATAATATTGCCCCCCCCACACTCCATCTTGGGCCCCTTCATATAATAATGCCCTCTCCTGGGCACCCTCTTAAAATACCCTCCCCCCCTCCTGTCCTGGGCCCCCACTTATAATAATGCCCTTCCACCCCATACTTGCCCCCTTCCGATAATAAAGCCACTCTTCTGTCCTGGGCCACTTCCAGTAATTATGTTGCTGGTTCTGCTGCTCTCCTCCAACACATTTCATTTGGGAGAACAGAGTTTGATGAAGAACAATTTTTATAAGTGCCATCTTGCTCACCTTTCTGTGTGCAGCCTCATAGCTCATAAAATGGCCATCAGAACTAAACCTCCCTCCAGTCCCTTATATATAAATTGTAAGGCCGTGTCTTTAGCGGTGTCCGCCTATCCCAATTTTGCTTTGGATTTTCTGTGCTCTCTTTAACCCCTTCACCAGCCGCCGGTTTTCAATTTTTTTTCTCCTCCTCTACTTCCAAGAGCCATAACTTTTTGTATTTTTTTGTCAATATAGCTATATGAGGGCTTGGTTTTTTTTGCGGGACGAATTGCACTTTTGAGTAACACCATTCTGCCCATGTTGTATTGGAAGACTGAAAAAAAATCCAAGTGCGGTGAAATTGCAAAAAAAAAAAAAGTGCAATTGCACAATTGCTTTTCGGTGTTTTTTTTTTAACTTACAGTGTTCACTTTATGTTATAATTGACCTGACAGTATGATTCCCTAGGTGAGCACGAGTTCGTAGATAACAAACATGTATAGTTCTACTTTTATCTGAGTGGTGGGGGGGGAGGGTTGCGCCATTTTTCATGACTTGTAGCATTCTCATTTTTCGGGATCTGGTCCTCAACAACCACTTATTTCTTGTGTCTTGAACTAACGTTATTAATTATTCTATTTTTGGGTAGATGCGAAGTTTTGATCGCCTGTAATTGCATTTTAATGAAATGTTGTAGAGACCAAAAAACATACTTTTGGTGTTTGGAATTTTTTTTCTCCCTGTGCTCTTTACCGATCAGATTAATTGATTTTATATTTTGATAGATTGGGCATTTCTGAACGCAGCAATAGCAAATATGTGTATATTTTTTGTGTAAAGCAGATTTTATTCAAATAAAGAACAGGTTTACAAGTTATAGGATAGGCAACATATGATATAGAGTAGAATAACTCAAATCTTGGAGGTAATAAGTAATACAACACTTTTCTACTTGCATAATCATTCCTTTGATTACACACTTCAGGTCAGACCATCATCACCCATGTAATAGCTTTGTTTTGGAGATGATGCCCACTGGGTGACCAATAATCCACCCCCCATGCAAAAATGTATGCAGCCTCGTTTAGAAAGGGGAGGCAAAGTAGATGCACAAAGTCTCTGAGATGGCAATCCGGGCTAACTATGTAAACATAACATAAAATGTACAAGGAGGAAAGAAAGATGAGAAAAGAAGAAATGTAGGGGGGAGAGGAAAAAGAAAAGAAGGACCAAGATGATGTCTCGTCTGGGTCGTGTGCAGCCCCAGGCACTTTTGTTTTATGGAATGGACAATCACAGAGGTCTCATGCCCCCAACTGAGGCTTGAAGCCATATTACCAGGTCTGGTGTCTCTCTGTACATAATCCACGGCACCCACAGCCCACAGCCTGAACACTCGCTCCCCCGAGTCCGACGCCTGGCCGACCAGCTCCTCCATCCTATAGATCTGGTTAATCTCGGCCACCAGTTCAGCCCGCCAGGGCACTTTGTTCTGCCTCCAGTACCTTGTGATTAATCTCCTTGCCCCCGTCAAAAAATGCCTTAACAGACTTCTCTTGAAGTTGGCGATCGAGATATTGCTTAAGGATAGATAAGCCAGTACCGGCGTCGGCTCAAACCTAGTGGATGACACTTTATTCAGAAGGGCAAACACGTCTATCCAAAAATATTGTAGGAGAGGACAAGACCACCACATGTGGATGTATGAGCCTCTATCGTTTGCGCATCTCCAGCATTCTTCAGAGACAGATGGGAACATGGAATGAATTCTGGAGGGGCAGTGATACCACCTAGAAACTATTTTGTAGCCCCGCTCCTGTGACGCTACATCCAGCGACGACTTGTGGGTAAAGGGTAATATTTTTGAGCGTTCTTCACGCGTGAGGGGTCTCCCCAAATCCACCTCCCATTTTAAGAAGAAAGGGACATCATCTTCCTGTCCAGACAACTCAATCTGGAACATTTTGTACAGCAGGGCAATGGTGTTTTCCATAGGCTCTCCCCCCAGACACAGAGACTCAAAGGGCATCAAGGGCCTATAAAAGTTTGTTTGTGGTGAAAGGGAGTTAATAAAACTCTTCAATTGCTCAGAACCAAGCCAAGCTCCTGCGGGACTGCGGTAGTCAGGAAAGAAAGAATGAAGGGGCCTCATACCCACATTGGACACTAGATCCCTCATTATGGACACCATACCTCTGGACATGTGAAGAAATACGTTGCCTGTTAAATCTGTCGTGAGTAGAGAATTATTGTGTAAAGATGTCAGTGGTCCAGGTATAGTGGAAATGCCCATTGCCTATGGGACTGCTGGAAATCGCCAATAAAGAGCTCAGATATCTTCACCAGTGCCATAGACAATGAGTGGAGCAGGGGTGTGCATGTTCAGCCTTAATTGCTTTGTCTGGGTTTTCCAAAGCATTGTCCACTAACCTTTGGACTTTCCACTATTAGTAAGTGGTTTCCTATTTTGTTGATAGGGTATAATTATAAATTCCTTGGGAATCCACTTTAATAAGGTTTTCTACTTTCAGAGCACCCCCACTTACCCAGATGCAGAGGTTTTTACAACCACTAGCTTTTTACTCACCCTCCCCTGGTCCAGCACTGAATCTCTGCCGCTGGCTGCTGTTGTCTGCAGTGAGAAAAGATGCTGAGCTCACTGACTGGTTGTCAACGTGTCATTAACGCTGCAAACAAAAACGGCAGAGTCCGTGCTGGACCCAGGGAGAGTGAGTAGAGCACGGTTTATTGTTTTAAAGAGAAACCGCACCAGCAGACATGGAATTTTGAAACATTTAGTGCCATAATATAAGCTGTTTTCTAATATACTAGGCTGTAAAAATGTTCTACCGTTTCCCCATCTACCCTAACTGCTTCTTTGTTTTTTTTCTTACCTAATTTTTTGTCTGAATACTGCAGTGCATGCTGGGATACTCAAAGCATTGGGGGGAGCAGTGTCAGTGTCACTTCCACAGCGTCTGCCCCTCCCTGAAACAATGATTTACCAGTGACACTTGTTTCATGTGCAGCGCTGTCACTGCTGTCTCCCTGGGTGTTTTCCTAGTGCAGCGTCTCCCCCAGTGTCCTGAGCAATGAGAAGTGTCATTATACCCAGCGATACAGGACATCAGCGTCGCCCCACAGGTGACGCCACTGGTGTCTGCCAGTCTGGACGCTTAGCTCCTCGCACTGGGAAGAAAAAGCACAATGAAGGCCGCATAATGGCGGGCAGACAACAGCACATAGGGGTGTGACAATGCACTAGGAAGACAGCGCACGGGGGAAGGAGGCACATGGGGATAAATGATTGCATAAGGAAAACTGCACACGGTGGGGTTGGGGGCAACACTGCACTAGTAAGACAATCAGGGGCACAGAAGTCACTGCTGACACTTTATTCCAGGGAAGAGTGTGGTGGAAGTGTGGCACCCCTGAGGTTCAGGTCGCCACAGGGTACTGCACCTCAAGTGAGGTGTTGTATCTATCTCAAGTAAGGGGGTGGTCATAACGGTTATGGGACTTCCCGATCACTGAAGCCAGCCACCTGGGGGGTGGGTTCCACTGGTGGTAGAGGAAGGCGCAACACACTCACACAGTTGAGTCCAGACCATAGTTATGGCAAGATCTCTCTGGAAAACTTGGATTTTACTGGGCTCTGAGCATTGGAGCAGGAGCTCAGCAGGGGTACCTAACTGCTGAGGGGGACACCCTAGAAATAGGACACTCACTCTCTCCTTCTCCTTTCACAATGCCAGTGATCACCCATGACCGGATCTGGGATTAACCTGAGCCCATCATGGCAGTGACCAGTGTGACCAGGCTGGCAGCTGAAGTTGTGAGTAAACTACACCCTGAACCAGCAGAGATTGTGTTGGCTCAACCTTTCCAGCGCCACTGCCCTGCGCTTAGGTGCCAACGGCCAATAAAAGCCTCATCATCCACCAGGGACCCGCTTCATCATCCTGCCTGCCATAGCACCTGCCACGACGAGGAACCCAGCAGTGACAGCTATTCGCCTGACCAACGTGCGGAGCCGCCGCCCAACCTACACCGCACCTACTGTCTCCTCCCCAAAATCCTATAGAATGTAAGCCCGCAAGGGCAGGGTCCTTTTCCCTTTGTACTAGTCTGTCTACTGTAACTTGTATATGTGTTCTGTATGTAACCCCTTCTCATGTACAGTACCATGGAATCAATGGTGCTCTATAAATAAATAATAATAATAATAATAAATAAAAATCCCTGGTGCGGTTTGTGGAACACCTGACGCGAAGCGGCTGCAACAGGCACCACGAATGGACTGTGTTATAAAGAGACTGAAAATTAAGATGGCGGACGACAGCGTGGACCCCAAGATGGTGACGAGTGACCAGAGGGAGAGAGACCCTGCCCATCGTGGGAGGCGACAGCGCTCAATGGTGCGAAAACATACTCGGTCCGGAGGAGTGGCAGCCATAAAGAGCGGAGGCACTGAAGATGAGGTCCGTCCTGGAGCAGAATGCACCCAGGTGAGAGGGGTGTGGTCACCGAAGAAACGCCTACTGGTGAGTGACCTCCAGTGTCAGCGAGGGGCGTGGCTATGGGCGCGGCTGGCGAGATGGACAAGTGACGCAGCAGGCCACTGGCACCAGAAGAGGCGGGCCCCAGGACACAAAACGTGTGTCACTAAGTCGGCTGGCGCCATTTTGTGAGATGTCAAGGAGAAAGAAAGTTGTGTGAGGAAGATACGGAGAATTCCTGAGACCCACGAGAGCTGCCGGGGATTATCCAGCTGATGACTCCAGGAGCAGTTGGTGAGCAAAACTCCGGCAGATTCATGAGCGGAGTCACTCATCTATGTCAGCTGGGGTGCCACTGCGCACCCCGCCCTGGGTCTTGTCCGCACTGAACTAAAAATACACTGCTGGGCCAGGCTGACGATGGCGGAACCGGAAGATGTGGAAGCAGCCCCTGCGGCCGGTTGAGCCCCGGAGAAAAAGACAGAGGCCCCAGCAGATGATCCAGACATGCCAGCCCTGGAAGAAATGGAGCTGAAGTCGGAGGAGGAGTCAGGCCTTGAAGAGGTAGGACCGATTGTGCCCTGGTTCCGACCTGGTGCCGCACCGTTGGAGGCCTCCGCTCCCAAATACTGCAGGGGGAGAGACATGCTGCTGAGACCCATGAGCCACGTACCTGGCAGTGAGCCCTGACGCGAGCAGGTGCCAGCAGCAGCCCTGCCCCCAAGTGACTGGGTGACAGCTTGGACCCTGCAGGATTAGGAGGCAGTTGTGAGGGAGAGAATGCAGGCGGATGCATTGGCTCGGGACTGGAAGGACGGTCCTAAAAGGCACAAATTCGATTGCCAATGCTCCTCAGGCTGGGAAGTCACTTTCAACTAGGACCAAAGGCTACGGCTTTATCGAGGAGGAGTATACCTGTCACCAGGTCTACGTCAACCGGGCCATGGTGACCAGGCCGTCTCTCCTTTCCTGGCTGCGGACCCTCTATGTGGGAGAGAGGGTCACCTTTATAAAGCTGCAATGCCGAAAGGGATGGTGCATGGTCGGGGTGACACAGCCTGCGGAGGCCGAGGCGGAGCGCATGGAGAAACGACAGAGAGCAGTAGCTGCTGAGCCAACTAGATCAGCGGCTCCGGCGGGCCTGAGAGAACAGAGGGAGCACCAGACAACCCAATGACCGGCGCGGAAACAGGCAGAACATCCGCCATCCCTTGCAGTGGCTGCAGCAGCCCCCTCGGTGATCATCACCGGAGACAAAGTCTACCAAATGTACTTGGAGAGGACCCCGGGGGAAGCAGGAGCACCCGGATGGAGCCGACCGGATGAGAAACCCATGGATATGGCGACGCCCGATGTCCCCAAATACAATTGATGCATGTAAAAAGAGGTTGACCTCAGAAAAGAAGAAGGCTGGAAGTGGCTGAGGACAATTGAAAAATTGCCAGTTTGTGGACGGGGAGGCCAGTTCCCGACTGCCCTCCTGTGAGAAAAAGTTAAAGGGGTTGTCCGACATAACAAAAATGTTTGAGTTTAAGCTAATCTGTGCTGTATTGTCATATTAATCACCCCTACATTGTTATTTTTTGTTTTCTAACTTTTGTTCCTCTTGAATTATCTCTTTATTCTGTGCAGCTTCTTGTTTACATTCAGCTCCAGCAAACATGACCACTTCCTGTGCAAAACCTCCCAGTCACAGCTGGCACCGCCCGGCCTCAGTGTCCAGCCCCACCCCAGTGTCCAGCCGCACCCTCTGTCCGCCCCCTGCACACACATTCCCTGTCAGTATATTCTGCCCCAGCACTGACCTCTCATCACTACACGGCAGGACACTACAGGGCAGGACACTGCAGTGCAGCACATTACAGGACACTACAGGACACTACAGGGCAGCACATTACAGGACACTACAGGACAGGACACTACAGGGCAGCACATTACAGAACACTACAGGACAGGACACTACAGGGCACTACAGGGCAGGAGACAAAAGGGCAGCACATTACAGGACACTACAGGACAGGACACTACAGGGCAGGACACTACAGGACACTACAGGGCAGCACACTACAGGGCACTACAGGGCAGGACTCTACAGGGCAGATCACTACAGGGCAGCACATTCCAGGACACTACAGGACAGGACACTACAGGGCAGCACATTACAGGACACTACAGGGCAGCACACTACAGGGCACTACAGAGCAGCACATTACAGGACAGGACACTACAGGGCAGCACATTACAGTACACTACAGGGCAGCACATTACAGGACACTACAGGACAGATCACTACAGGGCAGCACATTACAGGACACTACAGGACAGGACACTACAGGGCAGCACATTACAGGACACTACAGGGCAGCACACTACAGGGCACTACAGGGCAGGACACTACAGGGCAGCACATTACAGGACACTACAGGACAGGACACTACAGGGCAGCACATTACAGGACACTACAGGGCAGCACAGTACAGGACACTACAGGACAGGACACTACAGGGCAGCACATTACAGGGCAGGACACTGCAGGGCAGCGCACTACAGGACACTACAGGACAGGACACTACAGGGCAGCACACTACACGGCAGATCACTACAGGACACTACAGGGCATGACACTACAGGACACTACAGGGCAGGACACTACAGAGCACTACAGGGCAGGACACTACAGGACACTACAGGGCTGCGCACTACAGGGCAGCACACTACACGGCAGCGCACTGCACGGCAGCGCACTGCACGGCAGGGCACTACAGGGCAGGGCACTACAGGGCAGCGCACTACACTACAGCATTGCAAATAACAGCCCCACATCGGGCTCTGCACCCCACACCACATCGGGCTCTGCACCCCTCACCACATCAGGCTCTGCACCGCATACACACACATCGGGCTGTGCACCGCATACACAAACATACATACACACACACACACACACATCGGGCTGTGCACCGCATACACACACACACACACACACACCACCCCATAGGGAGTACATACTCACCCGTCATCGGTCCCCGCCGCTCCTGCACGTTCGCGCGCTGTCTGTGCTCTAGACATATCAGCACAGTGGTGACTTCACCGCTGTGCTGAAGAGAGTTCAGACAGCGTGCAAGATGAGAAGCAGCGCTGCGCTGCTTCTCATCAGCACTTTCAAATGTACCGGCATCTGTGATCTGTGATGCCGGTATATTTGAATGTGTGATCCTGAGCAGGGGGGCCGGTGCTGGAGCTGACACCATGGCAGCTGCCGCCAGGCCCCGCCGCCAGGTCACGGACCCCCACAGCAGTGCAGGGGGAGGTGCGGGGGAATGTGTGGGAGGGTGCAGGGAAGGGGGGCGGGGCTCATCGCACTGTACAGCCCAGCAAGGAGGCGACATGCTGTTTCCACATTTGCATGTCAACATGGCCCTGCCCATGTAGACATGAAATGACCGGAAGCAGCAAAATCGCGGCAGGAGCGGTCACATGACCGCTCTGAGCCGGGGGAGAGGGGCTGACAGCAGGGCAGGTAAGTGGTCTCTATCTACTTACCTGCCCCAATGTAGCCCCATAGGGAAATAATAAAAAAAAAGCAAATTAAGCCGGATAACCCCTTTAAAGGCCATGAGCCTCTGTTGGGCTGAGATGTTGCCCTGTGTGAGCCAAGGGATAATATGATAACCCTCGCGGCCGGACAAGGCCAGGTTTTTGCTTTTGATTATTGTGGAGGGATGTTGTAATACCCCTCGTGGTCTGAACTGTGTGTTTTTTTGTTTCCCCCCAATCCAAGCTCGGCACATGTTGCGCCCCCCTGCTGGATTTGGGAACTCTGCCAGCCCTTGGGGCAGGAGGAAGACTGTGACTTCGGCCCAGGAGTCCCTTGCAGCTCTCATGGACTTGGCCCATTTTGCCCCTGTGGACTAATCATGTCCTGTTTATGGACGTTGCCCCCTGGACTTAGTCCTGTCCTGTTTCAGGACAAAGTCCATGGGGGGAAAAGTCCATGGCCCCTGAGAGACTGAGCCCTATCCTGTGCAGCATGGAGGAGGGAAAAGTGAAACGGATGACCCGATGTGCTGGCCAGGTCAGGAAACAGGACAGTGTTTTTCAGTTTGTGCCCCCAGAACTTTGTGGATGAATTTTTCTTAAAGAAATATGCCCCCCACTTTGCAGTTGGTGGGAGATAATGACAAAACAATTTTGTGGGTAATCAAAGTCCCAAACAAAGAGACTGCTTCCTTGGACTGAGTGGGGTACTGTTGTTGGCCACAGTCCTCATGTTTAAATCAAGAAATGTTTTGATACTGTTTTAAGTGTAGAATGTGTGCATGCTTTTATGTTTTTCAGATGCCCAGTTGGTCGGGAATGACCAAGGTTAAAGAGGGGAGGGATATAAGAGGGTTACCCATGGTCAGTACTCCCCTGAAGACATCGTGCGCTGCATTGCCAATGTATATTGTGTAAGTTTTATGTGAGTTGTGCCACAATTCTGTCGCTGTGACAAGGTGGCATTGGGCTCCCTATTTGCTAGGAGGGAGTCTTGCACAAGAGATGCAGGACTAGGAGTTTTGGTGTAGCAGGCCTCATAGCATAGGGGTTGGGAGTTCCCGAGTTAGTAAGGGTATGTGTGCAACTTGCGTTCTTGATTTGACAAAAAAAATTGCACCCTCTGGCAGACTTTGACAATTGCAAACACTGCGCTTGACAAAAAAAAATGCATCCAAAACGCAAGCATTTTGGATGCGTTTTTGACAGGGTGAGTTTTTTAAAGGAGAAATAAAATATGATAGATTAGGATAATTGATAGATAGAAGAGATAGAAAAAAATAAAAATAATAGTTAGATAGAAAGAATATATAGAATAGACAATAAGAAAGAATATATAGAATAGATAGAAAGAAATAACAGAATAGCTCGAAAGAGTGACAGCTAGCTTTTCCAGCTGTTTTTTTTATTTTTTGGGGTAAAAAAAATTGAATTGGGGCCCCCCTATTTTTCTTATCTAGCACAGGAACAGCAGAAGCTGCGGGCTGCAACCCTCAGCTGTGTGCTGTACCTTGGCTGGTTCTGAAAAATAGAGGAGATCCCACACTTTTTTTAGTGATTTTTTTTTTTCTTTTTAAAAAATGACATGCGGTCACCCCCATTTTTCTAAAACCAGCCAAGGTACAGCAGCCAATCTGGGGCTGATATTATTAGGGTGGGAAGGGCCATCGTTATTTGGCCCTTTCCAGCCTAACATTGCACCAATTCTGGCTGAAGGACTACAGCTATGACCGCAAATCACCTGAGTGACGGCACCGCTGATCGTGCTGCTCACTTCAGTCACTCGGGTGATTTGCCGTCACGGGTGGAGGACTCCTGCTGTGACCGGAAATCACCTGAGTGACAGCACCGCTGATTGCGTAGCTCACTTCAGTCACTCGGGTGATATGCTGTCACAGATGGAGGACTCCAGCTGTGGCAGCAGCTAACCTGAGTGACGTCACTGCTGATAGCGCTACTCACTTCAGTTGCGGCCTGAACCTCACAGCGGGCAGTTTTGTTCTATGGCGCTCGCTGTGAGGGTCAGATTTAGCAGTGCTGGAAGCGTCGTGGGACCTTGTGTGGATTATGTCCGACCTGGTGGGAAGGTTGGAAGGTTAATAAAGTGATGAAAGAGAGTGCTTTTGTTGGTATATGCAACAGATGAGGACTTCTTTGTATATGTGTGACGGAGGACTTTATGCTGATCTAACGGTAGATGGCGATGTTGTGTAAAGTTTCCTTACTCACTGTATTGTAAAAAGTCTTTTCTTTTCTTCCTGGTTTCGTTTTTCACTTCCTGATGCAATGCTGTATGACTGTGCAAATCATTACCTCATGTTCTCTCAGAAGTAAAGAGCTTGTTATCCCATGTAATCTGCTCTGTGAACTTTGTTCTGCAACTGGGAAGCTAGAAGCTGTGCAACAGCTTTTTTGTCTTTTATTTGAAATAAAGGATTTTTCTGTGTTAGTGTTTATTTACTTTCACTTACAAATTAGTGATGAGGGGGAGTCTCATAGACGCCTGCCATGACTAATCTAGGACTTAGAGGCTTCCATGGGCTTCCATTAACTCCTTATTACCCGGATTGCCACCGCACCAGGGCAATCAGGATGATCTGGGTAAAGTGCTGGGACTGTCACATCTAACGGATGCGGCAATTCCGGTTGGCTGATATTTTTAGGCTAGGGGGCTCCCAATAACGTGGGTCTCCCAGCCTGAGAATACCATCCCTCATCTGTGAGGTTTTATCTTGGTTGGGTTTCAAAATGGAGAGGGACCACACGCCATTTATTGTTTGTTTGTTTTTTAATTATTTATTTATTTTACTATATGATATAGACCCGCCCACCGGCATCTGTGATTGGTTGTAGTCAGACAGCTGACACTCAGCATTTGGTTGCAGTCAGACGCGCCCCATCATAGGCGTCGGTGGGCGGGGAAGCAGTCAATATGAAATGAGCCTAATGAGCGGTCGGCACTTTCAGAAGCAGAGGAAAGGCGCTGCAGGAGTAGCGTGACACCTACGCCAGTAAATGGTGAGTATGAAGCGGAGAGAGACAGAGAGAGACAGAGAGAGAATGGAGAAAAGTTGGTGACCTGCGTTTTTGTTGACAAAAAATGCATACAAAATGCAACCAAAAAGCAGTGGAAACGCACAGCTAACATTTTGGTTGCATTTTGGACATACCTTATTCATTTCAATGGGTGACAAAACATGACCAAAACGCAAAAAGAATGAACATGCTGCTTTTTTTGGTCAAAGATTTTGAGAAATATATGTCAAAATAAACGCTGACAAAAAGAATGCAACGTGCAGATGGAAATTCTGATTTCTCATAGCCTTTGCTGGGGAAGCAAAACGCATGCAGTTTGTCAAATAACACAATGCAGTTTAAAACGCAACCAATACATAAGAAAATAATGCAACATGCGGACATAGCCTTAGTCAGATAGTGCCAGAGATGGTGTGAAGAAGCAGCTGAGTGGTGCAGCGGTAGAGAAACAGGCAGAAGCATTGGGCAGGAGGAAATCAGAAGCTGGTGAACTGAAGCATTATGTTACAGAGAGGTAGCCTGGAAGTAGAGCGTGAACTAGAATAGCGCCAAGAAGGATAAAGTGAATAGTGCGGTTATTGTAAGGACCTTAGGGGTACTTTGCACGCTGCGACATCGCTAGCTAATGATAGCGATGCCGAGCGCGATAGTACCCGCCCCCGTCGCACCTGTGATATGTAGTGCGAGCTGCCGTAACGAACATTATCGCTACGGCAGCTTTACACTCACATACCTGGTCGGCGACGTCGCTGTGACTGCCGAGGAAACCCTCCTTTAAGGGGGAGGTGCTTTAGGCGTCACAGCGACGTCACAAAGCGGCCGGCCAATCAAAGCGGAGGGGCAGAGATGAGCAGGATGTAAACATCCCGCCCACCTCCTTCCTTCCGCATAGCCGGTGGACGGCAGATGCAGGTAAGGAGATGTTTGTTGGTCCTGCAGCTTCACACACAGCGATGTGTGGCGCTGCAGGAATGACAAACAACATCTTACCTGCGGACGCACCGACATTATGGAAATGAACGACGTGACACAGATCAGCGATTTTTGACTGTTTCACGCTCGTTCATCTCCGCTCCTAGTATTTACACGTTGCGACGTCGCTACCGGATGTGCGTCACTTTTGTTTTGACCCCACCGATATCGCAGTAGCGTTGTCGCAACGTGCAAAGTACCTCTTAGTCTTCAGACAGTCACCGTCACTGCAGGATTGGGATCCTCGGATGCAACCCGGTAGAAGATAGCCTTTCAGAGAACAGTGAAGTGTAGAGAAGAAACTCTCATGCCGGTGAGACCCTGAGAACAGCCGTGATGGGGAGAGCCATGTTGAACTGTGAAACAATGCCTGTGAAATATGTGTGCCTCTCCTATGGGGAAGATTGGTGTTTCCAAGACACTGGTGACAGTAAAGACAAAGTGTTTTATAGCTGGCCCAAGTGTGGACTTTATTCTTATGGGAGTGAATCTGCAGCATGTTCCTTGGAGCAGCAGCAGCAGCGGACTGACAGCCCAGAAGTACCCGGTTACTCAGGTATCGCACCACAGCACCAACCCAAACACACACTGCAAACCCCTTTTCTGTAGCGTGTCAGGCGGGTGCTGGACTATGTCCCTCACCCCCGGCTACCAATCACAAGAGAATTGAGATAAGGCAGATGAGACTAGTCAGCAAGGAACGACTTGAGGAACCTGGAAATGGTGACAACATGCACAGTCACATCATCACTCACATACGGCCAGACTATCTATACAGACAACCCCTTTTACACAAATACATTGGTTGCTATTTATTGATTTCTTACCTCCTGTCTGCTCTCGCCATCTTTTCCGGCTTTTATTTTCTTCTTCATACCTAAAAATTAAAGTGGACATAGATATTGATGAGATACAATCTTTACATTCGGCCTCATTTACATTTCTGTTCCTGTTTTACGTCGCCCAACCTGAAGTTGCTGAGACACTGCAATATTGGATGGAAGGGCTCACGCCACCGGATTAGCTGGACGAGTGCTAGCGGATTTTTTATTGAATAGCACTCGGCCCAACGTTTTTCAGAGGGCCAGTGCTGAGGCCCAATTTGTTGTTTTACTGACAGAACCTCTTGGTGCCGGCTACAATTTGCCATTCAATCGGATAAGACTCATTCAGGTCTATGGTGCGAGGGACACATTGCCATCCGAGGGCGGTCAGATTTCTCCATCTTCTCCTCAGTGAGGTCATAAGCATCATTTACATCTGCTTTACAACAGCAGCAGTTTTGGAACAATTTGCTTCTCAGTAATCTAGATGGGTTAAAAGTTTCTCAAACTAATTTTTTGTTTAGGGACCACTTCACATTTGGAGTGACTTTAAGGGGCCAATGTGACAGAAAATACTTAAACGTGACAGCTTTAAAAAACTGCACCCCTCAAAGTAGTCAAAACCAAATCCAAGAAGCTTATTTACCCTTTAGATGCTTCACACTAATTAAAGCAATTTTGAACATTAAATTAACATTTTAATTTTTCGCACAAAAATGTGTTTATTTAGCAAAAAATTGTTCCATTTCACAAGGGTTACAGGAGAAATAATATGGAGCATAGAATTCTGTCCTATTTCTCCTGAGTATGTTGATACTGCATATTTAGTGGAAAAACGATGTGCGAGCGCAAGGTGGGGTCTGGAAGGGATGGAGCGGAATTTGCTATCTATTCCAGAGAGCATGCTGCATTTGTAGAGCCCCTGATGTGCAAACAGTGAAGACTCCCACAAGTGACCCCATTTTGGAAACTAAACCCCTCAAGGAATTCATCTAGATACGTGGTGCGCACCATAAATCCCCAGATGCTTCACAAAGTTTTATAACATTGAGCCGTGAAAATAAAAACACACATTGACATACAAATTTTGCTTTAGTTCCAATTTTCTCATTTTCACAAGGGTATTGGCAGAAATTACACAACACATTTTGGGGTCCATTTTTATTTCTGAGGACAGACACATACCTCCAAACTTTCCAAGAAAGGAAAGAGGGCCAAACTGTGTGTCACGCTATGTGTGCGCCACGGCGATTTTAGGCCACGCCCCTAACCATACCCATTTCACAACTAGTCACGCCCATAACCACTCCCCATCCACACCCATTCAGCACTGCCGATCACATTGTTTTATAAACAATAATTATAAACAGAAAAAATATAAAATATTCTTAATGCAAACTTGGTAGTATTTATTTTAAATTAGAATATTTTAAAGCAACAAAATTCTATTCTAAAGCAGATCTGACACCTTAATCTACAATAGGTAAAAGTTGCACATTACATATACTGTAAGATCTACTCTATTAGACAAATTATCTTTAATAACATTGTGCTTCTGGTTAACCCCTTTAACTCCCCCGGGAGTGCCGGTGTATTTGCAATGATGGTGCGTGAGGGAGTGCCGGTGTATGTGTAGTGATGGTGCGTGCAGGAGTGCCGGTGTATGTGCGGTCATGGTGCGTGCGGGAGTGCCGGTGTATGTACAGTGATGGTGCGTGCGGGAGTGCCGGAGTATTTGCAGTGATGGTGCGTGCGGGAGGGCCAGTGTACGTGTAGTGACAGTGCGTGCGGGAGTGCCGGTGTATGTGCGGGGATGGTGGGTGTGGGAGTGCCGGTGTATGTGCAGTGATGGTGCGTGCAGGAGTGCCGGTGTATTTGCGGTGATGGTGCGTGGGGGGGTGCCGGTGTATGTGCGGTGATGGTGCGTGCGGGAGTGCCGGTGAATGTGTAGTGATGGTGCGTGCGGGAGTGCCGGTGTATGTGTAGTGATGGTGCGTGCGGGAGTGCCGGTGTATGTGTAGTGATGGTGCGTGCGGGAGTGCCGGTGTATGTACGGTGATGGTGCGTTGGGGGAGTGCCGGTGTATGTGCGGTGATGGTGAGTGGGGGGAGTGCCGGTGTATCTGTAGTGATGGTGCGTGCAGGAGTGCCACTGTATGTGCGGTGATGGTGCGTGCGGGAGTGCCGGTGTATGTGCAGTGATGGTGCGTGGGGGGAGTGCCGGTGTATGTGCGGTGATGGTGCGTGGGGGGAGTGCCGGTGTATGTGTAGTGATGGTGCGTGCAGGAGTGCCGCTGTATGTGCGGTGATGGTGCGTGCGGGAGTGCCGGTGTATGTGCGGTGATGGTGCGTGCAGGAGTGCCGGTGTATGTGCGGAGATGGTGCGTGCGGGAGTGCCGGTGTATGTGCAGGGATGGTGCGTGCAGGAGTCCCGGTGTATGTGCGGGGATGGTGGGTGGGGGGAGTGCCGGTGTATGTGCAGTGATGGTGCGTGTCGGTGTATGTGTGGGGATGGTGGGTGGGGGGAGTGCCGGTGTATGTGCGGGGATGGTGGGTGGGGGGAGTGCCGGTGTATGTGCAGTGATGGTGCGTGTCGGTGTATGTGTGGGGATGGTGGGTGGGGGGAGTGCCGGTGTATGTGCGGGGATGGTGGGTGGGGGGAGTGCCGGTGTATGTGGGGGGATGGTGGGTGGGGGGAGTGCCGGTGTATGTGCGGGGATGGTGGGTGGGGGGAGTGCCGGTGTATGTGCGGGGATGGTGGGTGGGGGGAGTGCCGGTGTATGTGCGGGGATGGTGGGTGGGGGGAGTGCCGGTGTATGTGCGGGGATGGTGGGGTCTCTCTCTCTCAGCCTAAAAACAAAGAAAAAAAAAATGGGATCCGTCACCTCAGTTTTTACACAATCAGAGACGTATCCGTCGCACCAGGCACAAAGTGGATTGTCTTAAACCTTATCTCATGATTGTTACAATCAAAAGATACTCCGAGTGTATCAATGCACAATAAAGAATTCCATAAGCTTTTTTAGGATAAAACCCAAAACTTTATTAGGCAATCAAACATATAAATATTAAAATAAACAGGGAGACACACCTTGTTGAAGGACAGAAATATGCCACCGTTTTGAACACGCATCGGTATTTTCAGTCAGATAAAGCACAAGTATTGCAAATCGTTATTATTATTCTTTCATGTGTCAAACTATTAGTAGCAAGATATCATTATTTTAACCAAAATTATCAAGACATGAACATTGCAGACAGCAATTCCACCCTTCGTTATTGCTATTCTGGCATAATAAGCCTATATTCATATAGGTGCCTTGCCGTCAGCATGCTCAAGCCCTGTGCATACTATGCTCCACAATATGGATGTGTGTCAATAGCCGCATATACATACAATGCACCTATAGGCTCATAACAATCCCACAGATTGAACAAAATAGGTAAGTATATTATATTATATTTGGCCCATAAAAATAGATGAAATCAGGGCTTTTGTCTGTAAAGAGTATACATATACCGCCAATATCATAATCAAACTATATATTGTCATCACCATAAGACATGTGGGCAGACACATATATTATGAAAAGTAATTAACAGTCTTGACACACATCCAAGTTGTTCAATCATTCACAGATGAAAACGCTGCAATGTGCACAGTCAGAAGCACAAGTGGCAATGCTCTGAATAAAGGTGTTCATCTAGAAATGCACAGCATCACTATCGTATTCCACCACAGTGAGTGTGATTTGTTAATCACCAAGTGTGCAGGTATAGTTTGACACATGAAAGAATAATAATAACGATTTGCAATACTTGTGCTTTATCTGACTGAAAATACCGATGCGTGTTCAAAACGGTGGCATATTTCTGTCCTTCAACAAGGTGTGTCTCCCTGTTTATTTTAATATTTATATGTTTGATTGCCTAATAAAGTTTTGGGTTTTATCCTAAAAAAGCTTATGGAATTCTTTATTGTGCATTGATACACTCGGAGTATCTTTTGATTGTAACAATCATGAGATAAGGCTGAGGGGCACTTTGCACACTGCGACATCGCAGGTGCGATGTCGGTGGGGTCAAATTGAAAGTGACGCACATCCGGCATCGCATGCGACATCGCAGTGTGTAAAGCCTGGATGATACGATTAACGAGCGCAAAAGCGTCGTAATCGTATCATCGGTGCAGCGTCGGCGTAATCCATAATTACGCTGACGCGACGGTCCGATGTTGTTCCTCGCTCCTGCGGCAGCACACCACACATCGCTGTGTGTGAAGCCGCAGGAGCGAGGAACATCTCCTACCGGCGTCACCGCGGCTTCCGTAGGATATGCGGAAGGAAGGAGGTGGGCAGGATGTTTACATCCCACTCATCTCCGCCCCTCCGCTCCGATTGGCCGCCTGCCGTGTGACGTCGCAGAGACGCCGCACGACCCGCCCCCTTAACAAGGAGGCGGGTCGCCGGCCACAGGGACGTCGCACGGCAGATGAGTGTGTGTGTGAAGCTGGCGTAGCGATAATTTTCGCTACGCCAGCTATCACCACATATCGCTGCTGCGACGGGGGCGGGGACTATCGCACTCGGCATCGCAGCATCGGCCTGCGATGTCGCAGTGTGCAAAGTGCCCCTTAGATTGTGTAAGTGGAGTGATGCTCCTTGATGTAAAGGTCCAGTCACACTAAACAACTTACCAGCGATCCCAACAACGATAGGGATCGCTGGTAAGTTGCTAGGAGGTTGCTGGTGAGATGTCACACTAAGCGACGCTCCAGCGATCCCACCAGCAACCTGACCTGGCAGGGATCGCTGGAGCGTCGCTACACGAGTTGCTGGTGAGCTCACCAGCAACCAGTGACCAGCCCCCAGCGCCGCGTGGAAGATGCTGCGCTTGGTAACTAAGGTAAATATCGGGTAACCAACCCGATATTTACCTTGGTTATCAGCGCACTCAGCTACACGTGCAGAGAGCAGGGAGCAGCGCACACTGAGCGCTGGCTCCCTGCTCTCCTAGTTACAGCACACATCGGGTTAATTACCCGATGTGTGCTGCAGCTAAATGTGCACAGAGCAGGGAGCAGCGCACAATGCTTAGCGCTGGCTCCCTGCTCTCCTAGCTACAGTACACATCGGGTTAATTAACCCGATGTGTCCTGCAGCTACATGTGCACAGAGCAGGGAGCAGCGCACAATGCTTAGTGCTGGCTCTCTGCTCTCCTAGCTACAGCACACATCGGGTTAATTAACCCGATGTGTCCTGCAGCTACATGTGCACAGAGCAGGAGCCGGCAGCACAGGCAGTGAGAGCGGCGGAGGCTGGTAACAAAGGTAAATATCGGCTTCTTGGTTACCCGATGTTTACATTGGTTACCAGCCTCCGCAGAAGCCGGCTCCTGCTGCCTGCACATTTAGTTGTTGCTGTCTCGCTGTCATACACAGTGATGTGTGCTTCACAGCAGGAGAGCAACAACTAAAAAATGGCCCAGGACATTCAGCAACAACCAACGACCTCACAGCAGGGGCCAGGTTGTTGCTGGATACAACAGTGGGAGGGGAGGGCACCAAAACAGATTAATGAAAAATATGAGGGGATCAAAGCCACTTAGCACATTAGAAAACTAGTATGCATCAACAAGAGAAAAGAATGTGCGAAAAAAGTGGGATCACCACAATGAATAAATATACAAAAATATCTTTATTATAGAAATAGGCACAAATACCAACAACCGATTAAAATCAATTAAAAAAGCAAAACAGCTTATGGGAAACACACATACTGAGAGTGCCAATGGTCTGACACCCAAAGAATACCTCACACCCTCAAAGAGCCCCAACCCCACAAACATATAATAATGCAATGATTTAAGACACAGTGTCCATAAACTGGGACCACCAAATAAGCAGATGGAAAATGCAAAATCAATCAGACAGATCAGAGTCCCAGTAGATGCCGTGGTGGTTTGGCAATGCAGCAATGTCGCCACCAATAAGCATGATTTAAAGCAAAAATAGCCCATACAATACCACCTACGGATGGACACACAACGGGGTGCAGGCAAGGAGTGGAGGGGTGAGGTATGAGCCCCACGCGTATCGCTACAAACAAGGTGTAGCTTCCTCAGGGGATGCGTTTTTTTGCACTGCGCCGGTTTGAGCAGTGCGGCTCAATCCAGCTCAAAAACCTATGCAACGGATGCGGTGAAAAAACGGATCCGTTACATAAGTTTTTCCATGCGGCCCTTCCGGTTTCTCACGGATGCGGCTTGATACTGAGCATGCGCAGTGCAAAAAAAACGCATCCGGCGTCCACAGGCATGCATTGTAAATGCGTTTTTTTCGCCACACAAAAAAGTGCCAGGCAACGTTCCATCTGGCGACGCATCGGCTAAATATGCCACATCCGGCAAAAAACGGTCACAATGCAAGGCCATGCGGCACAATACGGCGCTAATGCAAGTCTATGCGGGAAAAAATGCAACCGGCGGCAAAAAAAAAACCCGTTGCATTTTTCTGCAGAGCGCCGTATTGTGCCGCAGAGCAAAAACCGGATGTGTCAGTTTTTTGCAATCGGACACAATCCAGTTTATTAATTAGCAAACTTGTCCCAACTAAAGGCCCCGTCACACTAAGCAACATCGCTAGCAACATCGCTGCTAACGAACAACTTTTGTGACGTTGCTAGCGATGTTGCTGTGTGTGACATCCAGCAACAACCTGGCCCCTGCTGTGAGGTCGTTGGTTGTTGCTGAATGTCCTGGGCCATTTTTTAGTTGTTGCTCTCCTGCTGTGAAGCACACATCACTGTGTATGACAGCGAGACAGCAACAACTAAATGTGCAGGCAGCAGGAGCCGGCTTCTGCGGAGGCTGGTAACCAATGTAAACATCGGGTAACCAAGAAGCCGATATTTACCTTTGTTACCAGCCTCCGCCGCTCTCACTGCCTGTGCTGCCGGCTCCTGCTCTGTGCACATGTAGCTGCAGGACACATCGGGTTAATTAACCCGATGTGTGCTGTAGCTAGGAGAGCAGAGAGCCAGCACTAAGCATTGTGCGCTGCTCCCTGCTCTGTGCACATGTAGCTGCAGGACACATCGGGTTAATTAACCCGATGTGTACTGTAGCTAGGAGAGCAGGGAGCCAGCGCTAAGCATTGTGCGCTGCTCCCTGCTCTGTGCACATTTAGCTGCAGCACACATCGGGTAATTAACCCGATGTGTGCTGTAACTAGGAGAGCAGGGAGCCAGCGCTCAGTGTGCGCTGCTCCCTGCTCTCTGCACGTGTAGCTGAGTGCGCTGATAACCAAGGTAAATATCGGGTTGGTTACCCGATATTTACCTTAGTTACCAAGCGCAGCATCTTCCACGCGGCGCTGGGGGCTGGTCACTGGTTGCTGGTGAGCTCACCAGCAACTCGTGTAGCGACGCTCCAGCGATCCCTGCCAGGTCAGGTTGCTGGTGGGATCGCTGGAGCGTCGCTTAGTGTGACATCTCACCAGCAACCTCCTAGCAACTTACCAGCGATCCCTATCGTTGTTGGGATCGCTGGTAAGTTGTTTAGTGTGACTGGACCTTTACATCAAGGAGCATCACTCCACTTACACAATCTAAGGGGCACTTTGCACACTGCGACATCGCAGGCCGATGCTGCGATGCCGAGTGCGATAGTCCCCGCCCCCGTCGCAGCAGCGATATGTGGTGATAGCTGGCGTAGCGAAAATTATCGCTACGCCAGCTTCACACACACACTCATCTGCCGTGCGACGTCCCTGTGGCCGGCGACCCGCCTCCTTGTTAAGGGGGCGGGTCGTGCGGCGTCTCTGCGACGTCACACGGCAGGCGGCCAATCGGAGCGGAGGGGCGGAGATGAGTGGGATGTAAACATCCTGCCCACCTCCTTCCTTCCGCATATCCTACGGAAGCCGCGGTGACGCCGGTAGGAGATGTTCCTCGCTCCTGCGGCTTCACACACAGCGATGTGTGGTGTGCTGCCGCAGGAGCGAGGAACAACATCGGACCGTCGCGTCAGCGTAATTATGGATTACGCCGACGCTGCACCGATGATACGATTACGACGCTTTTGCGCTCGTTAATCGTATCATCCAGGCTTTACACACTGCGATGTCGCATGCGATGCCGGATGTGCGTCACTTTCAATTTGACCCCACCGACATCGCACCTGCGATGTCGCAGTGTGCAAAGTGCCCCTCAGCCTTATCTCATGATTGTTACAATCAAAAGATACTCCGAGTGTATCAATGCACAATAAAGAATTCCATAAGCTTTTTTAGGATAAAACCCAATAATAATAACGATTTGCAATACTTGTGCTTTATCTGACTGAAAATACCGATGCGTGTTCAAAACGGTGGCATATTTCTGTCCTTCAACAAGGTGTGTCTCCCTGTTTATTTTAATATTTATATGTTTGATTGCCTAATAAAGTTTTGGGTTTTATCCTAAAAAAGCTTATGGAATTCTTTATTGTGCATTGATACACTCGGAGTATCTTTTGATTGTAACAATCATGAGATAAGGTTTAAGACAATCCACTTTGTGCCTGGTGCGACGGATACGTCTCTGATTGTGTAAAAACTGAGGTGACGGATCCCATTTTTTTTTTCTTTGTTTTTAGGCTGAGAGAGAGAGACCCCACCATCCCCGCACATACACCGGCACTCCCCCCACCCACCATCCCCGCACATACACCGGCACTCCCCCCACCCACCATCCCCGCACATACACCGGCACTCCCCCCACCCACCATCCCCGCACATACACCGGCACTCCCCCCACCCACCATCCCCCCACATACACCGGCACTCCCCCCACCCACCATCCCCGCACATACACCGGCACTCCCCCCACCCACCATCCCCACACATACACCGACACGCACCATCACTGCACATACACCGGCACTCCCCCCACCCACCATCCCCGCACATACACCGGCACTCCCCCCACCCACCATCCCCACACATACACCGACACGCACCATCACTGCACATACACCGGCACTCCCCCCACCCACCATCCCCGCACATACACCGGGACTCCTGCACGCACCATCCCTGCACATACACCGGCACTCCCGCACGCACCATCTCCGCACATACACCGGCACTCCTGCACGCACCATCACCGCACATACACCGGCACTCCCGCACGCACCATCACCGCACATACAGCGGCACTCCTGCACGCACCATCACTACACATACACCGGCACTCCCCCCACGCACCATCACCGCACATACACCGGCACTCCCCCCACGCACCATCACTGCACATACACCGGCACTCCCGCACGCACCATCACCGCACATACAGTGGCACTCCTGCACGCACCATCACTACAGATACACCGGCACTCCCCCCACTCACCATCACCGCACATACACCGGCACTCCCCCAACGCACCATCACCGTACATACACCGGCACTCCCGCACGCACCATCACTACACATACACCGGCACTCCCGCACGCACCATCACTACACATACACCGGCACTCCCGCACGCACCATCACTACACATTCACCGGCACTCCCGCACGCACCATCACCGCACATACACCGGCACCCCCCCACGCACCATCACCGCAAATACACCGGCACTCCTGCACGCACCATCACTGCACATACACCGGCACTCCCACACCCACCATCCCCGCACATACACCGGCACTCCCGCACGCACTGTCACTACACGTACACTGGCCCTCCCGCACGCACCATCACTGCAAATACTCCGGCACTCCCGCACGCACCATCACTGTACATACACCGGCACTCCCGCACGCACCATGACCGCACATACACCGGCACTCCTGCACGCACCATCACTACACATACACCGGCACTCCCTCACGCACCATCATTGCAAATACACCGGCACTCCCGGGGGAGTTAAAGGGGTTAACCAGAAGCACAATGTTATTAAAGATAATTTGTCTAATAGAGTAGATCTTACAGTATATGTAATGTGCAACTTTTACCTATTGTAGATTAAGGTGTCAGATCTGCTTTAGAATAGAATTTTGTTGCTTTAAAATATTCTAATTTAAAATAAATACTACCAAGTTTGCATTAAGAATATTTTATATTTTTTCTGTTTATAATTATTGTTTATAAAACAATGTGATCGGCAGTGCTGAATGGGTGTGGATGGGGAGTGGTTATGGGCGTGACTAGTTGTGAAATGGGTATGGTTAGGGGCGTGGCCTAAAATCGCCGTGGCGCACACATAGCGTGACACACAGTTTGGCCCTCTTTCCTTTCTTGGAAAGTTTGGAGGTATGTGTCTGTCCTCAGAAATAAAAATGGACCCCAAAATGTGTTGTGTAATTTCTGCCAATACCCTTGTGAAAATGAGAAAATTGGAACTAAAGCAAAATTTGTATGTCAATGTGTGTTTTTATTTTCACGGCTCAATGTTATAAAACTTTGTGAAGCATCTGGGGATTTATGGTGCGCACCACGTATCTAGATGAATTCCTTGAGGGGTTTAGTTTCCAAAATGGGGTCACTTGTGGGAGTCTTCACTGTTTGCACATCAGGGGCTCTACAAATGCAGCATGCTCTCTGGAATAGATAGCAAATTCCGCTCCATCCCTTCCAGACCCCACCTTGCGCTCGCACATCGTTTTTCCACTAAATATGCAGTATCAACATACTCAGGAGAAATAGGACAGAATTCTATGCTCCATATTATTTCTCCTGTAACCCTTGTGAAATGGAACAATTTTTTGCTAAATAAACACATTTTTGTGCGAAAAATTAAAATGTTAATTTAATGTTCAAAATTGCTTTAATTAGTGTGAAGCATCTAAAGGGTAAATAAGCTTCTTGGATTTGGTTTTGACTACTTTGAGGGGTGCAGTTTTTTAAAGCTGTCACGTTTAAGTATTTTCTGTCACATTGGCCCCTTAAAGTCACTCCAAATGTGAAGTGGTCCCTAAACAAAAAATTAGTTTGAGAAACTTTTAACCCATCTAGATTACTGAGAAGCAAATTGTTCCAAAACTGCTGCTGTTGTAAAGCAGATGTAAATGATGCTTATGACCTCACTGAGGAGAAGATGGAGAAATCTGACCGCCCTCGGATGGCAATGTGTCCCTCGCACCATAGACCTGAATGAGTCTTATCCGATTGAATGGCAAATTGTAGCCGGCACCAAGAGGTTCTGTCAGTAAAACAACAAATTGGGCCTCAGCACTGGCCCTCTGAAAAACGTTGGGCCGAGTGCTATTCAATAAAAAATCCGCTAGCACTCGTCCAGCTAATCCGGTGGCGTGAGCCCTTCCATCCAATATTGCAGTGTCTCAGCAACTTCAGGTTGGGCGACGTAAAACAGGAACAGAAATGTAAATGAGGCCGAATGTAAAGATTGTATCTCATCAATATCTATGTCCACTTTAATTTTTAGGTATGAAGAAGAAAATAAAAGCCGGAAAAGATGGCGAGAGCAGACAGGAGGTAAGAAATCAATAAATAGCAACCAATGTATTTGTGTAAAAGGGGTTGTCTGTATAGATAGTCTGGCCGTATGTGAGTGATGATGTGACTGTGCATGTTGTCACCATTTCCAGGTTCCTCAAGTCGTTCCTTGCTGACTAGTCTCATCTGCCTTATCTCAATTCTCTTGTGATTGGTAGCCGGGGGTGAGGGACATAGTCCAGCACCCGCCTGACACGCTACAGAAAAGGGGTTTGCAGTGTGTGTTTGGGTTGGTGCTGTGGTGCGATACCTGAGTAACCGGGTACTTCTGGGCTGTCAGTCCGCTGCTGCTGCTGCTCCAAGGAACATGCTGCAGATTCACTCCCATAAGAATAAAGTCCACACTTGGGCCAGCTATAAAACACTTTGTCTTTACTGTCACCAGTGTCTTGGAAACACCAATCTTCCCCATAGGAGAGGCACACATATTTCACAGGCATTGTTTCACAGTTCAACATGGCTCTCCCCATCACGGCTGTTCTCAGGGTCTCACCGGCATGAGAGTTTCTTCTCTACACTTCACTGTTCTCTGAAAGGCTATCTTCTACCGGGTTGCATCCGAGGATCCCAATCCTGCAGTGACGGTGACTGTCTGAAGACTAAGAGGTACTTTGCACGTTGCGACAACGCTACTGCGATATCGGTGGGGTCAAAACAAAAGTGACGCACATCCGGTAGCGACGTCGCAACGTGTAAATACTAGGAGCGGAGATGAACGAGCGTGAAACAGTCAAAAATCGCTGATCTGTGTCACGTCGTTCATTTCCATAATGTCGGTGCGTCCGCAGGTAAGATGTTGTTTGTCATTCCTGCAGCGCCACACATCGCTGTGTGTGAAGCTGCAGGACCAACAAACATCTCCTTACCTGCATCTGCCGTCCACCGGCTATGCGGAAGGAAGGAGGTGGGCGGGATGTTTACATCCTGCTCATCTCTGCCCCTCCGCTTTGATTGGCCGGCCGCTTTGTGACGTCGCTGTGACGCCTAAAGCACCTCCCCCTTAAAGGAGGGTTTCCTCGGCAGTCACAGCGACGTCGCCGACCAGGTATGTGAGTGTAAAGCTGCCGTAGCGATAATGTTCGTTACGGCAGCTCGCACTACATATCACAGGTGCGACGGGGGCGGGTACTATCGCGCTCGGCATCGCTATCATTAGCTAGCGATGTCGCAGCGTGCAAAGTACCCCTAAGGTCCTTACAATAACCGCACTATTCACTTTATCCTTCTTGGCGCTATTCTAGTTCACGCTCTACTTCCAGGCTACCTCTCTGTAACATAATGCTTCAGTTCACCAGCTTCTGATTTCCTCCTGCCCAATGCTTCTGCCTGTTTCTCTACCGCTGCACCACTCAGCTGCTTCTTCACACCATCTCTGGCACTATCTGACTAAGGCTATGTCCGCATGTTGCATTATTTTCTTATGTATTGGTTGCGTTTTAAACTGCATTGTGTTATTTGACAAACTGCATGCGTTTTGCTTCCCCAGCAAAGGCTATGAGAAATCAGAATTTCCATCTGCACGTTGCATTCTTTTTGTCAGCGTTTATTTTGACATATATTTCTCAAAATCTTTGACCAAAAAAAGCAGCATGTTCATTCTTTTTGCGTTTTGGTCATGTTTTGTCACCCATTGAAATGAATAAGGTATGTCCAAAATGCAACCAAAATGTTAGCTGTGCGTTTCCACTGCTTTTTGGTTGCATTTTGTATGCATTTTTTGTCAACAAAAACGCAGGTCACCAACTTTTCTCCATTCTCTCTCTGTCTCTCTCTGTCTCTCTCCGCTTCATACTCACCATTTACTGGCGTAGGTGTCACGCTACTCCTGCAGCGCCTTTCCTCTGCTTCTGAAAGTGCCGACCGCTCATTAGGCTCATTTCATATTGACTGCTTCCCCGCCCACCGACGCCTATGATGGGGCGCGTCTGACTGCAACCAAATGCTGAGTGTCAGCTGTCTGACTACAACCAATCACAGATGCCGGTGGGCGGGTCTATATCATATAGTAAAATAAATAAATAATTAAAAAACAAACAAACAATAAATGGCGTGTGGTCCCTCTCCATTTTGAAACCCAACCAAGATAAAACCTCACAGATGAGGGATGGTATTCTCAGGCTGGGAGACCCACGTTATTGGGAGCCCCCTAGCCTAAAAATATCAGCCAACCGGAATTGCCGCATCCGTTAGATGTGACAGTCCCAGCACTTTACCCAGATCATCCTGATTGCCCTGGTGCGGTGGCAATCCGGGTAATAAGGAGTTAATGGAAGCCCATGGAAGCCTCTAAGTCCTAGATTAGTCATGGCAGGCGTCTATGAGACTCCCCCTCATCACTAATTTGTAAGTGAAAGTAAATAAACACTAACACAGAAAAATCCTTTATTTCAAATAAAAGACAAAAAAGCTGTTGCACAGCTTCTAGCTTCCCAGTTGCAGAACAAAGTTCACAGAGCAGATTACATGGGATAACAAGCTCTTTACTTCTGAGAGAACATGAGGTAATGATTTGCACAGTCATACAGCATTGCATCAGGAAGTGAAAAACGAAACCAGGAAGAAAAGAAAAGACTTTTTACAATACAGTGAGTAAGGAAACTTTACACAACATCGCCATCTACCGTTAGATCAGCATAAAGTCCTCCGTCACACATATACAAAGAAGTCCTCATCTGTTGCATATACCAACAAAAGCACTCTCTTTCATCACTTTATTAACCTTCCAACCTTCCCACCAGGTCGGACATAATCCACACAAGGTCCCACGACGCTTCCAGCACTGCTAAATCTGACCCTCACAGCGAGCGCCATAGAACAAAACTGCCCGCTGTGAGGTTCAGGCCGCAACTGAAGTGAGTAGCGCTATCAGCAGTGACGTCACTCAGGTTAGCTGCTGCCACAGCTGGAGTCCTCCATCTGTGACAGCATATCACCCGAGTGACTGAAGTGAGCTACGCAATCAGCGGTGCTGTCACTCAGGTGATTTCCGGTCACAGCAGGAGTCCTCCACCCGTGACGGCAAATCACCCGAGTGACTGAAGTGAGCAGCACGATCAGCGGTGCCGTCACTCAGGTGATTTGCGGTCATAGCTGTAGTCCTTCAGCCAGAATTGGTGCAATGTTAGGCTGGAAAGGGCCAAATAACGATGGCCCTTCCCACCCTAATAATATCAGCCCCAGATTGGCTGCTGTACCTTGGCTGGTTTTAGAAAAATGGGGGTGACCGCATGTCATTTTTTAAAAAGAAAAAAAAAAATCACTAAAAAAAGTGTGGGATCTCCTCTATTTTTCAGAACCAGCCAAGGTACAGCACACAGCTGAGGGTTGCAGCCCGCAGCTTCTGCTGTTCCTGTGCTAGATAAGAAAAATAGGGGGGCCCCAATTCAATTTTTTTTACCCCAAAAAATAAAAAAAACAGCTGGAAAAGCTAGCTGTCACTCTTTCGAGCTATTCTGTTATTTCTTTCTATCTATTCTATATATTCTTTCTTATTGTCTATTCTATATATTCTTTCTATCTAACTATTATTTTTATTTTTTTCTATCTCTTCTATCTATCAATTATCCTAATCTATCATATTTTATTTCTCCTTTAAAAAACTCACCCTGTCAAAAACGCATCCAAAATGCTTGCGTTTTGGATGCATTTTTTTTTGTCAAGCGCAGTGTTTGCAATTGTCAAAGTCTGCCAGAGGGTGCAATTTTTTTTGTCAAATCAAGAACGCAAGTTGCACACATACCCTTACTAACTCGGGAACTCCCAACCCCTATGCTATGAGGCCTGCTACACCAAAACTCCTAGTCCTGCATCTCTTGTGCAAGACTCCCTCCTAGCAAATAGGGAGCCCAATGCCACCTTGTCACAGCGACAGAATTGTGGCACAACTCACATAAAACTTACACAATATACATTGGCAATGCAGCGCACGATGTCTTCAGGGGAGTACTGACCATGGGTAACCCTCTTATATCCCTCCCCTCTTTAACCTTGGTCATTCCCGACCAACTGGGCATCTGAAAAACATAAAAGCATGCACACATTCTACACTTAAAACAGTATCAAAACATTTCTTGATTTAAACATGAGGACTGTGGCCAACAACAGTACCCCACTCAGTCCAAGGAAGCAGTCTCTTTGTTTGGGACTTTGATTACCCACAAAATTGTTTTGTCATTATCTCCCACCAACTGCAAAGTGGGGGGCATATTTCTTTAAGAAAAATTCATCCACAAAGTTCTGGGGGCACAAACTGAAAAACACTGTCCTGTTTCCTGACCTGGCCAGCACATCGGGTCATCCGTTTCACTTTTCCCTCCTCCATGCTGCACAGGATAGGGCTCAGTCTCTCAGGGGCCATGGACTTTTCCCCCCATGGACTTTGTCCTGAAACAGGACAGGACTAAGTCCAGGGGGCAACGTCCATAAACAGGACATGATTAGTCCACAGGGGCAAAATGGGCCAAGTCCATGAGAGCTGCAAGGGACTCCTGGGCCGAAGTCACAGTCTTCCTCCTGCCCCAAGGGCTGGCAGAGTTCCCAAATCCAGCAGGGGGGCGCAACATGTGCCGAGCTTGGATTGGGGGGAAACAAAAAAACACACAGTTCAGACCACGAGGGGTATTACAACATCCCTCCACAATAATCAAAAGCAAAAACCTGGCCTTGTCCGGCCGCGAGGGTTATCATATTATCCCTTGGCTCACACAGGGCAACATCTCAGCCCAACAGAGGCTCATGGCCTTTAAAGGGGTTATCCGGCTTAATTTGCTTTTTTTTTATTATTTCCCTATGGGGCTACATTGGGGCAGGTAAGTAGATAGAGACCACTTACCTGCCCTGCTGTCAGCCCCTCTCCCCCGGCTCAGAGCGGTCATGTGACCGCTCCTGCCGCGATTTTGCTGCTTCCGGTCATTTCATGTCTACATGGGCAGGGCCATGTTGACATGCAAATGTGGAAACAGCATGTCGCCTCCTTGCTGGGCTGTACAGTGCGATGAGCCCCGCCCCCCTTCCCTGCACCCTCCCACACATTCCCCCGCACCTCCCCCTGCACTGCTGTGGGGGTCCGTGACCTGGCGGCGGGGCCTGGCGGCAGCTGCCATGGTGTCAGCTCCAGCACCGGCCCCCCTGCTCAGGATCACACATTCAAATATACCGGCATCACAGATCACAGATGCCGGTACATTTGAAAGTGCTGATGAGAAGCAGCGCAGCGCTGCTTCTCATCTTGCACGCTGTCTGAACTCTCTTCAGCACAGCGGTGAAGTCACCACTGTGCTGATATGTCTAGAGCACAGACAGCGCGCGAACGTGCAGGAGCGGCGGGGACCGATGACGGGTGAGTATGTACTCCCTATGGGGTGGTGTGTGTGTGTGTGTGTGTGTATGCGGTGCACAGCCCGATGTGTGTGTGTGTGTGTGTATGTATGTTTGTGTATGCGGTGCACAGCCCGATGTGTGTGTATGCGGTGCAGAGCCTGATGTGGTGAGGGGTGCAGAGCCCGATGTGGTGTGGGGTGCAGAGCCCGATGTGGGGCTGTTATTTGCAATGCTGTAGTGTAGTGCGCTGCCCTGTAGTGCCCTGCCCTGTAGTGCCCTGCCGTGCAGTGCGCTGCCGTGCAGTGCGCTGCCGTGTAGTGTGCTGCCCTGTAGTGCGCAGCCCTGTAGTGTCCTGTAGTGTCCTGCCCTGTAGTGCTCTGTAGTGTCCTGCCCTGTAGTGTCCTGTAGTGTCATGCCCTGTAGTGTCCTGTAGTGATCTGCCGTGTAGTGTGCTGCCCTGTAGTGTCCTGTCCTGTAGTGTCCTGTAGTGCGCTGCCCTGCAGTGTCCTGCCCTGTAATGTGCTGCCCTGTAGTGTCCTGTCCTGTAGTGTCCTGTACTGTGCTGCCCTGTAGTGTCCTGTAATGTGCTGCCCTGTAGTGTCCTGTCCTGTAGTGTCCTGTAATGTGCTGCCCTGTAGTGTCCTGCCCTGTAGTGCCCTGTAGTGTGCTGCCCTGTAGTGTCCTGTAATGTGCTGCCCTGTAGTGTCCTGTCCTGTAGTGTCCTGTAATGTGCTGCCCTGTAGTGATCTGTCCTGTAGTGTCCTGTAATGTGCTGCCCTGTAGTGTACTGTAATGTGCTGCCCTGTAGTGTCCTGTCCTGTAATGTGCTGCTCTGTAGTGCCCTGTAGTGTGCTGCCCTGTAGTGTCCTGTAATGTGCTGCCCTGTAGTGTCCTGTCCTGTAGTGTCCTGGAATGTGCTGCCCTGTAGTGATCTGCCCTGTAGAGTCCTGCCCTGTAGTGCCCTGTAGTGTGCTGCCCTGTAGTGTCCTGTAGTGTCCTGCCCTGTAGTGTCCTGTCCTGTAGTGTCCTGTAATGTGCTGCCCTTTTGTCTCCTGCCCTGTAGTGCCCTGTAGTGTCCTGTCCTGTAGTGTTCTGTAATGTGCTGCCCTGTAGTGTCCTGTCCTGTAGTGTCCTGTAATGTGCTGCCCTGTAGTGTCCTGTAGTGTCCTGTAATGTGCTGCACTGCAGTGTCCTGCCCTGTAGTGTCCTGCCGTGTAGTGATGAGAGGTCAGTGCTGGGGCAGAATATACTGACAGGGAATGTGTGTGCAGGGGGCGGACAGAGGGTGCGGCTGGACACTGGGGTGGGGCTGGACACTGAGGCCGGGCGGTGCCAGCTGTGACTGGGAGGTTTTGCACAGGAAGTGGTCATGTTTGCTGGAGCTGAATGTAAACAAGAAGCTGCACAGAATAAAGAGATAATTCAAGAGGAACAAAAGTTAGAAAACAAAAAATAACAATGTAGGGGTGATTAATATGACAATACAGCACAGATTAGCTTAAACTCAAACATTTTTGTTATGTCGGACAACCCCTTTAACTTTTTCTCACAGGAGGGCAGTCGGGAACTGGCCTCCCCGTCCACAAACTGGCAATTTTTCAATTGTCCTCAGCCACTTCCAGCCTTCTTCTTTTCTGAGGTCAACCTCTTTTTACATGCATCAATTGTATTTGGGGACATCGGGCGTCGCCATATCCATGGGTTTCTCATCCGGTCGGCTCCATCCGGGTGCTCCTGCTTCCCCCGGGGTCCTCTCCAAGTACATTTGGTAGACTTTGTCTCCGGTGATGATCACCGAGGGGGCTGCTGCAGCCACTGCAAGGGATGGCGGATGTTCTGCCTGTTTCCGCGCCGGTCATTGGGTTGTCTGGTGCTCCCTCTGTTCTCTCAGGCCCGCCGGAGCCGCTGATCTAGTTGGCTCAGCAGCTACTGCTCTCTGTCGTTTCTCCATGCGCTCCGCCTCGGCCTCCGCAGGCTGTGTCACCCCGACCATGCACCATCCCTTTCGGCATTGCAGCTTTATAAAGGTGACCCTCTCTCCCACATAGAGGGTCCGCAGCCAGGAAAGGAGAGACGGCCTGGTCACCATGGCCCGGTTGACGTAGACCTGGTGACAGGTATACTCCTCCTCGATAAAGCCGTAGCCTTTGGTCCTAGTTGAAAGTGACTTCCCAGCCTGAGGAGCATTGGCAATCGAATTTGTGCCTTTTAGGACCGTCCTTCCAGTCCCGAGCCAATGCATCCGCCTGCATTCTCTCCCTCACAACTGCCTCCTAATCCTGCAGGGTCCAAGCTGTCACCCAGTCACTTGGGGGCAGGGCTGCTGCTGGCACCTGCTCGCGTCAGGGCTCACTGCCAGGTACGTGGCTCATGGGTCTCAGCAGCATGTCTCTCCCCCTGCAGTATTTGGGAGCGGAGGCCTCCAACGGTGCGGCACCAGGTCGGAACCAGGGCACAATCGGTCCTACCTCTTCAAGGCCTGACTCCTCCTCCGACTTCAGCTCCATTTCTTCCAGGGCTGGCATGTCTGGATCATCTGCTGGGGCCTCTGTCTTTTTCTCCGGGGCTCAACCGGCCGCAGGGGCTGCTTCCACATCTTCCGGTTCCGCCATCGTCAGCCTGGCCCAGCAGTGTATTTTTAGTTCAGTGCGGACAAGACCCAGGGCGGGGTGCGCAGTGGCACCCCAGCTGACATAGATGAGTGACTCCGCTCATGAATCTGCCGGAGTTTTGCTCACCAACTGCTCCTGGAGTCATCAGCTGGATAATCCCCGGCAGCTCTCGTGGGTCTCAGGAATTCTCCGTATCTTCCTCACACAACTTTCTTTCTCCTTGACATCTCACAAAATGGCGCCAGCCGACTTAGTGACACACGTTTTGTGTCCTGGGGCCCGCCTCTTCTGGTGCCAGTGGCCTGCTGCGTCACTTGTCCATCTCGCCAGCCGCGCCCATAGCCACGCCCCTCGCTGACACTGGAGGTCACTCACCAGTAGGCGTTTCTTCGGTGACCACACCCCTCTCACCTGGGTGCATTCTGCTCCAGGACGGACCTCATCTTCAGTGCCTCCGCTCTTTATGGCTGCCACTCCTCCGGACCGAGTATGTTTTCGCACCATTGAGCGCTGTCGCCTCCCACGATGGGCAGGGTCTCTCTCCCTCTGGTCACTCGTCACCATCTTGGGGTCCACGCTGTCGTCCGCCATCTTAATTTTCAGTCTCTTTATAACACAGTCCATTCGTGGTGCCTGTTGCAGCCGCTTCGCGTCAGGTGTTCCACAAACCGCACCAGGGATTTTTATTTATTATTATTATTATTATTTATTTATAGAGCACCATTGATTCCATGGTACTGTACATGAGAAGGGGTTACATACAGAACACATATACAAGTTACAGTAGACAGACTAGTACAAAGGGAAAAGGACCCTGCCCTTGCGGGCTTACATTCTATAGGATTTTGGGGAGGAGACAGTAGGTGCGGTGTAGGTTGGGCGGCGGCTCCGCACGTTGGTCAGGCGAATAGCTGTCACTGCTGGGTTCCTCGTCGTGGCAGGTGCTATGGCAGGCAGGATGATGAAGCGGGTCCCTGGTGGATGATGAGGCTTTTATTGGCCGTTGGCACCTAAGCGCAGGGCAGTGGCGCTGGAAAGGTTGAGCCAACACAATCTCTGCTGGTTCAGGGTGTAGTTTACTCACAACTTCAGCTGCCAGCCTGGTCACACTGGTCACTGCCATGATGGGCTCAGGTTAATCCCAGATCCGGTCATGGGTGATCACTGGCATTGTGAAAGGAGAAGGAGAGAGTGAGTGTCCTATTTCTAGGGTGTCCCCCTCAGCAGTTAGGTACCCCTGCTGAGCTCCTGCTCCAATGCTCAGAGCCCAGTAAAATCCAAGTTTTCCAGAGAGATCTTGCCATAACTATGGTCTGGACTCAACTGTGTGAGTGTGTTGCGCCTTCCTCTACCACCAGTGGAACCCACCCCCCAGGTGGCTGGCTTCAGTGATCGGGAAGTCCCATAACCGTTATGACCACCCCCTTACTTGAGATAGATACAACACCTCACTTGAGGTGCAGTACCCTGTGGCGACCTGAACCTCAGGGGTGCCACACTTCCACCACACTCTTCCCTGGAATAAAGTGTCAGCAATGACTTCTGTGCCCCTGATTGTCTTACTAGTGCAGTGTTGCCCCCAACCCCACCGTGTGCAGTTTTCCTTATGCAATCATTTATCCCCATGTGCCTCCTTCCCCCGTGCGCTGTCTTCCTAGTGCATTGTCACACCCCTATGTGCTGTTGTCTGCCCGCCATTATGCGGCCTTCATTGTGCTTTTTCTTCCCAGTGCGAGGAGCTAAGCGTCCAGACTGGCAGACACCAGTGGCGTCACCTGTGGGGCGACGCTGATGTCCTGTATCGCTGGGTATAATGACACTTCTCATTGCTCAGGACACTGGGGGAGACGCTGCACTAGGAAAACACCCAGGGAGACAGCAGTGACAGCGCTGCACATGAAACAAGTGTCACTGGTAAATCATTGTTTCAGGGAGGGGCAGACGCTGTGGAAGTGACACTGACACTGCTCCCCCCAATGCTTTGAGTATCCCAGCATGCACTGCAGTATTCAGACAAAAAATTAGGTAAGAAAAAAAACAAAGAAGCAGTTAGGGTAGATGGGGAAACGGTAGAACATTTTTACAGCCTAGTATATTAGAAAACAGCTTATATTATGGCACTAAATGTTTCAAAATTCCATGTCTGCTGGTGCGGTTTCTCTTTAAAACAATAAACCGTGCTCTACTCACTCTCCCTGGGTCCAGCACGGACTCTGCCGTTTTTGTTTGCAGCGTTAATGACACGTTGACAACCAGTCAGTGAGCTCAGCATCTTTTCTCACTGCAGACAACAGCAGCCAGCGGCAGAGATTCAGTGCTGGACCAGGGGAGGGTGAGTAAAAAGCTAGTGGTTGTAAAAACCTCTGCATCTGGGTAAGTGGGGGTGCTCTGAAAGTAGAAAACCTTATTAAAGTGGATTCCCAAGGAATTTATAATTATACCCTATCAACAAAATAGGAAACCACTTACTAATAGTGGAAAGTCCAAAGGTTAGTGGACAATGCTTTGGAAAACCCAGACAAAGCAATTAAGGCTGAACATGCACACCCCTGCTCCACTCATTGTCTATGGCACTGGTGAAGATATCTGAGCTCTTTATTGGCGATTTCCAGCAGTCCCATAGGCAATGGGCATTTCCACTATACCTGGACCACTGACATCTTTACACAATAATTCTCTACTCACGACAGATTTAACAGGCAACGTATTTCTTCACATGTCCAGAGGTATGGTGTCCATAATGAGGGATCTAGTGTCCAATGTGGGTATGAGGCCCCTTCATTCTTTCTTTCCTGACTACCGCAGTCCCGCAGGAGCTTGGCTTGGTTCTGAGCAATTGAAGAGTTTTATTAACTCCCTTTCACCACAAACAAACTTTTATAGGCCCTTGATGCCCTTTGAGTCTCTGTGTCTGGGGGGAGAGCCTATGGAAAACACCATTGCCCTGCTGTACAAAATGTTCCAGATTGAGTTGTCTGGACAGGAAGATGATGTCCCTTTCTTCTTAAAATGGGAGGTGGATTTGGGGAGACCCCTCACGCGTGAAGAACGCTCAAAAATATTACCCTTTACCCACAAGTCGTCGCTGGATGTAGCGTCACAGGAGCGGGGCTACAAAATAGTTTCTAGGTGGTATCACTGCCCCTCCAGAATTCATTCCATGTTCCCATCTGTCTCTGAAGAATGCTGGAGATGCGCAAACGATAGAGGCTCATACATCCACATGTGGTGGTCTTGTCCTCTCCTACAATATTTTTGGATAGACGTGTTTGCCCTTCTGAATAAAGTGTCATCCACTAGGTTTGAGCCGACGCCGGTACTGGCTTATCTATCCTTAAGCAATATCTCGATCGCCAACTTCAAGAGAAGTCTGTTAAGGCATTTTTTGACGGGGGCAAGGAGATTAATCACAAGGTACTGGAGGCAGAACAAAGTGCCCTGGCGGGCTGAACTGGTGGCCGAGATTAACCAGATCTATAGGATGGAGGAGCTGGTCGGCCAGGCGTCGGACTCGGGGGAGCGAGTGTTCAGGCTGTGGGCTGTGGGTGCCGTGGATTATGTACAGAGAGACACCAGACCTGGTAATATGGCTTCAAGCCTCAGTTGGGGGCATGAGACCTCTGTGATTGTCCATTCCATAAAACAAAAGTGCCTGGGGCTGCACACGACCCAGACGAGACATCATCTTGGTCCTTCTTTTCTTTTTCCTCTCCCCCCTACATTTCTTCTTTTCTCATCTTTCTTTCCTCCTTGTACATTTTATGTTATGTTTACATAGTTAGCCCGGATTGCCATCTCAGAGACTTTGTGCATCTACTTTGCCTCCCCTTTCTAAACGAGGCTGCATACATTTTTGCATGGGGGGTGGATTATTGGTCACCCAGTGGGCATCATCTCCAAAACAAAGCTATTACATGGGTGATGATGGTCTGACCTGAAGTGTGTAATCAAAGGAATGATTATGCAAGTAGAAAAGTGTTGTATTACTTATTACCTCCAAGATTTGAGTTATTCTACTCTATATCATATGTTGCCTATCCTATAACTTGTAAACCTGTTCTTTATTTGAATAAAATCTGCTTTACACAAAAAATATACACATATTTGCTATTGCTGCGTTCAGAAATGCCCAATCTATCAAAATATAAAATCAATTAATCTGATCGGTAAAGAGCACAGGGAGAAAAAAAATTCCAAACACCAAAAGTATGTTTTTTGGTCTCTACAACATTTCATTAAAATGCAATTACAGGCGATCAAAACTTCGCATCTACCCAAAAATAGAATAATTAATAACGTTAGTTCAAGACACAAGAAATAAGTGGTTGTTGAGGACCAGATCCCGAAAAATGAGAATGCTACAAGTCATGAAAAATGGCGCAACCCTCCCCCCCCACCACTCAGATAAAAGTAGAACTATACATGTTTGTTATCTACGAACTCGTGCTCACCTAGGGAATCATACTGTCAGGTCAATTATAACATAAAGTGAACACTGTAAGTTAAAAAAAAAACACCGAAAAGCAATTGTGCAATTGCACTTTTTTTTTTTTTGCAATTTCACCGCACTTGGATTTTTTTTCAGTCTTCCAATACAACATGGGCAGAATGGTGTTACTCAAAAGTGCAATTCGTCCCGCAAAAAAAACCAAGCCCTCATATAGCTATATTGACAAAAAAATACAAAAAGTTATGGCTCTTGGAAGTAGAGGAGGAGAAAAAAAATGGAAAACCGGCGGGTGGTGAAGGGGTTAAAGAGAGCACAGAAAATCCAAAGCAAAATTGGGATAGGCGGACACCGCTAAAGACACGGCCTTACAATTTATATATAAGGGACTGGAGGGAGGTTTAGTTCTGATGGCCATTTTATGAGCTATGAGGCTGCACACAGAAAGGTGAGCAAGATGGCACTTATAAAAATTGTTCTTCATCAAACTCTGTTCTCCCAAATGAAATGTGTTGGAGGAGAGCAGCAGAACCAGCAACATAATTACTGGAAGTGGCCCAGGACAGAAGAGTGGCTTTATTATCGGAAGGGGGCAAGTATGGGGTGGAAGGGCATTATTATAAGTGGGGGCCCAGGACAGGAGGGGGGGAGGGTATTTTAAGAGGGTGCCCAGGAGAGGGCATTATTATATGAAGGGGCCCAAGATGGAGTGTGGGGGGGGCAATATTATAAGAGGGTGCCCAAGACGGGATTCGGGGAGGCATTATTATAAGAGTATCCATGAGAGTAGGGGGCACTATTATAGGGTGGGGGACATTATTATAAGAGGGTGTCCAGGAGAGGAAGGGGCCCAGGACGGAGTGGGGGGACATTATTATCAGTGGGTGCCCAGGAGAGGATGGGGCATTATTATAGAAAGGGGCCCAGTATGGGGTTGGGGGGGTATTATTATAAGAGGGTGCCCAGGAGAGGAAGGAGCCCAGGACGGAGTGGGAGGACATTATTATGAGGGTGCCCAGGAGAGGAGGGGGCATTATTGGAAGGGCCCAGGATGGGTGACAATTACTATATGGGGGAGAATGAGGAATGTTGATTGCTTTATGAGAAGTGGGGATTTTAATCCCTTCACCCCCGGGCGATTTTTCATTTTTGTTTTTTTCTCACCTTCTGAGAGCCATAACTTTATTTTTTTTCCCCATCAGTATTGCCATAGAAGGGCTTATTTTTTTGCGGAACAGTTTGTACTTTTGAATGACCTCATTTATTTTACCATGTAGTGTACTGGAAAACAGGAAAAAAAATCCCAAATGTGGAGAAATTGTGAAAAGAAGGGAATTTTGTTACTTACCGTAAATTCCTTTTCTTCTAGCTCTTATTGGGAGACCCAGACGATTGGGTGTATAGCACTGCCTCCGGAGGCCACACAAAGCAATTACACTAAAAAGTTTAAGGCCCCTCCCCTTCTGGCTATACACCCCCAGTGGGATCACTGGCTCACCAGTTTTAGTGCAAAAGCAAGAAGGAGGAAAGCCAATAACTGGTTTAAACAAATTCACTCCGAGAAACATCGGAGAACTGAAAACCGTTCAACATGAACAACATGTGTACCCGCAAACAAACCAAAAATCCCGAAGGACAACAGGGCGGGTGCTGGGTCTCCCAATAAGAGCTAGAAGAAAAGGAATTTACGGTAAGTAACAAAATTCCCTTCTTCTTCGGCGCTCTATTGGGAGACCCAGACGATTGGGACGTCCAAAAGCTGTCCCTGGGTGGGTAAAGAAATACCTCATGTTAGAGCTGCAAGACAGCCCTCCCCTACGGGGAGGCAACTGCCGCCTGCAGGACTTTTCTACCTAGGCTGGCGTCCGCCGAAGCATAGGTATGCACCTGATAATGTTTGGTGAAAGTGTGCAGACTCGACCAGGTAGCTGCCTGGCACACCTGTTGAGCCGTAGCCTGGTGTCGCAATGCCCAGGACGCACCCACGGCTCTGGTAGAATGGGCCTTTAGCCCTGACGGAACCTGAAGCCCCGCAGAACGGTAGGCTTCAAGAATTGGTTCTTTGATCCATCGAGCCAGGGTGGCCTTAGAAGCCTGCGACCCCTTGCGCTTACCAGCGACAAGGACAAAGAGTGCATCCGAACGGCGCAGGGGCGCTGTGCGGGAAATGTAGATTCTGAGTGCTCTCACCAGATCTAACAAATGTAAATCCTTCTCATACCGATGAACTGCATGAGGACAAAACGAAGGCAAAGAGATATCCTGATTAAGATGAAAAGAGGATACCACCTTCGGGAGAAACTCCTGAATGGGGCGCAGCACTACCTTGTCCTGGTGGAAGACCAGGAAGGGAGCCTTGGATGACAGCGCTGCCAGCTCAGACACTCTCCGAAGAGATGTGATCGCTACCAGAAAAGCCACTTTCTGTGATAGCCTAGAAAGTGAAACCTCCCTCAGAGGCTCGAAGGGCGGCTTCTGGAGGGCAACTAGTACCCTGTTCAGATCCCATGGATCTAACGGTCGCTTGTACGGGGGTACGATATGACAAACCCCCTGCAGGAACGTGCGCACCTTGGAAAGTCGAGCTAGACGCTTCTGAAAAAAGACAGATAGCGCCGAGACTTGCCCTTTAAGGGAGCCGAGCGACAAACCTTTTTCTAACCCAGATTGGAGGAAAGAAAGAAGGATAGGTAATGCAAATGGCCAGGGAGACACTCCCTGAGCAGAGCACCAGGATAAGAATATCCTCCACGTTCTGTGGTAGATCTTAGCAGGCGTGGGCTTCCTAGCCTGTCTCATGGTGGCAACGACCCCTTGGGATAAGCCTGAAGACTCTAGAATCCAGGACTCAATGGCCACGCAGTCAGGTTGAGGGCCGCAGAATTCCGATGGAAAAACGGCCCTTGGGACAGTAAGTCTGGTCGGTCTGGCAGCGCCCACGGTTGGCCGACCGTGAGATGCCACAGATCCGGATACCACGCCCTCCTCGGCCAGTCTGGAGCGACGAGTATGACGCGGCTGCAGTCGGATCTGATCTTGCGTAGCACTCTGGGCAAGAGTGCCAGAGGTGGAAACACATAAGGGAGCCGGAACTGCGACCAATCTTGCACTAGGGCGTCTGCTGCTAGAGCTCTTTGATCGCGAGACCGTGCCATGAAGGTTGGGACCTTGTTGTTGTGCCGAGACGCCATTAGATCGACGTCCGGCCTTCCCCATCGGCGACAGATTTCCTGAAACACGTCCGGGTGAAGGGACCATTCCCCTGCGTCCATGCCCTGGCGACTGAGGAAGTCTGCTTCCCAGTTTTCTACGCCGGGGATGTGAACTGCGGATATGGTGGAGGCCATGGCTTCCACCCACATCATAATGCGCCGGACTTCCTGGAAGGCTTGCCGACTGCGAGTCCCGCCCTGGTGATTGATGTATGCCACCGCTGTGGAGTTGTCCGATTGAATTCGGATCTGCTTCCCTTCCAGCCACTGCTGGAAGGCTAGCAGGGCAAGAAACACCGCTCTGATTTCCAGAACATTGATCTGAATGCTGGACTCCTGCTGAGTCCACGTACCCTGAGCCCTGTGGTGAAGAAACACTGCTCCCCACCCTGACAGACTCGCGTCTGTCGTGACCACCGCCCAGGACGGTGGTAGGAAGGATCTTCCCTGTGATAAGGAGGTGGGAAGAAGCCACCACTGCAGAGAGTCCTTGGCCGTCTGGGAAAGGAAGACTGTCCTGTCCAGGGATTTTGACTTCCCGTCCCATTGGCGGAGAATGTCCCATTGAAGTGGACGCAGATGAAACTGCGCAAACGGAACCGCCTCCATTGCCGCCACCATCTTCCCGAGGAAGTGCATGAGGCGTCTTAAGGAGTGCGACTGACTCTGAAGGAGAGCCTGCACCCCCGTCTGTTGTGACCTCTGCTTGCTCAGCGGAAGCTTCACTATCGCTGAGAGAGTATGAAACTCCATGCCAAGATACGTTAGTGATTGGGTCGGTGACAGATTTGACTTTGGGAAGTTGATGATCCACCCGAACGCCTGGAGAGTCTCCAGTGCAAAATTCAGGCTGAGTTGGCATGCCTCCTGAGAGGGTGCCTTGACCAATAGATCGTCCAAGTAAGGGATCACAGAGTGTCCGTGAGAGTGCAAGACTGCTACCACTGCTGCCATGATCTTGGTGAACACCCGGGGGGCTGTCGCCAGACCAAATGGCAGAGCCACGAACTGAAGATGTTCGTCTCCTATCACGAAGCGCAGAAAGCGTTGGTGCTCCGTAGCAATCGGCACGTGAAGATAAGCATCCTTGATGTCTATTGACGCTAGGAAATCTCCTTGGGACATTGAGGCAATGACTGAGCGGAGGGATTCCATCCAGAACCGCCTGGCGTTCACATGCTTGTTGAGCAGTTTTAGGTCCAGAACGGGACGGAAGGAGCCGTCCTTTTTTGGAACCACAAAGAGGTTGGAGTAAAATCCTCGGCCCCGTTCCAGAGGGGGGACAGGGATCACGACTCCTTCTGCTCTTAGAGAGTCCACCGCCTGCAGCAGGGCATCTGCTCGGTTGGGGTGTGGGGAGGTTCTGAAGAACCGAAGTGGAGGCCGAGAACTGAACTCGATTCTGTACCCGCGAGACAAAATGTCTGTTACCCACCGGTCCTTGACCTGTGACAGCCAAATGTCGCAAAAGCGGGAGAGCCTGCCACCGACCGAGGATGCGGAGGGAGGAGGCCGAAAGTCATGAGGTAGCCGCCTTGGAAGCGGTTCCTCCATTTGCTTTCCTGGGGCGTGAGTGAGCCCGCCAGGAATCTGAGCTCCCTTGTCCTTTCTGAGTCCCTTTGGACGAGGAGAATTGGGGCTTGCCCGAGCCTCGAAAGGACCGAAACCTCGACTGCCACTTTTTCTGTTGAGGTTTACTTGCTCTGGGCTGTGGCAAGGAAGAGTCCTTACCCTTGGACTGTTTTATGATTTCAGCCAATGGCTCACCAAACAGTCTGTCTCTAGATAATGGCAAGCTGGTTAAGCATTTTTTGGAACCAGCATCTGCTTTCCAGTCCTTTAACCATAAGGCTCTGCGCAAAACCACAGAATTGGCGGCCGCCATAGAGGTACGGCTCGTAGACTCTAGGACAGCATTGATAGCATAGGTCGCAAACGCAGACATTTGCGAAGTTAGGGACGCCACCTGTGGTACTGCTGGATGCATGATAGCATCCACCTGTGCTAAACCCGCTGAAATAGCCTGTAGTGCCCACACGGCCGCGAATGCTGGAGCAAACGACGCGCCGATAGCTTCATAGACAGATTTCAACCAAAGGTCCATCTGTCTGTCATTGGCATCTTTAAGTGAAGCGCCATCTTCTACTGCGACTATGGATCTAGCCGCCAGCTTGGAAATTGGGGGATCCACCTTTGGGCACTGGGTCCAGCGTTTGGCCACTTCAGGGGGAAAAGGATAACGGGTATCCTTAGAACGTTTAGAGAAACGCTTGTCTGGATGAGCGTCGTGCTTTTGGATTGATTCTCTGAAGTCAGAGTGGTCCAAAAAAGCACTTAATTTACGCTTGGGATACAGGAAATGGAACTTCTCCTGCTGTGCAGCTGCCTCCTCTGCAGAAGGGGCTGGGGGGGAAATATCCAACAGTCTATTAATCGCCGATATAAGGTCATTAACCATGGCGTCACCATCAGGGGCATCCAGATTGAGAGGGGCCTCAGGATTAGACTCCTGATCACCGTCCTCAGTCTCATCACAGAGAGACTCTTCTCGCTGAGACCCTGAGCAGTGTGATGACGTCGAGGGTCTTTCCCAGCGAGCACGCTTAGGCTGCCTGGGACTGTCATCTGAGTCAGAGACTTCAGCCTGTGATGCTTGAGACCCCCTTGAAGTACGGATTAGTTCCAACTGAGGGGGACCAGTGAGCATAGCCACAGCGGTGTCCATAGTCTGAGGAACTGGCCTGGCCTGCAAGGTCTCCAGGATCCTTGTCATAGCCTCAGACATTTTATCAGCAAACACTGCAAAGTCTGTCCCCGTCACCGGGGCAGGGTTCACAGGCGTCTCTGCCTGGGCTACCACCACAATAGGCTCTGGCTGGCGAAGTGCCACTGGGACTGAACATTGCACACAATGTGAATCATTGGAGCCTGCTGATAGATTAGCCCCACATGCAGTACAAACAGTGTACACAGCCCGTGCCTTGGCAGCCTTGCGTTTTGCGGATGACATGTTGCTGCGTCCTCAGAGCAGTACAGAGTGTCCAGACAGAAGCGACCTTACAGTGCACTATATAAATATATATATATATATATATATATATGGTACCAATAAAGAAGTACACTAATATATCACTGAGGCACTAGTGGGGCCTGCACTACTGTGCAGCTTACCACCCGCTTAGGAGCGGTGTGTGGTCGCCAGAAATCCCTCTAGTCTGGGTCTCCCAGAGCCTGCTGCCTCCTTCCAGCCAGATCGCATGTGTAATGGCTGCCGGCGTCCTTGTGGAGAGGGGGGGCGGGCCCTGGGCGTACACCGACGAAGAGCGGGAAGTCTGCTTCCCCTTGTGCCTAGTGAGAGGGCTGGAGCATGTAAATAAGGCTCCAGCCCTCGGCGCAGCCATTGAGCAGCGTCTCTCCCCTACCCTGATTGACAGGGTGGGGGCGGGAACGAAGCGGCGCTAGGCCGCAGAAGCCGGGGGCTAAAGTTAAAAACGCCGCCGCCGTACAAGCGCGGTCGGCGCCAAGCCCCCGGCGCACTACAAGTCGCAGCTGCGCCGCCGCTCCAGGAGCGGTCGGCGCAGTAGTTCCCAACATACAATCGTCACTCAGCAAAGCTGCAGTGACCTAACCCCCAGCGTACAGCGCCACTGTCCCCGGCGCACTATAACGCTCAGCAAGCCCTGAGAGTGTCCGTGCCTGCCGGGGACACAGAGTACCTGAAGTTGCAGGGCCATGTCCCTGAACGGCACTCCCGCTCCCAATCCAGCAGGTTCTATGGGTCTGTGGATGGAGCCCGGCCCCAGGGCTTGGGGGCCGGCAGGATCCCACTTCCACAGAGCCCCTCAGGGGGATGTGGAAGGAAAACAGCATGTGGGCTCCAGCCTCCGTACCAGCAATAGGTACCTCAACCTTACAAGCACCATCACGGGTGAGAAGGGAGCATGCTGGGGGCCCTATATGGGCCCTCTTTTCTTCCATCCGATAGAGCCAGCAGCTACTGCTGACTACAAACAGTGGAGCTATGCGTGGATGTCTGACCTCCTTCGCACAAAGCAGAAAACTGGTGAGCCAGTGATCCCACTGGGGGTGTATAGCCAGAAGGGGAGGGGCCTTACACTTTTTAGTGTAATTGCTTTGTGTGGCCTCCGGAGGCAGTGCTATACACCCAATCGTCTGGGTCTCCCAATAGAGCGCCGAAGAAAAGGGAAATTCCACAATGGTGTGTGGTGTTTTTTTTTTCTCCTTCCACTTGTTAACTATATAGGAAATCTGATCTAGCAGTATTATTCCCTAGGTCAGTACACATTTGTAGATACCAAACATGTATAATATTAGTTTTTATCTAAATGGTTAAAAAAATTCAGAAGTTTGTTCAAAAAAAGAATTGCGCTTTTGTTGCAATTTTCTGAGACCCGTAGCGTTCTTATTTTTCAGGATCTGGGACCCAGTGATAGTTTATTTTTTGCGCCTTGAGCTTATGTTTTTAATTTATTCCATTTTCAGGCACATGTAATGTTTTCATTGCCTGTAATTGTACCGCCCCGCGAGCTCGGCCGGCCGCCGAGCCGCTCGGATCCGTGCTCGTACGGTGGGTGGCTCGAGCTCCTCACGGACCAGGGGGTCACGTCGCTCTGCAAGGGGGTTGGCGCTACACGTGGGGACTTCGGTGGGGAGTTCCACGGCTGGGGCCGCGGTGGTTGGTAGGGGATTTAAGTTTGTGACGCCGCTCACGGGTTGTGGTGAAGGGATGGACACCACCACTGCCATTGACTAGGCCTCCCGGGGACGGTGTTGCGCAGCTTGGTGTTGACCCCTCTGTGAGTAGGGGAGTGATGGTCCCGGGGGCCCGAGGGAAGGTGCTGAGGCGATGGAGATGGGCGCGTGCTGGGTGCTGGTGTGGTACGGCGCGGTGCGCGGCCCGAAGGCACTGGTGTACTCACTATGACACAGTACACTGGAGTCTCTGGTAAACCAAACGAGGTGATGAACAGTGCCTGCAGCCGGCTGCAGCTTCTCCCTTAACAGGTTGGTGGTTTCCACCTTTCTCCTGCACCTTTATAAAAACGGCAAGACCAGAAGCAGAGCTCGTAGTGTAGCAGCAGGAAGACATCTTACCTATCGCAGCATAGTGTATCCTCCGCTGCCACCAATGGTTTACATCCGGCGAGTATATATAGTCCCTCTCTCTACCCTGTCCCTGGGCTCCCTCCACATATTCACCTCCACTATGCTGCGATAGGTAAGATGTCTTCCTGCTGCTACACTACAAGCTCTGCTTCTGGTCTTGCCGTTTTTATAACACAATGTCCTTATGTTATTGCAGGCATTTCTCTGGTGCTCTCACCATTAGGTATGTTCTTCTTTTTCCCTTTTCCCAACATTAGTCACACATCCTCTTACTTAGGCTATTTCTCTATTCCAGTACAACAAGTCCTCACGCATTGTGTGGTTTACCTAACATACCACGTATGATTGGTTATCATACTACATATACTCAGGTCGCCACTTATTGGTATTTATCCCTTATAACAGACCTATCTATGTTTCAATTTCTCCACCACATCATCACAGATTATCACCTTTGTTATTCATAAAGCAGCATCTATCCATCTCTTCATCTACCTATGTGAGCCCTATCTACACTATATGACAGTATTCTACTGGTATGTATCCAATATTTATGCCCTGTTCTCTTTGCTATTATATCAGCTCTTTATTCCAATTACCTATTCCTCATGAACTATCACTTCTCCTCCTCCCTCTCCCCTTTTTTCACAGTAACATATATTCTTCCATTCCAAAGTGTTCTCCTTGACTACTCACATGTAAGTTATACCATGCTCTATCCTTATTGACATTTTTCCGCCCTTACCAGCTATAGTCCTCTGTATATTATATATCTCTTTCCTTTCTCAGACTTCACTTTAACTTTCTGGCCTCCAAGGTGCTACTAGGAACTTTTCCCTGAACTTCATAAATACGGGTATGTCTCTCAGATCCCTCCCCTTTCCCCTCTTGCTCATTTTTTCCCTTGAGCCTTCCTGTTCTCCCTTCCTTCTTTCTCTTCTTCCGTTTCTTCCCCCTCCTTTCCCCCCTTTTTTTCCTCTCTTCCTTTTCTTTCCCCATCTTTCCTCTCCCCTTCCTTTCTTAATTTACAATTCTCTTATTCTACTCACATCTTATACGGCTGTATATATCCTCACCACTTCTTAACATTCACATTGCGACACCTTCCCCTTCCTTTCACATCTCCCCAATAGGTAATATGTTGTTTTCTCATTTTTTGACACTTGATGCCTTGTCATGATGTAATTGTAAATCATTTCTTGTTTTTTCTTTTTTGTATCATGCATGTCCCAGTACTTATCTGTCCCTGATGAAGGCTCTTGTGCGAGCCGACATGTCGGGCAGTACCGTTTAATTGTGAAAATAAAAATCATCCAAGCATACCATACCTGGATTGTCCAATTTCTCTTGTACTGTGTGCCGGGGTCCTTCCTTACTTTAAACAATATGGGACAACCCATATGATGATGTCATGTCTTTGGAAGCGTCTGATTTATTATTTCTGGTTTATTGGCAACATCTGAGTTAATTAGAGACACATCTGTGGATGTATATTCATATACACCTGAAACACACTGCTTCTTTGTGTAGCATGATGGGAAAGTCAAAAGAAATCAACCAGGATCTCAGGAAGAGAATTATGGACTTGCAGAAGTCTGGTTCATCCTTGGGTGCAATTTCCACATACCTGAAGGTGCCTCGTTCATCTGCACATACAATTATACGCAAGTACAAACAAGATGGGAATGTCCAGCCATCATTCCGCTGAGGAAGGGAACAGGTTCTGTGTACCAAAGATGAACATGCTTTGGACAGACATGTGCATATCAACCCAAGAAGAAAAGCAAAAGACCTTGTGAACATGCTGGTAAGATTGTGTAATTATCCACAGTGAAACGAGTACCGTATTTTTCGGACTATAAAACACACTTTTTTCCCCCCAAATGTTGGTGGAAAGTGGGGGGTGCGTCTTATAGTCTAAATGTAGGGCTGCGGGGAATGAGGGTGCTGCTGTGGAACGGGTCATCGGGGGCACGAGCAGGCTGTAGCAGCCTGCCGTGACCACGTGGGCCCGCTTATTTAATATGCACACCCATCATCTCGCCCATCATCTCTCAGCGCTGAAGCCGGCGCTGACTGGTGGGCGGGGTGATGGGCGGGAAATGGGCGCATATTAAACAGTCTGCCCGCATGATAGGCCCTGGCAACTACAGCCTAGAGTGATCATATGCGGCTGTATTCACTGCTCCCCGCGCATCATCATCAGCGCGGGGTGTAGTGAATCAGTATACTCACCGGCCACGATCCCTGCAGCACCGCGATGTCTTCCTGTCTGTGCCGGCGGCAGCTGTGTGGAGGCTAGCGGTGCGCACAGCAATGATGTCATCGCTGTGCGCACGTGTCCACACGCAGCCACCGCCGGCACAGACAGGAGGACATCGCGGTGCTGCAGGGATCGTGGCCGGCTCCACACTCCAGCGGCGCTGCTACTGACACAGACGGAGGAGGAGCGATGCTGCAGGGAGTTAGGTAAGGTGAGTTTGAACGTTTATTTTTTCTTTTTATGTGCCACAGGATGCGGGCTGTATACCAGGATGGGGGTATATAGCAGGATGAGGGTATATAGCATGATGGGGGTATATTATGAGCAGGATGGGGGTATATTATGAGCAGGATGGGGGTATATTATGAGCAGGATGGGGGTATATTATGAGCAGGATGGGGTATATTATGAGCAGGATGGGGGTTATATGAGCAGGATGGGGGTTTATAAGCAGGATGGGGCTTTATAAGCAAGATGGGAGTATATGAGCAGGATTGGGGTATATGAGCAGGATGGGGGCAATATGAGCAGGATGGGGTATATAAGCAGGATGGCGGTATATAGCAGGATGGAGGTATGTAGCAGGATGGAGGTATATAGCAGGATGGGGCCACATGCCAGGATGGGGTATATAGCAGGATGCGGCCATATGCCAGTATATAGCAGGATGCGGCCATATGCCAGGATGACGGTATATAGCAGGATGTGGGCTATACCAGGGTTAGGGACATATACTGTATATACAAGGCAGTAGGATCATTACTAGAAATGAGCCACCCCCCTAGAGTTCGAGTTCGGTTCGTCGAACGGAGGACAAGTTCGTCGAACGTTCGACGAACCAATTTGAACCCCATTGAAAACAATGGCAGGCAAACACATAAAAACACATTATACATGTACAAATACAGTTAATAAACATTGTCATTAAAATTACAGGTCCCCGTGACGCGTCCTGCACTCTGTCTCCCGCCGCTTTTCCTTCTGATAATCGCTGCGTCCTCCCGGTAACCAGCACTGATGATAGGATCTTCCATGACGTCAAAATAGCATGTGACCAGTCACGTGTCTATTATCTCATTGGCTACAGACTGGTAACATGGCTAGACATCATGCTAGGTCCTGTCAGTGCATCTCTCCGGTACGCGGTGCTCGTTCCAGCATCTCCGTGTACCTGCAAAATGCTCTGGCACATGGTCGGCTTCCCCGTTCCTGCATGTGGGCGCTCTTTACAGAGTCGGCCTACATGCAAGGACTGGCTGCCACAGCCGGTAAATAGCGGCACCGGGAATCACGTGATCGGAGATTGTCGTTGCTATAGTAACGGTGGCAGCTGTGACGTCACCGCTTACAGCCCGCAGCCTCTGCTCACTCACTGAGTGATTAGACTGCAAGGAGCAGCAGCGTCTTCCTCCCATGCAGTGCTGTCTAATGTAGCAGAGCTGCATGGGTTGAAGGAGAAAGAAGACAGAAGAGCAGGATCGTGGAGGGCTGACAGGGAGTAATAAACATGGAGTCTCTAATGTGTCTGTGTATTTATTTCTATTAAAGTATTTTTTCTCTGTGTGGTGTCTTTTTTTTTTTAACCCTTTATTGGAGATTCTTAATGGCCGGGTCAAACTTGCCTGACATTAAGAATCTATGGCTTAATACTAGCTAGTAAAACAAAGCTAGTATTAACCCATTATTACCCAGCATGCCACCTGGCTTCAGGGCTGCTGGAAGAGTTGGATACAGCGCCAGATGATGGCGCTTCTATGAAAGCACCATTTTCTGGGGCGGCTGCTGACTGCAATTCGCAGCAGAGGGGCCTAGAAAGCTCGGGCCAACCTGTGCTACGGATTCCTATCCCCAGCTGCCTAGTTGTACCTGGCTGGACACAAAAATTGGGCGAAGCCCACTTCATATTTTTTTTTAATTATTTCATGAAATTCGTGAAATAATTAAAAAAAAAGGTCTTCCCTATATTTTTGGTTCTCAGCCGGGTACAAATAGGCAGCTGGGGGTTGGGGGCAGCCGTACCTGCCTGCTGTACCTGGCTAGCATACAAAAATATGGCGAAGCCCACGTCATTTTTCCTTTCTCGCCTTTTCATTGGGGGACACAGACAGTGGGTTATATGGTGTCTCCAGGGGAGGCTTGACACTAGGTTTAAAAAAGAGTTAGCTCCTCCTCCCACAGCATATATCCCCAGCTAAGCGGGAACTAGTTCAGTTTTTTTATAGTGTCAGCAGGGAGGCTGACATGTCTGGACTGAGCTCCACCAGAGGTGCCTCAGGCCAGCTTATTTTTACTTTTTATTTTGTTTTTCTTTTCTTATTCATTCTATTTTTGATAGGGGCAATACTAGGGTGCCTTGCCACCCGCGTTCCCCCCGTGTACGGGCAGAGGAAACCTGGCGTGCAAAAGCCGTCAGTCTTTCCTCGCGCCCAAGTGGTCGGGTCTGCGTACCCCTCCAGGCTCCCTGGAAGCACCTCACGGAGGTAGCTCCAGAGTGTTAGGCAGAGCCGAGCATCTGCTAGCCTTGAGCCGAAGATGCGTCCCCGAGATCTCCGCATCCCAGGACCAACGCGTCTTCAGACGGAGCAAGAGCAGGTAGGGAGACGACGTGTACCCGTCCCCTGCATCCAACTGCCGCCGGAGGAGGCGCCGGTGGGGCGATGCAGGCCGTGATCCCGGGGAAGCATCATTAATTTAGCTCCCGGCGTCGGCCTGCATTCTTAGCAACGCCCCCTCCACTGCTCTAGAAGCCGCTCCCTCTAGTGGGCCGTCTCTCCCCTCCATGCTGCCAGAGAACACTGGACGCCATTACACGTGGGGAGCAGACACGGGTGAGATCGCCTCCTTGGCTCTGCAACTCTGCAGCACTATATACCGCTCTGTTCAGCGGTATATCGCTGTCTTCTAGCGGTGTGTGCCTGCTGGCTGGCGGTGTATATCAGCTTTTAGTGGTATATACTGACTGTGCCTGCAGGTATATACTGACTGTTTGGCAGTGTATGCCGCTTTACTATTGGTATATACCAGCTCTGTATAGCAGTCCCTTTTTAATACTGCTACTAGCTCCTCACCCACAGTAGTGTAATACTGCTAGAGGCTCACAGTATAATTGTACGTTTGTTGCTGACATGCGTAAAAACCGCAAGGGTGATAAAGCTTCCCAGGCATCCTCTATGGACCGGTACTATGCTTGTACCACCTGTGGAAGCTTGTTTCCAAATGGTCGAAGCTATCCACTATGCCGGGGCTGCGATGCCCCTACTACAATATCACAACAGACGTTGCCGGACCAGGGGGTCGTGCAATCTGTGGGTTCGGCCCCGGCCGCCATTCAGGCAGCACCCCCGTCTGATGAGGCTATCCCTGCATGGGCTCTTCTGATGTCTAAAAGGTTAGATGACCTGACCGCTCAGATATCCCAGCCTTCCACAGGCTCCCACAGCCTCCCCCCGGCTCAGCTCCCCCAGAGAAGCCCGCCTTCGTCTGGGGTATCATCCCCAGTACGTAAAAAGGCTGTCTCCAAAAGGCGCCATTGCGACCGCTCCGCCTCGTCTGACTCACACGATGGTCAGTCTGACTCAGACTCCGTGACCTTTAGTAGTCACGATTCCTGAGACTCTGACTCTGATTCAGATGTCCCTTCTGAGTCTAGGCATATGGAAGACACTTTAATAGCGGCTGTCAATCACTCTCTGTCGATTTCTGATCAGCCCTCGGACCCGACTTCTCAGTCGGCAATCAAGCGAGCCAAGAAGCCTCCTAAGTCCTTTGCCCAGGATCCGATTTTTCATCAAATCATATCTAAACGGTGGGATCACCCTGATAGGAGGTTTAACAAAAAATCCTGCTCTTCATTCGCTTATCCCTTTCCTCCGGAAATGGTTAAGCCCTGGTTGGTACCCCCCGTTGTGGATCCGCCAGTATCCAGACTGGCTAAACACACGGTTATGTCTGTTTCAGACAACGCGTCTCTCAAGGACTCGTCCGACCGCGCAGTTGAGGCTGCGGTCAAATCTATTTTCCAGGCTTCGGGCTCCTCTCTGCGCCCCCTGTTTGCCATGACATGGGTGGCAAAAGCTATGAGCGTGTGGAGTAGGAACCTCCGCAAGTTGCTTCGCCCTTGCAATATTCCTCCGGAGGCTCTTGAGATTCTTGATTTGTTCTCTCTCGCCTCTAATTATTTGCTTCACGGCTCCCTAGATGCAGCTAGCTGGTCAGCCCTAACGGCAGCCAATGCTGTCTTCGCCCGCAGGGTTCTGTGGCTAAAAATATGGAATGCGGACAGTGCCTCCAAGAAGTTCCTGTCCACACTTCCCTTCCAGGGTCTTCGTCTATTTGGTGAATCCCTGGACAAGCTCATATCTGAGGCGACAGGTGGTAAAAGTACCATTCTACCACAAAAGCGACCTGTAGCCAGAAATTTCAAAAAGTCTTCTTGGCGCAGGCAGTCCTTTCGGTCTGCCCCACAAAAACCATCGGCCCACGGACCGTCACAACACTCAGATCGAGGATCCGGTCCCTCAAGGGGCTCTTCTTGGCGTTCCTACTCCAAGCAACCTAAACCCAAAGGACCTTGCACTGTACAGGCCCCCTCAGCATGACGCCAGGTATCCCGCAGATCCGACTCCTGTGGGAGGGCGGCTTCTGCTTTTCCGGGATATCTGGCTAGACCACACTCACGATGCTTGGATTCGAGAAATCGTCACCTCAGGTTACAAGATCGATTTCTTTTCCCTGCCGGACAACAGGTTTCTGCGTTCTCGTCTTCCAAAGTCTGAAACACAAAGCCAGGCCTTATTTCAGGCCATAGTCTCTTTACAGAAAGCAAACGTTATCATTCCAGTAACCCTGGAACAGCGCGGCAAAGGTTTCTATTCAAACCTTTTTGTCATTGCCAAAAAAGATGGCTCTGTCCGCCCTATCTTGGACCTCAAACGGCTAAACAAATTCGTACGGATTCAAACTTTCCGAATGGAATCATTGAGAGCAGTACTAGCCGCCATGGAACCTGGAGAATTCCTAGCTTCCATAGACGTTCAAGATGCTTATTTACACATCCCCATATGTGTCTCTCATCAACGGTTCCTTCGCTTTGCCGTAGGACACCGTCACTTCCAATTCAGGGCCCTCCCCTTTGGGCTGGCCACTGCGCCTCGGGTCTTCACAAAGGTCATGGCGGCCGTCATGTCCATTTTACACCCCAGAGGCATCCTGGTTGTTCCCTATTTGGAACTTCTTGTCAAAGGGAGCTCTCCTCACGTTTGCTCAGAAAGCGTGCAGATTTGCCTAGACACGCTGTCAAGGCTAGGGTGGCTTATCAACTTCAACAAGTCATCCCTAATTCCTCATCAGCGCATCACCTTTCTAGGTATGCTGATAGACACGGCCCAGTCCCGGGTTTTTCTTCTAGAAGACAATAAGTCTTCCCTGATCCGGGCCGCTCAATCCCTCCGCTCTCGCCGTCACACATCCCTTCGGAATGGAATGAGAGTGTTAGGCAAGATGGTGGCGGTCATAGAAGCCGTGTCCTTTGCCCAATTCCATCTGCGCCCTCTACAACTGCATCTTCTATCCTCCTGGGACAAGAATCCAGCTTCCCTGGACCGGTCAGTCCGCCTATCTCGGGTTGCGCTCAGCTCCCTCGTCTGGTGGACTCAAGCCTCATCCCTATCTCAAGGGAAGTCCTTCCGCCCGGTCCACTGGCAAGTAGTCACGACGGATGCCAGCCTGATAGGCTGGGGGGCGGTGTTTCTCCACCACACTGTTCACGGACGCTGGTCTCCTTCCGAGCGCTCCCTGCACATCAATGTTCTGGAGATCAGAGACATATTTTTGGCCCTTCAGAATTTTCAACCCCTACTATTGGGCCTCCCTGTTCAGGTCCAGTCAGACAATGCCACGGCCGTGGATTACATCAACCGTCAGGGAGGAACTCGCAGCAAGGCAGCGATGGGGGAGGTATCCAGGATTCTTCTTTGGGCAGAGAAGCACATCCCCATTATTTCAGCCGTCCATATCCCAGGGGTAGACAACTGGGCCGCAGATTTTCTCAGCAGGCAAGGGCTAGCGGCAGGGGAATGGTCCCTCCACGAAGAAGTGTTCCATCAGATCACTCTTCGCTGGGGACTCCCGGATGTGGACCTCATGCCGTCTCGAATGAATGCCAAAATACGTCCCTTCATATCTCGGTCGAGAGACCCGCTAGCGCTCGGCTCCAACGCCCTAGTCTTTCCATGGTCACAGTTTCGCCTGCCCTACATCTTCCCTCCGTTTCCTCTCATTCCGAGAGTAATCAAGAAAATCAAAGCGGAGGGAATCCCGGTGATCCTCGTGGCCCCGGACTGGCCCAGGAGAGCCTGGTACCCAGAGCTCCTCCAACTTCTCAGCGACAGTCCCTGGCGTCTTCCCGACCGCCTGGATCTTCTGTCGCAAGGTCCAATATTCCACCAGAATACAGCACAGCTGCATTTGACGGCGTGGCGCTTGAGTCCCTGATTCTAGCCAAATCGGGTCTTTCTTCCAGGGTAGTTCATACCATGCTTAATGCTCGGAAGCCTTCCTCCACCAGCATTTACCACAGGACCTGGAAGACCTATCTTTCCTGGTGTGACCGTCATAATTGGTCGCCCCTGACCTTTTCAATCCCTACTGTTCTTGCTTTTCTGCAAGACGGTCTGGACTCGGGTCTTGCTCTCAGTACCCTTAAAGGACAAGTTTCTGCCTTTTCGTTTTTTTTCCAGAAGCAGCTGGCTTCTCGCCCTCAGGTCCGTACCTTTCTTCAAGGGGTAGCGCATTTGGTCCCTCCTTATCGCCACCCCTTAGATCCCTGGGATCTGAATCTGGTTCTGGGAGCTCTTCAGCTTCCTCCTTTCGAACCTCTGAGAGAAATCTCTCTTCAGCGACTATCTTGGAAAGTGGCCTTTTTAGTCGCTATTACCTCTATCAGGCGAGTGTCCGAACTGGCAGCTCTTTCCTGTCGCTCACCTTATCTGGTATTCCATCATGATAAGGTGGTCCTTCGGCCTTCCCTCGCCTTCCTTCCGAAGGTCGTATCCTCTTTCCACCTGAACAAGGACATTGTGTTGCCGTCATTCTGCCCAGCCCCGGTCCACTCCTTTGAAAAAGCCCTTCACACTCTCGATCTTGTCAGGGCTCTGCGGACCTACATTTCCAGAACAGCGCCGTTGCGCAAGTCCGATGCCCTTGTAACGCCCTGGCAAAGCCAGGTTGTCACAGAAAGAGTTAATTCTCCTTGGTAATCTGATCCCACACCGATGCAGCAGGACAAACCACAGCCCCCAGGGTAAGAGAAAAGCAGAGCAGAGGGGAGGGGCTGGAGCAGAGTGTTTGGAGAGACAGAGAGAAGAGAAGCCTGGAGTTGTAGCTCCCAGGCTGAAAAGTGAAGTGTGCTCCGAGAGGGCCGGGACAGGCTGTGAGTGAGGAAGGGGCCAGAGGTAGCCGGGCAGGGTAGTGGCCCCCCGGTACCTGGGTGACCCGGATCACTGCAGGGGAGTGTATTCCCCATTCCCGGCTGAGGAGAAGGAGGAAGAGAGTGGAGAGAAAGGCACCTGGCTGCAGGGAAAGAACAACAGGAGCTGCTGCACCGTGTGTGGGACACTAACACCCCGTACCGAAGGCTGCAGACACCGGCAATTCCTAGTTTACCAGTGACTCTGCGTGGAATACTTGTGAGTACGCCCGTGCCCTCGGGCACCGCACCGCAGCACTGCGCCCTGCTCCCTGCTTACCCCATCACCGGGCCCCGGGACAACCAACCCCCTACCCACGGAGGGGAGAAATAACAACTAAGCTGCTCCCTGTCACCGCTCCCGGGATCCCCATAAAGAGCAGCGGTGGTGTCCACAATCACCACAACCGTGGGTGGCGTCACGGACAATCTCCCTTACCAAATCCCCTTTTACTGTGGAGCCTGGGATCACAGACCGGGTCACGCCACCGTGATACCCACAGAAGTGACCCCGTGGCCCGGATCTGAGTACCCCCTGGTCCCCGGGTGACACATTTGGCGTCACGAACAGGATCGAACCCATCCAGTTTCCTGGAGGAAGTGCGCCTTATTCTGGACTGTCAGCGGTGATCCGCTGCAAAAATTTTGAAAGTCGCCATCTTTGCCGCCATTTTGGGCGCGAAAATTTCCCGCCCAGCGCCTTCTTCCCCAAGCGGTGGGCGCGAAAAAGAGGCTCCGCCCCCTCAGAACGCGGGCGGAAGTGAAGCTCCGGAGGACCGGAAGCGAAAGAGAAACTTTAAAAGTTGCTAGAAGGACTGCTCCCGAGTACCAAGGGGGAGCAGTAGGAAGGAACTGCAGTTCATGTGACCGGGACTGTAAAGGCAGGGACGCCAGGACTTTGCCTAATTCCGTTCCTGGACAAGCAGTAGCCGCGACCCCGATGACATCTTACCCGGCTCCGGCAGTCCGCTCAGCCGCCACGGTGATGACGTCGGCTCCGGCAGTCCGCCCGGCCGCAACGGAGGTGGCACCCGATTGGAAGTCTGCCTCATATGTGGCGCCAGCCGCGCCCAGGTACCCCGTCACGGCTGTGGAGCAGCCGGAGTGCACCTGCAGAGAGGAGGAGCAGGCCAGTGAGAGATGGAGCCCTCGGCAGTTAGCGAGGCCGGTTGTAGCCGGCGCCGAGGGCATCCAGGTGGGCCTGGCTTCTGAGCAGGAGGCAGAGCACGGAACCCGTGCCCCGTACTGGGAGTGGCGGCAGCAGCAGTGGTAGCGGAGCATGGACGGCTACCCACAAGTTAAAAAGTTGACTGTTTTATGGACTGTCACCCCTGTTGAACGCCCTCAGGTTCAGGAGGAGGCCATCTGCTCCGCAGGTGCGGGGTGGCAGAACAGGTTAAAGTTTTAGAAAACGTACCTCCCGATGTGGGAAGATGTATGATTGTAATGTGTTTATTTATCCTTTTTCCAGTTTTTATAAATGTTGGTGCCTAGACGGCCCGAGGACGGGCCGTGTTTTACCAAGGGGGTGTGTGACGCCCTGGCAAAGCCAGGTTGTCACAGAAAGAGTTAATCCTCCTTGGTAATCTGATCCCACACCGATGCAGCAGGACAAACCACAGCCCCCAGGGTAAGAGAAAAGCAGAGCAGAGGGGAGGGGCTGGAGCAGAGTGTTTGGAGAGACAGAGAGAAGAGAAGCATGGAGTTGTAGCTCCCAGGCTGAAAAGTGAAGCGTGCTCCGAGAGGGCCGGGACAGGCTGTGAGTGAGGAAGGGGCCAGAGGTAGCCGGGCAGGGTAGTGGCCCCCGGTACCTGGGTGACCCGGATCACTGCAGGGGAGTGTATTCCCCGTTCCCGGCTGAGGAGAAGGAGGAAGAGAGTGGAGAGAAAGGCACCTGGCTGCAGGGGTAGAACAACAGGAGCTGCTGCACCGTGTGTGGGACACTAACACCCCGTACCGAAGGCTGCGGACACCGGCAATTCCTATTTTACCAGTGACTCTGTGTGGAATACTTGTGAGTACGCCCGTGCCCTCGGGCACCACACCGCAGCACTGCGCCCTGCTCCCTGCTTACCCCATCACCGGGCCCCGGGACAACCAACCCCCTACCCACGGAGGGGAGAAATAACAACTAAGCTGCTCCCTGTCACCGCTCCCGGGATCCCCATAAAGAGCAGCGGTGGTGTCCACAATCACCTCAACCGTGGGTGGCGTCACGGACAATCTCCCTTACCAAATCCCCTTTTACTGTGGAGCCTGGGATCACAGACCGGGTCACGCCACCGTGATACCCACAGAAGTGACCCCGTGGCCCGGATCTGAGTACCCCCTGGTCCCCGGGCGACACATTCTCTTCGTCCTCCCAGTAGGACACAAAAAGGGCAACCCGGCGTCTAAATCCACGATTTCTCGATGGATCAGGACTGCCATCTGTGAGGCATACAAAGCACGAGGTGCCATTCCTTCTCAATCTGTGTGGGCCCACTCTACACGAGCAGTGGGTGCCTCCTGGGCTATCCGCCATCAGGCTTCGGCGGCCCAACTTTGCAAGGCCGCTACCTGGTCCAGTGTGCACACGTTCACAAAATTCTACAGAGTGCATACGCATGCCTCCGCGGATGCTGCTCTTGGAAGACAAGTCCTTCAGGCGGCAGTGGCCCATTTATAAGTGGCCACTGCTCAGTTCTTGACAGTGTTTTGATATGAGTTCACTGCAGTTGCAGTTGTTAGTCAGCTATTAGTCTGATGCTATACACTGTTAATAGTTCAGTTCCCACCCAGGGACTGCTTTTGGACGTCCCACTGTCTGTGTCCCCCAATGAAAAGGCGAGAAAGGAAAGGACATTTTTGTGTACTCACCGTAAAATGTCTTTCTTGGAGCCTTTCATTGGGGGACACAGCTCCCGCCCTTGTGGTTTTGGTTATCCTTTTCCTACTGCTTTTACACCAAACTGAGCTAGTTCCCGCCTAGCTGGGGTTATATGCTGTGGGAGGAGGAGCTAACTCTTTTTTAAACCTAGTGTCAAGCCTCCCCTGGAGACACCATATAACCCACTGTCTGTGTCCCCCAATGAAAGGCTCCAAGAAAGACATTTTATGGTGAGTACACAAAAATGTCCTTTTTGGGGGGGCAAGAAACTCCTGCATACAGTCCTGGATGGAATATGCTGAGCCTTGTCGTTCTGCAGCTGCTGTCTGCTCTCCTGAATACACTAGTGAATGGAGCATGCTGAGCCTTGTAGTTCTGCTCCCCCTGCCTCTCCCTCCAGCATACAGTACTGGATGGATGATGCTGAGCCTTGTAGTTCTGCAGCTGCTATTTGCTCTCCTCCATACAGACAGACAGCAGACAGCAGCTGCAGAACTACAAGGCTCAGCATACTCCATCCAGGACTGTATGCAGGATTGCACCAGGGCAATTCGGGATCAGCGGGGTAGAGTCCCGGAACTGTCACATCTAATGGATGCGGCAATTCCAGGCGGCTGCTTGGTGATATTGTAAGGGTGGTGGGCTCCCCATAACGTGGCGCTCTCCATCCTGACAATACCAGCCTCCAGCCGTGTGGCTTTATCCTGGCTGGTATCAAAATTGATGGGAACTGCCTTTTTTTTTTTTAATTAATTCTTTATTTTACTGCACGATATAGACCCGCCCACCAGCGGATGTGATTGGTTGTAGTGAGACAGCTGTCACTCATCGTGGGGGCGTGTCTGACTGCAACCAATCATGGGCGCCGGTGGGCGGGGAAGACACGGAATACCTGATTGAATAATGAAGCAGCAGCCATTTTCAAAAGAGGAAAAGCCGCCAGGGATTTGTGACAGCCGTGCAACAAGGCGCCCGTGATTGGTGAGTAGGAAAGATGGATTGTGCTGGGGACGCAGGACGCATGCAGATACGCAACGTGCGCACGTACTTAGTGTGAAAAGCCACGCTTTTGGTGATCAAACCGTTCTCGAATGTAAGGGGCACTTTGCACACTGCGACATCGCAGGCCGATGCTGCGATGCCGAGTGCGATAGTCCCCGCCCCCGTCGCAGCAGCGATATGTGGTGATAGCTGGCGTAGCGAAAATTAACGCTACGCCAGCTTCACACACACACTCACCTGCCGTGCGACGTCCCTGTGGCCGGCGACCCGCCTCCTTGTTAAGGGGGCGGGTCGTGCGGCGTCACTGCGACGTCACACGGCAGGCGGCCAATCGGAGCGGAGGGGCGGAGATGAGCAGGATGTAAACATCCTGCCCACCTCCTTCCTTCCGCATATCCTACGGAAGCCGCGGTGACGCCGGTAGGAGATGTTCCTCGCTCCTGCGGCTTCACACACAGCGATGTGTGCTGCCGCAGGAGCGAGGAACAACATCGGACCGTCGCATCAGCGTAATTATGAATTACGCCGACGCTGCACCGATGATACGATTACGACGCTTTTGCGCTCGTTAATCGTATCATCTAGGCTTTACACACTGCGATGTCGCATGCGATGCTGGATGTGCGTAACTTTCAATTTGACCCCACCGACATCGCACCTGCGATGTCGCAGTGTGCAAAGTGCCCCTAACTCGAACTGCCGAACTTTTAGCAAATCGTTCGAGTTCGTCGAACGACTCGAACACCCCCCCAAAATCACTCGAACATGAAATTGGAGAACCATTCGACTCGGACATCGCTCAACTCTAATCATTACCAGGTTGGGGTACCTTAGTAGAGAATTTGGGGACATTAACCCCGTAACAGTGTCAACAGCAGATCCTCGCCCCATAACAGTGTGTCATGACCACATTTCTTGCTTAAAATTTTATTTTCCTATTTTCCTCCTCTAAAACCAGGGTGCGTCTTATGGTCCGGTGCATCTTATAGTCCGAAAAATACGGTACTGTATCAACATGGGCTGAAAAGCCACTCTGCCAGGAAAAAGCCATTACTCAAAAAAAACATAAGAAAGACAGATTAATGTTTGCAAATGCACAAAGGAACAAAAACAGTACATTTTGGAGACATGCCCTGTGGTCAGATGAAACTAAAATTGAACTGTTTGGCCATAATAACCATCGCTACATTTGGAGGAAAAAGGGAAAAGCTTTGAAGCCTAAGAACACCATCCCAATTGTGAAACATGGGGGTGGCAGCATCATATTGGGGGTTGTTTTGCTGTAGGAGAGACTGGTGCACTTCACAAAATAGATGGCATCATGAGGAAAGATTATGTGGCAACACAGATGCAACTTCTGAAGACATCAGCCAGGAACTTAAAGCTTGGACGGAAATGGATCTTCCAAATGGACAATGACCCGAAGCTACTGCCAAACTGGTTACAAAGTGGCTTAAGGATAACAAAGGCAATGTTATGGAGCGGCCATCACAAAGGCCTGATTGCTGATGTATGTAAAGCACTATGGAATTAATTGCGCTATATAAGTGAATAAATATTCTATATTATCTCAATCCTATTGAAAATTTATGAGCAAAGCTGAAAAGGCCGGTGTAAGCAAGGTAACCAAACATGGCTCAGTTACACCAGTTCTCACAGGAGGAATGGGCCCACATTCCTACCAACTATTGTGAGAAGCTTGTGGTAGGAGATCTAAAACTTTTGACCCAAGTTATACAATTTAAGGGCAATTTTACCAAATACTAATGAAATGTCTGTAAACTTCTGAATTTTCAAAAAGTAATAAAAATGCCTTAAAACAGAGGTCTCAAACACGCGGGCCACATGAGGCCCCTTTGGCTGCTGGCCCGCAGATCCCGTGACAATCACGGCTCTATGCTGGGGGTCGGCACCAGCAGGACTTTACTGCATTTGAATCCATTTGCGGTGCTGCGCAGAGGAGCTGTCAGCTCTATTCCAGTTGCTGCTGCCTGGCAATTACATGCAAGGAGGTGACGTCATACAGCAATGTCACTTCCTTGCATCTGATTGGCAGGCCGCAGCCATTGGTATAGTCCAGACACAGCTCCTCTGCGCGGCACCACAAATTGATTCAAATGCAGTAAAGTCCTGCCAGCGCTGACCATCAGCATAGAGCCACGATCGTCACTGGGTCTGTGGGCCGCGATCATCACAGGCTGCAACAAGCAGGTAAGGTACGTGCTCAAGATCAGGACCCGCTGCGTCCTGGACGTGGCGGGTCCTGACCTGCAGGGCTGCAAGTCTCCTCCTTAGGAGACCACAGCTGCCTGTGCCCGCGATGAGGGTTTGGAGCGCTGCGGTCTCCTCGCTGTGTTTTGCCTAGGGAGGACACTTCTGACTCCGCAGCATAAATTTACATGCTGCGGCCTCTGCAAGCCGCACCGCAGGTCCATTTTCACTGCTGGCCGTACACGCACAGCAGGCATAGGGTTTTTAGAAATCCTATCCACTATGCTTGTACTGTACATAGCAGGGTTTTGGACGCAGCTGAAGCATGCTGCATCCAAAACTCTGCAAATACTGATCGTGGGCTCGGAGCCTGATAAGAGGGAACAGAGGAAAGGTGAGGAGATTTTATTTTTTTTGCGTATTATTAAACAATGGGCAGAATACTATAGGGATGGCCACAATACTACAGAGCACAATACTACAAGGATGGGCAGAATACTACAGGGATGGCCACAATACTACAGAGCAGAATACTACAAGGATGAGCAGAATACTACAGGGATGGCCACAATACTACAGGGATGGCCACAATACTACAGAACACAATACTACAAAGATAAGCTGAATATTACAGGGCACAATACTACAGGGATGGCCACAATACTACAGAGCACAATACTACAAAGATAAGCTGAATATTACAGGGCACAATACTACAGGGATGGCCACAATACTACAGAGCACAATACTACAAAGATAAGCTGAATATTACAGGGCACAATACTACAAGGATGGCTACAATACTACAGAGCACAATACTACAGGGATGGCCACAATACTACAAGGATGGGCACAATACTACAGGGTACAATTACAAGGATGGGCACAATACTACAGAGCACAATACTACAAGGATGGGCACAATACTACAGGGATGGCCACAATACTACAAGGATGGGCACAATACTACAAGGTACAAGGATGGGCACAATATTACTGGGCACAATACTACAGGGCACAAGGATGGGCACAATACTACAGGGTACTATACTACTGAGCACATACCAGAAGGATGGGCAGAATACTACTGGGCACAATACCACAAGCATGAGCACCTTACTACAGGGGACACGGATGGTGACATTACTGCAACCATGGGCACATTACTACAAGATGTTGGCTAAGATTACTATATGAAGAAGGTGATAAAATGTAAAAAAAAAATTCAAATAAACGTAAGGCATATACTAGGTAAAAGATACAGTCGACTTGGAGTATCGGACACCAGAAGTGAGTGGGCGTGACCTGCCAGAATTAGTAGGCTGGAGCGGAGATAGTGGGCATGACCGACCGCCGGACTTAGCTAACATTTTTTAAGTCCATGTAGTCTTGGAGTTCTCAAAATAGAAGTGGGACTCTGGGGCCAAGCCACCTCCTGCTTAATGAAAGCTTGTCATGGGTTGCATGCCAGGCTATGCCCACCAAGACGAGCATCACACCGACCAACTAAGTCGCAAGTATTCCACTTTATGCAAGGGGGGCTTCGCGCCCCCCCCCAACCCTACCCCCCCGGCTGCATCACCCATACCACTGTTTCTATTGTATAGAACTCCATGACTATGTGGACTTAAAAATTGTTTATTAAGTCCGGCCGGTCATGCCCACTATCTCTGCTCCCGTCCACTGTTTCCGGTTGGTCACGTCCACTCACTTCCAGTCCCTGAGACTAGAGGTATGTAAAAAATACAGTGACTTTTCTGTGCAGATTTAATAAATGGAAAATTTGCTGCTTATTACCTCACAGTATATTTATAGTCATATTATACGGTTACTGTAGCATCTTTTATTGCATCATCATAATGGTCTGCTCTGCAGCACACATTCCTCTATGGTGGAGGAATTAATTTTATACTAAAGGCTCCCATACACATTAGAGTAAAATTTGCCGATATTGGTTGGAATAATCAATAGTTTAACTCCTTCACGACCATTGATGTAACTATACATCATGAGAGGGAAGTTGTTCTTGACCAAGAACATATAGGTATGTCATGGCGATTGCTGGGGGTGAACGAGCTGTGCCTGGCGCAATTGCCAGGGACTCTGGTTTTCCAACAGCCGAGCTCCGCCCCCCACAGCTAGAGATAGTGCCTGCACCGTCCTTGGCTGTTTAAACTCATAAATGCCGCAAACGATATAGTGGCATTTAGGGGTTTGGGGAGGGATTGTTTTCCCTCTCCCATCTGATGAGTGCCCCCGCAATGTAATTGTGAGGGCCTGATTGTCGCCATGGTGACCTGAGATCGTCATAACGACCTCCGGGTGACCAGACTATGGAAAACCTCAGTGATCATGCCTGCAGCATAATCCCTGAAGCTTCTCACAGTGCAGCGGTGATACCTGCAGTGTACAGCAATGATCTGTCATTGCAATACAGTGCATCTGCGATCAGAGCAGTGAAAGTAAAAAGTAAAAAAAAAAGTTAAAATATATATAATAAAACAAAAACAGAAATAAAAACAAATCAACATTTTTTTTTCTCCCAATATATAGTTTTTTGTATTTTTTCCTTCCCATGACAGCACCAAACATGAGAGAGTGTATCCAACCCCAGGAACAGGAAACCTTTCTAAAAATAAAAGGGGCGGCACCTCTCCAAATCCCCAGTGTGGTTTCCTGTTCCTGGAAGAGGATACCGGAGTTTATTTGGGAAAACTTCTCCTGAGGATTGGCTCTCGGCGGGCCAGGAGGTCCTGGGGATCCAGGTGTCACAGGGGCTGCACTGGTCACATGAGGCGGTTCCCTTCCCCCATGCCTGACATCGCATGAACTAGGAGGTTCCCTGGGCCCCAATTGGCCTGCCAGTTCCAGGGGTTGCTGAGAAGGTTTTGGGTCCTGGCCAGGGTCTGTCTCTATGTGCGGCATCTGGAGCAGTGACACTGCGGACACTTCACGATTCAGAAAGCAGAGCCGCATTCGCCATCACACCCCAGGGAGAGCTTACAGCAAACTTCTTGGCCGATGCCTCGTTAGATGAGGTAAGGTCCGATGCCTCGGTAGATGGGGTAAGGTTAGCCGCTTGTGCTTGTACCCTTTCCAACTCCAGTAGGCGTGTGTTATGGCTAAAGAACTGGAATGCTGATTTTCAGTCCAAAGTGAAAGTATGCGCAGTACCATGCCAAGGAGACTCTGTTTGGATCAGCCCAAGACGACATCCTAGAGAAGGCAGGAGACAAGAAACGTGTGTGTTCCCCCTCTGGATACAGGTTCAGAGATTCCTTTCAGACCTCAGGGAGGAAGGTAGGGCCAAAAGGAGAGCAATATTAGGGGGTGCCCTTGGGGAAGAGATAAGGTCCAAAACAAGGGTTTTTTGTTCAACAGACCCTCCTATAAGGGATTTCCCAAGGGGCAATGACACCAGGTCTCTGGTGGGAGGAAGACTGAAGCAAGTTTATCCCCAGTGGGCTGATGTTCCTGCCTCTGCTCTGTTTGGATGTTAAAAACCATATCCCTTGGTCTAAGGCTAACTTTTTCTTCCCTCCCGCCTCAATGAGTAATAACTTCCCGAGTAGCCCCAAAAATCAGAGGGTTCTAGAGTAGGAAGTCCTTTCATTATTAGGGAAAAAGGTATTGATCAGGGTGCCGGAGTTAGAAATGGGAACCGGGTTTTACTTCAACCTATTTCTAATAAAAAACACCCGATGAGTCCTTCATGACCATCTTCAATCTAAGATCTCTGAATTACTACATGGAAGTGGAAAGATTTATGATGGAGACCCTCAAGTCAGCAGTGGGACTACTTTTGTTAGATGGCATTAATAGACCTGACGGACGCATACTACTATGTCCTGATCCACAAAGACCTCCAAAAATATGAGGCTGGCAGTGAGAATCGAGGTGAAATTGACTCACTTCAATACCAGTGCTTCCCATTTAACATTTCAATAGCTCCAAGAGTATTCACCAAAATTGTGGTGGAGATGGCATCCTATTTAAAAAAAAAAAAAAAAAAAAAAGAGACATTTTAATAGTCCCATACCTTGACAAATTTTTGGTTGTGGGTAGGTCAGAAAGGGATTGTTCAGCAGCCGTCAGTCCTCAGTCCTCTCAGAACTAGGATGGTTGATAAGTGAGGCAAAGTCAAGGAAAGACCCTGCTCAGATTCAGTTATTTTTGGGCATCAGTTTGGACTCAGTGGGGCAGTATTGCTTTCTCTCACTGGAAAAAATATTAAAAATAAAACAGAAAATGCTATCAGCTCAAAGGTGGTCAGAAATGTTACTAAGACTAGCAATGTCTTTATTAGGGTCCCTAACGTCTATGATACCCGCGATCTAGTGGCCTCAGTTCCACACAAGAAGCATTCAGGGACAGGTTTTCTCCATTCAGAGCTGGACTTAGAACACACGTTCCAGCTATCACAAAAAGTCCTAAGATCACTGGATTGGTGACGGGACAAACTGAATCTGGGGAAAAGGGTTCCTGGGAACGCTGAAGAGCCGGTAGTTATCACCGCAAACGTCAGTCCGGTGGGTAAAGGAGCCCGATAAAGGGCCACTACTTTGATATTCAGAAATGTTTCCTGTTGCGCATACACTCTCTCACATATGGTGCTGTCATGGTCTGGAAAATCCAGTTACTGGTAACTAATTATCATATATTTTTTTTTTTACACAAATATATTTGGTACTGCGGAATCCCTAACAACCTGCTCTATAAAACTGTCACACTAGTTAACTCCTTCAGTGAACCCCGTAAAAAAAAAATATTAAAAAGCATAGCAAAACTGTCTTTTCATTATACAGCTGACAAAAAAGTGGTATAAAACGTGATTGAAAAGTCACATACAGCTCCAGCCGCCAAAAAAAGCTATAGCTCTCAGAATACAGCAATGCAAAAACTGTTTTTCTTTTTCTATCAAATAGTTTTTATTTTTATGGTGTTAAAGCGACAAAACATAACAAAAAAAAAACTATATAAATGTGGTATCACTGTAATTGCACTCACTCGAAAAATAAAGTTGTCTTATCGCTTTAACTGCACTGTGAACAGCGTAAAAAAACCCAATTCCTTTATTGCTGTTTCTTCTTGATTCTGCCTCACAAAAAGTGGCATAGAAAGCGATCAAAAAATATTATGTAGCCCAAAATGGTAGCAATAAAAATTCCAACTCCTCTCGCAAAAAACAAGCCTTCACATGACTCTTGGCAGAAAACTAAAAAACTATAATTTTCACAATTCAGTAATGTGATAGTAGCCAAACCTAAAATAACTACTGTATTTTTCGGATTATAAGACGCACTTTTCCTCTCAAAAATTTGGGAGGAAAATGAGGGGTGCATCTTAAAATCCGAATGTAGCTGCCGGTCCTGGTCAGTACGGCTCTGTTGTGTGCATCAGGCGGCGCCACTCTGTTCGGCTCGGCGCGTGGCTGCTCTGTTCTGCTCGGCATGCGGCTGCTCTGGTCTGCTAGGCTCGGCGCGCGGCTGCTCTGGTCTGCTCGGCGCGTGGCTGCTCTGGTCTGCTCGGCGCGCGGCTGCTCTGCTCTGTACACAGCTGCTCTGTTCTGCACGGTGCGTGGCTGCTCTGGTCTGCTCGGCTCGGTGCGCGGCTGCTCTGGTCTGCTCGGCTCGGAGAGCGGATGCTCTGGTCTGCTCGGCGCGCGGCTGCTCTGGTCTGCTCGGCGCGCGGGTGCTCTGTGCAGCAGGCGGTCATTCTGTAGATGTTCGTGGTCAGGGATTCAAATAATTGCACCTAGAGTCAGCGCCTGCGCAGATGGAGCTCTCAGCTCAAGCTGTCATCTGCGCATGCGCCGACTCTCGCTGCCATTATTTGAAGCCCTCACCGTGGACTGCCGACATCTTCAGAATGCCCCCCTGCACAGAGCAGAGCGGTATCACCGGCCCCGCACAGAGCAGAGACCGCAGTGAGTTTCTGGGCCTCCCTCTGTACCATTGTCAGCATCACAGTACTCCAGTACCGCCCCTGCCTTCTGTGACTCCCGCTCCGCTGCTGCCCCCTCTCCCTGGTAAGACACCACCAGATTATATAATGGACCCCAATTTTTTTTTCACCTTTTTTTTTCTCCAAATTTGGGGTGCGCCTTATATTCTGGTGCGTCTTATAAAACGAAAAATACGGTATATAAATTTGAGATCGCTGTAATCCTTCTGAGCAGAGGAATAAAATAAATAAAACCAATTTCAACTGCTATTGGTTTGTTCATTCTTCCTCTCAAAGGCGCAGCTCATGTTTATCCTGATCTCTACGCTGAGCGCTTACACCAGGGATTACATGTAAATGTACGTGCCCATGATCAGGAATAGCTGCGTTTTGGAGGCATCGTATATTCGGTGCATCCAAAATGCTGCACTGTGCACTACAAACACAGTGGATGGAAATTATAGCAGTCCCATGCTCACTGTGCTTTTTTCCTCAGCGTAAAGTAACATGCAGCTCAGCTTCCATATATGACCTGCCTATAATAAGTCAAAGTCCTCCTAAATATTTCATAAATGATCAAATACAATTCACACCAATTTTAACCAAATAAATTGAAAAAACCTGAATGCTAAATATTAATGAATACTACCTATGCAAATATATAGCAAAAATTCAATATACCTTAGAATCTTCCACAATAAATGGTTAACAGACCCCAAATATAAAAAGTATGGAGATTGTCGCTGCTGGTGACTCCCAGGCTGTGGAGGAGAGAAGCCGCCAGACACTGCCGCGTACAGGCCGGAGCCGCGCACCGAGTGGCCGAGGAGGAGGAGCCAGGCGCTGGCTGGATGGAAGAGCCGCTCCGAAAAGGCGTCCCCTCCATACCATCCTACTGACTGCACCTGGAAGCCCCTTCATTAAAGAGGGTGCAGGACAGGGGGTATGATCCGTGAGAGGGCCCCCGGGAAGAGTCCGGACGAGATGTATGTTCAGCAGAAGGTGCGGGTCTTACTCATGCTGCGGAAGATGGGCTCTAACTTGACTCCCAGTGAAAAGGCGTATAGGGCTCTGCCAATGTGACATGGCACCTGCAAAACACTCAAACTAAATCTGAACTGAAATATGGCGCTCCTTTTTTTCTTCACTTTGCACCAGTGGTGTACCGCCAATGTAGGCAGACCATGCGGCCTATATGGGGCCTATGAGTCAGGGGAGCTGGTGCTAGAGGCAGCATCGGGCCCCCCTCGCTTGTGGGGGTCATTGCCCATTATCGCACAAAACCATGATGAGAGAGGGAGTGGAGCGGTCCTTTCCCTCCTTCATCATTTTCTCCCTGTGCCTATGATCAACATCTCAGTTCAGCAGAGCGCGGTAATATCACTACTGCGCGCCGCTGTGCTGAGACATGCAGAGCGCAGGACTCTGATCGGAGCAGTGGGGAATGAGGAGAGGTGAGTACTTGTTTATTTTTTTCTTTAATCAGTGAGTGCACGATTACCAGAGGTCTATGGGGGTGCATTAAACATTATGTGGGCTTCATAATACAATATGAAGGACTATGGTGGATACCTTATTCATGGACTGTGGGGTGCATTGAAAGGTAAGGTGGCTGTGTAATACAATATGAACGACTATGGGGGCTGCATTATAATATATAAAGGACTATGGGGAGTGTATTATACAGTAATGCATAGAGGACTATGTGGGAATTATAATACATGAAGGATTATGGGGGTGTATAATAATATATGGAGGACTATGGGGCGTGCATTATGTGACGCCCTGGCAAAACCAGGTAGTCACAAAAGAGTTAATCCACCTTGACACCAACACAGTCCCCACACAGATATACAGTACACCAGCCAATCAGACCCTACTCACCCCCTCCCCAGGAAAATGGGAGGGGGCGAGAGGAGCTTAGGAAGTGCAGAGAGGAGTTAAGTTTCAGTTTGTGCTGTAATCAGTGAAGAGCTGACAGGAAGGAGTTGCAGCTCCCTGGAGAAGGTGGTAGTTGGGGTTGGAGCCCTGGACTACCGGACTAGGTGGCAGTGAGGGCCACAGGCGACGGAGATCCAGTCGCAGGGAACCTGAGGCCGACCGGGACAGGGTTGTAGCCCGCCGGTGCCGAGAAAGGGGATCCGGTCCGGAGGCCGCTCAAGCGGACTAGTCCAGGCAAGAAAGAGACAGACAGAGAGTTTGGAAGGAAGGGCCCCTGGTTGTATATCTGGGTGTGGGACCCGAAGACACCCACCAAAGGTGACCGGCCATTGGCAATTTGGTTTACAATACAGACTGTGTGTGGTTACTGACTGTCCAAATCATCAGCAGCTCATGCAGCACCACGACAACCGAACTGTGAGTTTCCTGCTCCCTGAAAACCCTCACAATACTCTGGGCCCCGGGACTACACCTCCCCTACCCGTGGAGGGGATTCCACCTTGCTGCCCCGCTCCATCAGTCCCGGGCACTCACATACAAGGCAGCGGCGGTATCACCAACCTTCACCGCAACCCACGGGTGGCGTCACAGACAACTCCCCTGTAAATATTCCCTTTTCAATCGTGAGTGACAGACGGCTGCGCGAGCCCCGGATCCGGCTGCCACTCGAGCCACAGCCACCACCCGGATCCGAGTGCGGCCCGCCGGTTGTGATCTGTCTCTTGCCCGCGACACATTATACAGCAATACATGGAGGGTTATAGGGTGGGATTAAAGTATATGGCGGACTATGGGGGCTGCATTATAATATATGGAGGACTATGGGGGCTACCTTATACATGGACTATGGGGGTGCATTATAAAACATGGAAGACTGGGGGCTGCATTATAATACATGCTGGGCTATTTCGCTGCATTATAGAAAGAAAGAGAAAAAGCGATCAGGGAGCCCAATTATACAAAGAACAATCAATTTCATCAAAAATAGATTTTTATTGAGAATAAATATTGAATATTAATTATCTATCAAATACACAAGTGCTTGTTTGACAACTCTATATGCATCAACAATATACATGTAACGGAACCGTATCATGAAAAATATATATTCTAGAATGGATAAAATTATCATACATAAGTCAAAGATATATAATCCTTGAAGCTATAGAATATAAATTGAAACAAATATATATAGTAACAGAAATATCTGTAGATCAACAGGGATCACTTTTGCTGCACCAAGGTGTACTGCAACTCTAGTGCTTCAAGTAATATCAAACCCAGAATCGCTGGACATAGGAATGTAGCAGATATCGTTACAGACCACCAGGGGTCACTCTTGCTACACCACAGTCATATCTACCCTACTATTCACAATTACCCAATATTGGTTATTAAGTCAGTTAGGGATATGCCCATATAAACCCATAATGGTGAATTACCAATCAGAATTGTAAATACAGGATTGTTACTACATACATATACCCAAATAAACGGTTACTGTTAGAAAAGTGTGACACCCGACACGTGTTTCGGTTTCTTCGTCAGGGGGCGTGCCCAATCGACCGGAGAGGTTTAAATACAGCCCACCTCCAATCACCGCACATTACCATTAGTGACGCGCGCACCATCATTGCAACTCATCGACGCGAGGTCGTCCGCCGCGTCACAGATCATCTGACCCAGGGAAACATGTGACTCAAGTACAGAGGAGCCGTGGAGACACAGCGAGCTGAACAAGCGCCGATAACCTATGACAGCCGCGCGTTCAGGTGTGGGGCAAAATTAGAATTTATATCATGAATGCAAATTTAGGATTTAAATAGAGAGATTTTTGCAAACACATTATTTGTCAAGAGATACAAGTAAATCTATGTAGCCAGACAGCAATAAATAAAGAAGAGGGAATTCGTTCGTTGGATAATGATATAATACCCAAAAGCAAGACACATAGGACCATTGTACACATTGGTATCATTGTAAGATGTGATCAAGCAGCAAGTTCATTTGGATACTTAGAGAATGCTAAGCAGAACTGGGTCTGTCAATATGTGTGATGGGGGACTACTTGATTATCCCCAATACTATGTATTGTGGGAGATGTACCCTCTTATGTAATATATACAAGTTTTAATATTTATAATAACATCATTTACACATGTTCTGTCCGTTCTAACCTAATATTTATGATATGTATCCTGTATAGGGGTATTTGAACGTTAACATAGGCATAATGATTTATACTTTATTTATTGCTGTCTGGCTACATAGATTTACTTGTATCTCTTGACAAATATTGTGTTTGCAATTTCCAGGGAATAGAAGTATAATCATGGATTGATTTATTCATTCACTATCTTTCACATATATTTAGATTCTGTAATGAATAGTACACTTATTATGTGGTCAAAAATCTCTCTATTTAAATCCTAAATTTGCATTCATGATATAAATTCTAATTTTGCCCCACACCTGAACGCGCGGCTGTCATAGGTTATCGGCGCTTGTTCGGCTCGCTGTGTCTCCACGGCTCCTCTGTACTCGGGTCACGTGTTGCCCTGGGTCAGATGATCTGTGACGCGGCGGCCGACCTCGCGTCGGTGAGTTGCCATGACAGCGCATGCGTCACTAATGGTGATGTGCGGTGATTGGAGGTGGGCTGTATTTAAACCTCCTTTCCGGTCGATCAGGCATGCCCCCTGACGAAGAAACCGAAACACGTGTTGGGTGTCACACGCTTCCAACGGTAACCGTTCATTTAGGTATATATATGTATGTAGTAACAATCCTGTATTTACAATTCTGATTGGTAATTCACCATTATGGGTTTATATGGGCATATCCCTAACTGACTTAACCAATATTGGGTAATTGTGAATAGTAGGGTAGATATGACTGTGGTGTAGCAAGAGTGACCCCTGGTGGTCTGTAACGATATCTGCTACATTCCTATGTCCAGCGATTCTGGGTTTGATATTACTTGAAGCACTAGAGTTTCAGTACACCTTGGTGCAGCAAAAGTGATCCCTGTTGATCTACAGATATTTCTGTTACTATATATATTTGTTTCAATTTATATTCTATAGCTTCAAGGATTATATATCTTTGACTTATGTATGATAATTTTATCCATTCTAGAATATATATTTATATATTTTTCATGATACGGTTCCATTACATGTATATTGTTGATGCATATAGAGTTGTCCAAACAAGCACTTGTGTATTTGATAGATAATTAATATTCAATATTTATTCTCAATAAAAATCTATTTTTGATGAAATTGATTGTTCTTTGTATAATTGGGCTCCCTGATCGCTTTTTCTCTTTCTTTCTTTCTAAATGTGGTTATGCGATTTTTGCCCATATATAGTCCTTGATATTACTAGATTGATTTAATAATGTACACTATCTAGTGATATATTATGTATCTGAAATCACTGTTTAAAATCCTCTTTGTTGGCTACATTATAATATCTGGAGGACTATGGGGAGTGCATTATACAATAATACATGAAGGACTATGGGGTGCAGCATAATATATAGAGGACTATGGGGTGATTATAATACATGGAGGACTGTGGGGTGAATTATAATATATTGAGGATTATGGGGTGAATTATACAAGAAGGACTATGGGATGAATTAAAATACATAGGGGACTATGGGAGGTGCATTATAATATATGGAGGTCTATGGGGAGTGTATTATAATACATGGAGGACTATGGGGTGCATTCTAATATATAAAGGGTTACGTGAGACCCATTATACTATATGGAAGGCTATATGGGGGCCATTATAGTATTTGGGTAGCTATGAGGGAGCCTTTGTATTTCTTTATCGTTCCTTATGGGAGACCCAAACCATGGGTGTATAGCTTCTGCCTCCGGAGGACACACAAAGTACTACACTCAAACGTGTAGCTCCTCCCTCCGGGCTATATACACCCCCTGGATGACAATCTACCCAGTTCAATGCTTTGTGTTTCAGGAGGATCACACACTTGCATTCTCTGATATTTTTTTATTTTTATTTTTAAAGATTTGGAAGAAAAGCGGGTCCAGTCTGGACTCCCGGCATGTCCCTTCACACCCCACTCTGTCGGGTGCTGTTAAGGTTGACTTTATAAGGCTGGAGCCTTCACATGCCGCGCTCCTTCACACCCTCTGTCGAGGCTCTGTTTGAAGTGGGAGCCTCCACGGTCCTCTCTGCTCGCAGAAGGCCGGTCTCCATCCGCAGCCCTGTCTGGTCCCTGCTGGAAGGAGCGTTACCCCCATTCAGGGACATGGCCCTGCGTCTCAAGAGCTAAGTATTGAGACGTTTTTTCAGGGGTCCCGGGTTGTTTTATTTGGGGGACAGTATGTGCTTTAGCGTTACTGTTAATTCCGGACGGTTCTGGGGGTTTCCCCTGAGAACCGCGCCGAAGGTGCCTGCTCGTCGGCCGCTTTTTAAAATCTAGGCCCCGGCTTCTGTTTGGGCCTAGTTTCGTTTTCGGCTTCTCTGCATGTTTTGCATACAGCGCCGCCCACCGCCCGACCAGCAGAGGGGAGGGCACTCCTCTCTGGGGAGATGTTCCCTCCCCTGTATTTCTTCCTGTATCTCTCTGCCCTCCGTTTTTTCCCGCTCTTGGGGCTTATACACGCCCCCCCTCTTCTCCCAGCGCCATTTTCTCAGCGTTCCTACACTGGAAGGCGCTGGATGCTGCAGCTGCATACTGTTAGAAGGCTGACGCTTCACAGGGGAGCGGTGGAATCCGGAGGGCACACAGAGAGCACGGGCTGGTAAGCCACAACCTCTGGTTGTGGACTTTTATTACACTCTCAGGCTTTCTACAGGAGTGTATTCTGGCTGCAGAGCTTCCACCATCAGCAGCATGTCTGTCACTAGGAGCAAGGCTGCAAACATGTACGCTATATGCACTGCGTGTAAGCTCATTCTGCCAGAGCCAAGCACATACCCACATTGTGATGCCTGTGCTAACATGTTTGTGTCTCAGCCTGGAGCCGCCTCAGGGGTCCCTCTGGCTGCTCCGGCCCCGGTGGCTGAACCCCCGGCTTGGGTAGCTTCCTTTTCACAAGCTATTTCCCAGTCTTTTGCCGACTCCATGGGGCAGCTGTCCCGGACACTGCTGTCCATGCATCAGCCCCCTTCTCAGGGTGTCTCTGCGGCTCCGAGCTCTGCAGAGCCCTCAGAGCATGTCCTAGGACCCCGTCCCCCTAAACGGAGACGCAGGGAACCTTCTCCTTCCTCGTCCCACGGCTCTGATTCACAAGCCGAGGTGCAGGGCGAGGAGGATTCGTTTACTGTGGGCTCAGACGCTGCCTCTATGTACCCCATTGACTTGTCTGAGGGTGATGCGGATGTTAGTGACTTGATTGCGTCCATTAACTCCGTACTGAACCTCAACCCACAAGAGTCAGAGGAACAACCCTCTCTGATAGAGGTACACCAGTTTACCTCTCCTAAGAAACCTAGGAGTATGTTTTTTAACCACTCCAGCTTTCAGACCACTGTTAACAAGCCCAGGGCCTGTCCTGACAAACGTTTTCCGAAGCGTAGTTCAGATGACCGTTTTCCTTTTCCACCGGAGGTGGTTAAGGACTGGGCCCAGTCCCCAAAGGTAGACCCTCCGGTGTCCAGAATCTCAGCCCGCACAGTCGTAGCTGTGGCTGATGGCACTTCTCTTAAGGATCCCACTGACCGCCAGGTTGACCTTCTGGCCAAGTCTGTATATGAGGCGGCAGGAGCCTCGTTCTCCCCGTCTTTTGCGGCAGTGTGGGCTCTTAAGGCAGTCTCTGCCTCTCTGGCGGAGATTCATTCCCTCTCCAGGGACTCTGTTCCTGAGACGGATGCCTTAACTTCTCAAGCTTCGGCTTTTGCATCCTATGCCATGTCTGCCATCCTGGAGGCTTCTCACCGCACTGCGGTGGCCTCCGCTAACTCCCTCGCGATCCGCAGGATCTTGTGGCTTCGAGAGTGGAAAGCAGACGCTTCCTCTAAGAAGTACCTTGCGAGTCTCCCTTTTGCTGGGTCCCGGCTGTTTGGGGAACATCTGGATGATATAATTAAGGAAGCTACTGGCGGGAAGAGTACTTCCTTGCCACAAGCTAAAGCCAAGAAACCTGTCCAGGGCAGGAACCAATCGAGGTTTCGTTCCTTTCGTTCCTCTAACTGGTCGTCCTCTAAGCCCTCGGCCTCGTCCACTACCGCAGTCAAGGATCGTAAATCCAACTGGCGCACAAAGCCGCGTCCTCAAAAGACCGGAGGAGCCGCTGCCACTAAGGCAGCCTCCTCGTGACTATCTGGCCGCGCCAGCAACGTCCTTAGTCGGTGGCAGGCTCTCCCACTTTGGCGACGTGTGGTTGCAACACGTCTCCGATCAGTGGGTGCGGGATATCATCTCCCACGGCTACAGGATAGAATTTTCTTCCAGCCCGCCAAACAGATTTTTTCTGTCCACCCCCCCCTGCTCCAAAGCCGCCGCCTTCTCTCAGGCCGTGGCATCCCTGCAGGCCAACGGTGTAATTGTTCCGGTTCCCGCCCGGGAACGGTTCAGCGGTTTCTACTCAAACCTCTTTCTAGTCCCCAAAAAGGACGGTTCCTTCCGGCCCATCCTGGATCTCAAGCTTCTCAACAAGCATGTTCAGGTGCGGCACTTTCGCATGGAATCTCTGAGATCGGTCATTGCCTCAATGACCCAAGGAGATTTTCTGGCATCCATCGACATCAGAGATGCCTATCTGCATGTGCCTATTGCGGTTTCACACCAGCGTTGGCTACGCTTTGCGATCGGAGAGGAACATTTCCAATTCGTGGCTCTCCCCTTCGGCTTAGCCACGGCCCCTCGAGTATTCACCAAGGTCATGGCAGCAGTGGTTGCGGTCCTGCACCTCCAGGGGTTGGCAGTGATTCCTTACCTGGACGACCTTCTAGTCAAGGCCTCATCCAGTGCAGACTGCCAGCGGAGTGTCTCTCTCACTCTCGCCACGCTAGTTCAGTTCGGGTGGCTTGTCAACCTGCCCAAGTCCACTCTGACCCCGACCCAGGTGCTTTTGTACCTAGGGATGCAATTCGAGACTCTGCCGGCACTTGTCAAGTTGCCCTTAGTCAAACAGCAGTCCCTTCGTCTGGCGGTGCGCTCTCTGCTGAGGCACCGCCGTCATTCCATCAGACACCTCATGCAGGTGCTGGGTCAGATGGTGGCGTCCATGGAAGCGGTTCCCTTTGCTCAGTTCCATCTGCGTCCCCTGCAGCTGGACATTCTCCGCTGTTGGGACAAGCGGATCTCTTCCTTGCACAGGCAGGTGGCTCTGTCGTCACAGACCAGGAGCTCCCTTCAGTGGTGGCTTCGGCCCCTCTCTCTGTCTCAGGGACGCTCCTTCCTGACTCCGTCCTGGGTGATCCTCACCACGGATGCCAGCCTCTCCGGTTGGGGAGCAGTATTTCTCCATCACCGAGCACAGGGCACTTGGACTCCGTCCGAATCAGCCCTCTCGATCAATGTGCTGGAGATCAGAGCTGTGTTTCTAGCTCTCCTAGCCTTTCACCACCTGTTGGCGGGCAAGCACATTCGAGTTCAGTCGGACAACGCGACAGCGGTTGCCTACATCAATCACCAGGGCGGGACTCACAGCCGTCTGGCGATGTTGGAGGTTCAACGAATCCTCCAGTGGACGGAGGACTCCAAGTCCACCATGTCTGCAGTCCACATCCCAGGCGTGGAAAACTGGGAGGCCGATTACCTCAGCCGTCAAACCGTGGACAGCGGCGAGTGGGCCCTGCATCCGTCAGTGTTCAGATCAATCTGCCGCAAGTGGGGCACTCCGTAAGTGGACCTAATGGCATCCCGGCACAACAACAAGGTTCCGGTTTACGTGGCTCGCTCCCACGATCCTCAGGCCTTCGCAGCAGACGCACTGGTTCAAGATTGGTCTCAGTTCCGTCTGGCCTATGTGTTTCCCCCTCTAGCGCTCTTGCCCAGGGTTCTGCGCAAGATCAGAATGGAGGGCCGGCGAGTCATACTCATTGCTCCGGACTGGCCCAGGCGAGCCTGGTACCCAGACCTGCTCCGTCTGTCCGTAGAGGTGCCGTGGCATCTCCCGGACCGCCCAGACCTTCTCTCTCAAGGTCCGTTCTTCCGCCAGAATTCTGCGGCTCTCAGATTGACGGCGTGGCTCTTGAGTCCTGGATCCTGACGGCGTCAGGCATTCCCTCTGAGGTCATCTCCACCATGACTCAGGCTCGGAAGTCTTCCTCGGCCAAGATTTACCACAGGACTTGGAGGATTTTCCTGTCCTGGTGTCGCTCTTCCGACCATGCTCCTTGGCCGTTCTCCTTGCCGACCATCCTGTCTTTTCTACAGTCCGGTCTACAGCTAGGACTGTCCCTCAATTCCCTCAAGGGACAGGTGTCGGCTCTGTCGGTATTGTTCCAGCGGCGTATCGCCCGACTGGCTCAGGTGCGCACCTTCATGCAGGGCGCATCTCACATCATTCCTCCTTACCGGCGGCCCTTGGATCCCTGGGACCTTAATCTGGTCCTCACGGCCTTACAGAAACCCCCCTTTGAGCCTCTCAGGGAGGTTCCCTTGTTTCGACTTTCACAGAAAGTTGTTTTTCTAGTAGCCATAACTTCTCTCAGGAGAGTTTCTGATTTGGCTGCGCTCTCTTCGGAATCCCCCTTTTTGGTGTTTCACCAAGACAAGGTGGTTCTTCGTCCGTCTCCGGACTTTCTCCCTAAGGTGGTGTCTCCTTTCCACCTTAACCAGGACATTTCATTGCCTTCTCTTTGTCTGGCCCCTGTGCATCGCTTTGAAAAGGCGTTGCATACCTTGGATTTGGTGCGGGCGCTCCGAATCTATGTGTCACGCACCGCCGTTTTTAGGCGGTGCACCTCACTTTTTGTGCTAACCACTGGTCAGCGCAAAGGTCTCGCTGCTTCTAAACCGACCCTAGCTCGTTGGATCAGGTCGGCTATCACCGATGCCTACCAGTGTTCTCAGGTGCCTCTCCCGCCAGGGATTAAGGCGCACTCAACCAGAGCTGGCGGTGCCTCCTGGGCTTTCAGGCACCAGGCTACGGCTCAGCAGGTTTGTCAGGCTGCCACGTGGTCCAGTCTGCACACTTTTTCGAAGCACTACCAGGTGCATGCTCATGCTTCGGCAGATGCGAGCTTGGGCAGACGCATTCTTCAGGCGGCTGTCGCCCATTTGTGAAGTTAGGTTTTGCCTACTTCTCAGTTTGGTTTATTCCCACCCATGGACTGCTTTGGAACGTCCCATGGTTTGGGTCTCCCATAAGGAACGATAAAGAAAAAGAGAATTTTGTTTACTTACCGTAAATTCTTTTTCTTATAGTTCCGACATGGGAGACCCAGCACCCTCCCTGTTGCCTGTTGGCAGTTTTTTTGTTCCGTGTGTTTCACCGGCTGTTGTTAGTAGTCAGAGTTACGGTTATTCCGAGTTTTACTCTATCTCTACTTATGGGTGGATGTCCTCCTTCAGCTTTTGCACTGAACTGGGTAGATTGTCATCCAGGGGGTGTATATAGCCCGGAGGGAGGAGCTACACGTTTGAGTGTAGTACTTTGTGTGTCCTCCGGAGGCAGAAGCTATACACCCATGGTTTGGGTCTCCCATGTCGGAACTATAAGAAAAAGAATTTACGGTAAGTAAACAAAATTCTCTTTTTTATGGAGGGCCATTGCACTTTATGCAAGCAAGTGTGAAAATTTGTGTTGTGTCCATCATACTGTGCGGAGGGCTGTGTGGGGGTCATTATACTATTTGGAGGCTTTAAAAATAACCAAAATTGCCAAAACACAAGGGAACATATACAAGTATATCAATTTATCTCAACCATGGAAAAGTAGAAGGGAAGATAGCCCAGGCTACCTGCACAAAAACAATTGAAATAACCAAAATACAAAGCAAATAGCCAATTAAAATAACAAATTTTATTAGAGTTAATTAAAAGGTTTAAAAAAAGGTAAATAACAAGTGACTGAAGAATACCAGCAAGGAACAGAAGGAGGAAAAAATCAATGAAAGATGTGGCTGTACACAATATGTATAGCTCTACTCCATACCACCAGAGATTAATTAGAAGTATTTAGATATACAGCACAAGTGTGCATAAGAAAGCTCTGATGGAATTAGAGCAGGGCAAAACAATAAAGTACAAATCACAAAGAAATAAAGTACTGTTTAAAGGTGTAGGAAACCAAATCTATTAATAGATTACCCAGTGGCATCTCCTCCTGCTGGTGCTGGCGTCCGTCCCTACACGTGTTTCAGCATGAAAGCCTTCGTCAGGAGGGTTAGAAGGGGCCATTATACTGTATGAAGGCCCATTATAATGCATGGACACCTGCGTGGGGATCACACTGTGTTGGGGGTATTCATTCATTGCCGTGGTAGTTGTAGGGGGGTACTTTGAGGAGGAATTCACTGTGGGGATCATACAGTGTTTGTGAGGCAATTTTGTTGGCATCATACTTTATGGCTGCAATGAAAAGGGAACCAGGAGGCTTCAATAGGACTGCAATTACTTTGAAAGGGCTAAAAGGTTGTAAGATATGTTCCTATGTGACCAAGCCAAATATTATTATAATTAATAATAACAATAATAATAATAATAATAATAATAATAATAATAGTGTTTTTTTGGGGGGGGAGTGGCAATTAGAAATTCTGCTATGGGGCCCCATGATTTCTATGTACGCCCCTGCTTTGCACTGTCCCTCACAGGCAGTTTTTGACCACATATGGAGTACTGTAGTTAGGAGAATTTGTTCAACAAATTGGTGCTTTATCTCCTCTTCCCTAGTGAAAGGGATTAAAGCAACATTTTTGAGCTTTAAAAATGTACATTTTTCATTTTCACAGCTCAACGTTATACAATTCTGTGAAGCACCTGGGGTTTCCAGGTGCTCACCACACATCTAGGTAAACTCTGTAAAGTCTAGTTTCCAAAATGGGATCACTTGTGGGGGATGTCCACTATTTGGCCACATCAGTGGTTCTCCAAACGTGAAAAAGTCAAATGGCGCTCCTTCCCTTCCAAGCCCTGCCATGTGCTCAAACAGTAGATTTCCACCACACATGGGGTATTAATGTACTGAGGAGAGATTGCACAATAAATTGTACAGTGGAATTTCTCCTGCTACCCTTGTGAAAATGCAAAATTTGGGGCTAAAGTAACATTTTTGTGCGGAAAAAGTAATATTTTCATTTTTTCCTTCCACATTTTTTCGTTTAGTTAGTGAAGGACCTAAAGCATTAATAAATGTCTTTGACTCCCAGCCCCTTGCTTGACTTTAGGCAAGATACATTTGTCTTTGTCCTCGTCACATGGTTGCTACCAGACACGGTTGAAGCCGTCTAAACCAAATAGGGTTATCTTGGTCTCATTAGAATATGGCTTCAATAATCCATGTCCTTAGTTAGATGCATTAATCTAACCTATTTTCTAATATGCAGTATATCACAAGAGTGAACATATCCCTTATATTTTGTCACAAGTGACAAACAACCCCTGTGGTGTTCGGCTGTAGAAGGTCGCTGCGTTTGGCTGCACAAACTGCTCCTTGATATTCCTTTCCTTCTTCTGTGGAGTGAATGAAGTTCTATGTATTTTCTCTGTTAGGGTTAACTTTTTCCCTTTTAGGACCCTGCGGATATCTTTACCTTTCAGCTGCTAATTATTATGCTCTCCCTGTTTCTTTATGTACCCACATTACCCCTTGGATTGTTACTGGTGATAAAGTTTATTTCTATATGGTCCAGATTGTAAGCAGTCTGCTTGTAATCTCCTGGAAACATTTTGCTTTTTATTGCTGTCGCTCTCCCAAAGTCATCTTGCAGATAAGTTGTTCATTTGAACTGCCCTTTTTGTTTTCCCTATGTCTTATTTAGGACTTAGTGGGGTTGACTAGTGCTCATCCTGTCCGATCATTACCTAGGGCCCAGTTCAGGGTCAGCGAGGGTCTAGGTTCCGCACCTATTCGCCGAGCAGGATACCTATCTAGTGATGTCAGGGGAGCCAGGGGCCAGCACAAGGTTTTATAAGGAGTCACCCTCTCTCCTAAACAGCAGCGGCGGCATCCATTCCCTTTTCCCGCATCACCGCAGGTGGCGTCACATGAACATTAACTCTTATCTCCCCTGTAAATACTCCCCTTACAAAAGGGACCCAGGGCACGGAAGCGCACGGAAGTGGGCAACGGCCACCAAAGTGACATCCCTAACTGTGTATGCTGCCCGGGAGCGACTACCCCCTTCCCTGGGTGACAAATGCACAACATCTTTAAGAGAATTCAATGAGACTTACCTTTGCACTTGGCTCTGAAGAAAATATGGAGCAGGGCGTTTCTGTTGAAGAAAAACAATACAGAGTATTTAGGATTCAAGTTCAGAGCTCTTTAAAGCAATGATAAAGCCAACCTGTACATGGAACATGCCGCCCCATTCAGATGTGTATCCGGTATGAGTTCTATAACCGAGCTTTTCACAGATAGAAGCCGTAACCATTATATTTTATGGGGTGTTCATGTCTGCCCAAAACATGGGGACAAATTCATATATGATCCTAGTCAGGAATTAAACTTACCAAACAGAAGTCTTTGGATGTGTGAGGATAAAAATGGGACGGCACTCAGATGTCATGTTAATTTGTGTATTGCCCAATTGTCCTGTTTGTTTAACCCTTTAATGACAGAGCCAATTTTGAGCTTAATGATTAAGCCCCATTTATTCAAATGTTACCAGTGTCACTTTGTGGTAATAACTTTGGAACGCTCCTAAATATCCTGCTGATTCTGAGACTATTTTTTCATGACACATTATACTTTATGTTAGCTTAATTTTAGGTTGATATTTTTTTCTTTTATTTTCTGAAAATTTAGAAAAATAATTTTTTAAACTTTGACTGCTTTTCTCCCCAACCCCTTAAGGACCAGGCAATTTTTCTTTTTTTGCTCTTTTGTTTTGTTTCCTCCACACTTAAACTGAATTTTGGAAACGGAGGGTAGTTTTGCAAAGAGAATATTTTCAAAAATGTGTCATGCTAGGGATGGGTATGGGGAAATACCGAGCAAATGGCAAATAAGGAGGGCAGGAAAGGTGGGACCCATGTCTAGGAGAGAGGGTGACTCCTTATAAAACCTTGTGCTGGCCCCTGGCTCCCCTGACATCACTAGATAGGTATCCTGCTCGGCGAATAGGTGCGGAACCTAGACCCTCGCTGACCCTGAACTGGGCCCTAGGTAATGATCGGACAGGATGAGCACTAGTCAACCCCACTAAGTCCTAAATAAGACATAGGGAAAACAAAAAGGGCAGTTCAAATGAACAACTTATCTGCAAGATGACTTTGGGAGAGCGACAGCAATAAAAAGCAAAATGTTTCCAGGAGATTACAAGCAGACTGCTTACAATCTGGACCATATAGAAATAAACTTTATCACCAGTAACAATCCAAGGGGTAATGTGGGTACATAAAGAAACAGGGAGAGCATAATAATTAGCAGCTGAAAGGTAAAGATATCCGCAGGGTCCTAAAAGGGAAAAAGTTAACCCTAACAGAGAAAATACATAGAACTTCATTCACTCCACAGAAGAAGGAAAGGAATATCAAGGAGCAGTTTGTGCAGCCAAACGCAGCGACCTTCTACAGCCGAACACCACAGGGGTTGTTTGTCACTTGTGACAAAATATAAGGGATATGTTCACTCTTGTGATATACTGCATATTAGAAAATAGGTTAGATTAATGCATCTAACTAAGGACATGGATTATTGAAGCCATATTCTAATGAGACCAAGATAACCCTATTTGGTTTAGACGGCTTCAACCGTGTCTGGTAGCAACCATGTGACGAGGACAAAGACAAATGTATCTTGCCTAAAGTCAAGCAAGGGGCTGGGAGTCAAAGACATTTATTAATGCTTTAGGTCCTTCACTAACTAAACGAAAAAATGTGGAAGGAAAAAATGAAAATATTACTTTTTCCGCACAAAAATGTTACTTTAGCCCCAAATTTTGCATTTTCACAAGGGTAGCAGGAGAAATTCCACTGTACAATTTATTGTGCAATCTCTCCTCAGTACATTAATACCCCATGTGTGGTGGAAATCTACTGTTTGAGCACATGGCAGGGCTTGGAAGGGAAGGAGCGCCATTTGACTTTTTCACGTTTGGAGAACCACTGATGTGGCCAAATAGTGGACATCCCCCACAAGTGATCCCATTTTGGAAACTAGACTTTACAGAGTTTACCTAGATGTGTGGTGAGCACCTGGAAACCCCAGGTGCTTCACAGAATTGTATAACGTTGAGCTGTGAAAATGAAAAATGTACATTTTTAAAGCTCAAAAATGTTGCTTTAATCCCTTTCACTAGGGAAGAGGAGATAAAGCACCAATTTGTTGAACAAATTCTCCTAACTACAGTACTCCATATGTGGTCAAAAACTGCCTGTGAGGGACAGTGCAAAGCAGGGGCGTACATAGAAATCATGGGGCCCCATAGCAGAATTTCTAATTGCCACTCCCCCCCCAAAAAAACACTATTATTATTATTATTATTATTATTATTGTTATTATTAATTATAATAATATTTGGCTTGGTCACATAGGAACATATCTTACAACCTTTTAGCCCTTTCAAAGTAATTGCAGTCCTATTGAAGCCTCCTGGTTCCCTTTTCATTGCAGCCATAAAGTATGATGCCAACAAAATTGCCTCACAAACACTGTATGATCCCCACAGTGAATTCCTCCTCAAAGTACCCCCCTACAACTACCACGGCAATGAATGAATACCCCCAACACAGTGTGATCCCCACGCAGGTGTCCATGCATTATAATGGGCCTTCATACAGTATAATGGCCCCTTCTAACCCTCCTGACGAAGGCTTTCATGCTGAAACACGTGTAGGGACGGACGCCAGCACCAGCAGGAGGAGATGCCACTGGGTAATCTATTAATAGATTTGGTTTCCTACACCTTTAAACAGTACTTTATTTCTTTGTGATTTGTACTTTATTGTTTTGCCCTGCTCTAATTCCATCAGAGCTTTCTTATGCACACTTGTGCTGTATATCTAAATACTTCTAATTAATCTCTGGTGGTATGGAGTAGAGCTATACATATTGTGTACAGCCACATCTTTCATTGATTTTTTCCTCCTTCTGTTCCTTGCTGGTATTCTTCAGTCACTTGTTATTTACCTTTTTTTAAACCTTTTAATTAACTCTAATAAAATTTGTTATTTTAATTGGCTATTTGCTTTGTATTTTGGTTATTTCAATTGTTTTTGTGCAGGTAGCCTGGGCTATCTTCCCTTCTACTTTTCCATGGTTGAGATAAATTGATATACTTGTATATGTTCCCTTGTGTTTTGGCAATTTTGGTTATTTTTAAAGCCTCCAAATAGTATAATGACCCCCACACAGCCCTCCGCACAGTATGATGGACACAACACAAATTTTCACACTTGCTTGCATAAAGTGCAATGGCCCTCCATAAAAAAGAGAATTTTGTTTACTTACCGTAAATTCTTTTTCTTATAGTTCCGACATGGGAGACCCAAACCATGGGTGTATAGCTTCTGCCTCCGGAGGACACACAAAGTACTACACTCAAACGTGTAGCTCCTCCCTCCGGGCTATATACACCCCCTGGATGACAATCTACCCAGTTCAGTGCAAAAGCTGAAGGAGGACATCCACCCATAAGTAGAGATAGAGTAAAACTCGGAATAACCGTAACTCTGACTACTAACAACAGCCGGTGAAACACACGGAACAAAAAAACTGCCAACAGGCAACAGGGAGGGTGCTGGGTCTCCCATGTCGGAACTATAAGAAAAAGAATTTACGGTAAGTAAACAAAATTCTCTTTTTCTTTATCGTTCCTTATGGGAGACCCAAACCATGGGACGTTCCAAAGCAGTCCATGGGTGGGAATAAACCAAACTGAGAAGTAGGCAAAACCTAACTTCACAAATGGGCGACAGCCGCCTGAAGAATGCGTCTGCCCAAGCTCGCATCTGCCGAAGCATGAGCATGCACCTGGTAGTGCTTCGAAAAAGTGTGCAGACTGGACCACGTGGCAGCCTGACAAACCTGCTGAGCCGTAGCCTGGTGCCTGAAAGCCCAGGAGGCACCGCCAGCTCTGGTCGAGTGCGCCTTAATCCCTGGCGGGAGAGGCACCTGAGAACACTGGTAGGCATCGGTGATAGCCGACCTGATCCAACGAGCTAGGGTCGGTTTAGAAGCAGCGAGACCTTTGCGCTGACCAGTGGTTAGCACAAAAAGTGAGGTGCACCGCCTAAAAACGGCGGTGCGTGACACATAGATTCGGAGCGCCCGCACCAAATCCAAGGTATGCAACGCCTTTTCAAAGCGATGCACAGGGGCCAGACAAAGAGAAGGCAATGAAATGTCCTGGTTAAGGTGGAAAGGAGACACCACCTTAGGGAGAAAGTCCGGAGACGGACGAAGAACCACCTTGTCTTGGTGAAACACCAAAAAGGGGGATTCCGAAGAGAGCGCAGCCAAATCAGAAACTCTCCTGAGAGAAGTTATGGCTACTAGAAAAACAACTTTCTGTGAAAGTCGAAACAAGGGAACCTCCCTGAGAGGCTCAAAGGGGGGTTTCTGTAAGGCCGTGAGGACCAGATTAAGGTCCCAGGGATCCAAGGGCCGCCGGTAAGGAGGAATGATGTGAGATGCGCCCTGCATGAAGGTGCGCACCTGAGCCAGTCGGGCGATACGCCGCTGGAACAATACCGACAGAGCCGACACCTGTCCCTTGAGGGAATTGAGGGACAGTCCTAGCTGTAGACCGGACTGTAGAAAAGACAGGATGGTCGGCAAGGAGAACGGCCAAGGAGCATGGTCGGAAGAGCGACACCAGGACAGGAAAATCCTCCAAGTCCTGTGGTAAATCTTGGCCGAGGAAGACTTCCGAGCCTGAGTCATGGTGGAGATGACCTCAGAGGGAATGCCTGACGCCGTCAGGATCCAGGACTCAAGAGCCACGCCGTCAATCTGAGAGCCGCAGAATTCTGGCGGAAGAACGGACCTTGAGAGAGAAGGTCTGGGCGGTCCGGGAGATGCCACGGCACCTCTACGGACAGACGGAGCAGGTCTGGGTACCAGGCTCGCCTGGGCCAGTCCGGAGCAATGAGTATGACTCGCCGGCCCTCCATTCTGATCTTGCGCAGAACCCTGGGCAAGAGCGCTAGAGGGGGAAACACATAGGCCAGACGGAACTGAGACCAATCTTGAACCAGTGCGTCTGCTGCGAAGGCCTGAGGATCGTGGGAGCGAGCCACGTAAACCGGAACCTTGTTGTTGTGCCGGGATGCCATTAGGTCCACTTACGGAGTGCCCCACTTGCGGCAGATTGATCTGAACACTGACGGATGCAGGGCCCACTCGCCGCTGTCCACGGTTTGACGGCTGAGGTAATCGGCCTCCCAGTTTTCCACGCCTGGGATGTGGACTGCAGACATGGTGGACTTGGAGTCCTCCGTCCACTGGAGGATTCGTTGAACCTCCAACATCGCCAGACGGCTGTGAGTCCCGCCCTGGTGATTGATGTAGGCAACCGCTGTCGCGTTGTCCGACTGAACTCGAATGTGCTTGCCCGCCAACAGGTGGTGAAAGGCTAGGAGAGCTAGAAACACAGCTCTGATCTCCAGCACATTGATCGAGAGGGCTGATTCGGACGGAGTCCAAGTGCCCTGTGCTCGGTGATGGAGAAATACTGCTCCCCAACCGGAGAGGCTGGCATCCGTGGTGAGGATCACCCAGGACGGAGTCAGGAAGGAGCGTCCCTGAGACAGAGAGAGGGGCCGAAGCCACCACTGAAGGGAGCTCCTGGTCTGTGACGACAGAGCCACCTGCCTGTGCAAGGAAGAGATCCGCTTGTCCCAACAGCGGAGAATGTCCAGCTGCAGGGGACGCAGATGGAACTGAGCAAAGGGAACCGCTTCCATGGACGCCACCATCTGACCCAGCACCTGCATGAGGTGTCTGATGGAATGACGGCGGTGCCTCAGCAGAGAGCGCACCGCCAGACGAAGGGACTGCTGTTTGACTAAGGGCAACTTGACAAGTGCCGGCAGAGTCTCGAATTGCATCCCTAGGTACAAAAGCACCTGGGTCGGGGTCAGAGTGGACTTGGGCAGGTTGACAAGCCACCCGAACTGAACTAGCGTGGCGAGAGTGAGAGAGACACTCCGCTGGCAGTCTGCACTGGATGAGGCCTTGACTAGAAGGTCGTCCAGGTAAGGAATCACTGCCAACCCCTGGAGGTGCAGGACCGCAACCACTGCTGCCATGACCTTGGTGAATACTCGAGGGGCCGTGGCTAAGCCGAAGGGGAGAGCCACGAATTGGAAATGTTCCTCTCCGATCGCAAAGCGTAGCCAACGCTGGTGTGAAACCGCAATAGGCACATGCAGATAGGCATCTCTGATGTCGATGGATGCCAGAAAATCTCCTTGGGTCATTGAGGCAATGACCGATCTCAGAGATTCCATGCGAAAGTGCCGCACCTGAACATGCTTGTTGAGAAGCTTGAGATCCAGGATGGGCCGGAAGGAACCGTCCTTTTTGGGGACTAGAAAGAGGTTTGAGTAGAAACCGCTGAACCGTTCCCGGGCGGGAACCGGAACAATTACACCGTTGGCCTGCAGGGATGCCACGGCCTGAGAGAAGGCGGCGGCTTTGGAGCAGGGGGGGGTGGACAGAAAAAATCTGTTTGGCGGGCTGGAAGAAAATTCTATCCTGTAGCCGTGGGAGATGATATCCCGCACCCACTGATCGGAGACGTGTTGCAACCACACGTCGCCAAAGTGGGAGAGCCTGCCACCGACTAAGGACGTTGCTGGCGCGGCCAGATAGTCACGAGGAGGCTGCCTTAGTGGCAGCGGCTCCTCCGGTCTTTTGAGGACGCGGCTTTGCGCGCCAGTTGGATTTACGATCCTTGACTGCGGTAGTGGACGAGGCCGAGGGCTTAGAGGACGACCAGTTAGAGGAACGAAAGGAACGAAACCTCGATTGGTTCCTGCCCTGGACAGGTTTCTTGGCTTTAGCTTGTGGCAAGGAAGTACTCTTCCCGCCAGTAGCTTCCTTAATTATATCATCCAGATGTTCCCCAAACAGCCGGGACCCAGCAAAAGGGAGACTCGCAAGGTACTTCTTAGAGGAAGCGTCTGCTTTCCACTCTCGAAGCCACAAGATCCTGCGGATCGCGAGGGAGTTAGCGGAGGCCACCGCAGTGCGGTGAGAAGCCTCCAGGATGGCAGACATGGCATAGGATGCAAAAGCCGAAGCTTGAGAAGTTAAGGCATCCGTCTCAGGAACAGAGTCCCTGGAGAGGGAATGAATCTCCGCCAGAGAGGCAGAGACTGCCTTAAGAGCCCACACTGCCGCAAAAGACGGGGAGAACGAGGCTCCTGCCGCCTCATATACAGACTTGGCCAGAAGGTCAACCTGGCGGTCAGTGGGATCCTTAAGAGAAGTGCCATCAGCCACAGCTACGACTGTGCGGGCTGAGATTCTGGACACCGGAGGGTCTACCTTTGGGGACTGGGCCCAGTCCTTAACCACCTCCGGTGGAAAAGGAAAACGGTCATCTGAACTACGCTTCGGAAAACGTTTGTCAGGACAGGCCCTGGGCTTGTTAACAGTGGTCTGAAAGCTGGAGTGGTTAAAAAACATACTCCTAGGTTTCTTAGGAGAGGTAAACTGGTGTACCTCTATCAGAGAGGGTTGTTCCTCTGACTCTTGTGGGTTGAGGTTCAGTACGGAGTTAATGGACGCAATCAAGTCACTAACATCCGCATCACCCTCAGACAAGTCAATGGGGTACATAGAGGCAGCGTCTGAGCCCACAGTAAACGAATCCTCCTCGCCCTGCACCTCGGCTTGTGAATCAGAGCCGTGGGACGAGGAAGGAGAAGGTTCCCTGCGTCTCCGTTTAGGGGGACGGGGTCCTAGGACATGCTCTGAGGGCTCTGCAGAGCTCGGAGCCGCAGAGACACCCTGAGAAGGGGGCTGATGCATGGACAGCAGTGTCCGGGACAGCTGCCCCATGGAGTCGGCAAAAGACTGGGAAATAGCTTGTGAAAAGGAAGCTACCCAAGCCGGGGGTTCAGCCACCGGGGCCGGAGCAGCCAGAGGGACCCCTGAGGCGGCTCCAGGCTGAGACACAAACATGTTAGCACAGGCATCACAATGTGGGTATGTGCTTGGCTCTGGCAGAATGAGCTTACACGCAGTGCATATAGCGTACATGTTTGCAGCCTTGCTCCTAGTGACAGACATGCTGCTGATGGTGGAAGCTCTGCAGCCAGAATACACTCCTGTAGAAAGCCTGAGAGTGTAATAAAAGTCCACAACCAGAGGTTGTGGCTTACCAGCCCGTGCTCTCTGTGTGCCCTCCGGATTCCACCGCTCCCCTGTGAAGCGTCAGCCTTCTAACAGTATGCAGCTGCAGCATCCAGCGCCTTCCAGTGTAGGAACGCTGAGAAAATGGCGCTGGGAGAAGAGGGGGGGCGTGTATAAGCCCCAAGAGCGGGAAAAAACGGAGGGCAGAGAGATACAGGAAGAAATACAGGGGAGGGAACATCTCCCCAGAGAGGAGTGCCCTCCCCTCTGCTGGTCGGGCGGTGGGCGGCGCTGTATGCAAAACATGCAGAGAAGCCGAAAACGAAACTAGGCCCAAACAGAAGCCGGGGCCTAGATTTTAAAAAGCGGCCGACGAGCAGGCACCTTCGGCGCGGTTCTCAGGGGAAACCCCCAGAACCGTCCGGAATTAACAGTAACGCTAAAGCACATACTGTCCCCCAAATAAAAGAACCCGGGACCCCTGAAAAAACGTCTCAATACTTAGCTCTTGAGACGCAGGGCCATGTCCCTGAATGGGGGTAACGCTCCTTCCAGCAGGGACCAGACAGGGCTGCGGATGGAGACCGGCCTTCTGCGAGCAGAGAGGACCGTGGAGGCTCCCACTTCAAACAGAGCCTCGACAGAGGGTGTGAAGGAGCGCGGCATGTGAAGGCTCCAGCCTTATAAAGTCAACCTTAACAGCACCCGACAGAGTGGGGTGTGAAGGGACATGCCGGGAGTCCAGACTGGACCCGCTTTTCTTCCAAATCTTTAAAAATAAAAATAAAAAAATATCAGAGAATGCAAGTGTGTGATCCTCCTGAAACACAAAGCATTGAACTGGGTAGATTGTCATCCAGGGGGTGTATATAGCCCGGAGGGAGGAGCTACACGTTTGAGTGTAGTACTTTGTGTGTCCTCCGGAGGCAGAAGCTATACACCCATGGTTTGGGTCTCCCATAAGGAACGATAAAGAAATACAAAGGCTCCCTCATAGCTACCCAAATACTATAATGGCCCCCACATAGCCTTCCATATAGTATAATGGGTCTCACGTAACCCTTTATATATTAGAATGCACCCCATAGTCCTCCATGTATTATAATACACTCCCCATAGACCTCCATATATTATAATGCACCTCCCATAGTCCCCCTATGTATTTTAATTCATCCCATAGTCCTTCTTGTATAATTCACCCCATAATCCTCAATATATTATAATTCACCCCACAGTCCTCCATGTATTATAATCACCCCATAGTCCTCTATATATTATGCTGCACCCCATAGTCCTTCATGTATTATTGTATAATGCACTCCCCATAGTCCTCCAGATATTATAATGTAGCCAACAAAGAGGATTTTAAACAGTGATTTCAGATACATAATATATCACTAGATAGTGTACATTATTAAATCAATCTAGTAATATCAAGGACTATATATGGGCAAAAATCGCATAACCACATTTAGAAAGAAAGAAAGAGAAAAAGCGATCAGGGAGCCCAATTATACAAAGAACAATCAATTTCATCAAAAATAGATTTTTATTGAGAATAAATATTGAATATTAATTATCTATCAAATACACAAGTGCTTGTTTGGACAACTCTATATGCATCAACAATATACATGTAATGGAACCGTATCATGAAAAATATATAAATATATATTCTAGAATGGATAAAATTATCATACATAAGTCAAAGATATATAATCCTTGAAGCTATAGAATATAAATTGAAACAAATATATATAGTAACAGAAATATCTGTAGATCAACAGGGATCACTTTTGCTGCACCAAGGTGTACTGAAACTCTAGTGCTTCAAGTAATATCAAACCCAGAATCGCTGGACATAGGAATGTAGCAGATATCGTTACAGACCACCAGGGGTCACTCTTGCTACACCACAGTCATATCTACCCTACTATTCACAATTACCCAATATTGGTTAAGTCAGTTAGGGATATGCCCATATAAACCCATAATGGTGAATTACCAATCAGAATTGTAAATACAGGATTGTTACTACATACATATATATACCTAAATGAACGGTTACCGTTGGAAGCGTGTGACACCCAACACGTGTTTCGGTTTCTTCGTCAGGGGGCATGCCTGATCGACCGGAAAGGAGGTTTAAATACAGCCCACCTCCAATCACCGCACATCACCATTAGTGACGCATGCGCTGTCATGGCAACTCACCGACGCGAGGTCGGCCGCCGCGTCACAGATCATCTGACCCAGGGCAACACGTGACCCGAGTACAGAGGAGCCGTGGAGACACAGCGAGCCGAACAAGCGCCGATAACCTATGACAGCCGCGCGTTCAGGTGTGGGGCAAAATTAGAATTTATATCATGAATGCAAATTTAGGATTTAAATAGAGAGATTTTTGACCACATAATAAGTGTACTATTCATTACAGAATCTAAATATATGTGAAAGATAGTGAATGAATAAATCAATCCATGATTATACTTCTATTCCCTGGAAATTGCAAACACAATATTTGTCAAGAGATACAAGTAAATCTATGTAGCCAGACAGCAATAAATAAAGTATAAATCATTATGCCTATGTTAACGTTCAAATACCCCTATACAGGATACATATCATAAATATTAGGTTAGAACGGACAGAACATGTGTAAATGATGTTATTATAAATATTAAAACTTGTATATATTACATAAGAGGGTACATCTCCCACAATACATAGTATTGGGGATAATCAAGTAGTCCCCCATCACACATATTGACAGACCCAGTTCTGCTTAGCATTCTCTAAGTATCCAAATGAACTTGTTGCTTGATCACATCTTACAATGATACCAATGTGTACAATGGTCCTATGTGTCTTGCTTTTGGGTATTATATCATTATCCAACGAACGAATTCCCTCTTCTTTATTTATTGCTGTCTGGCTACATAGATTTACTTGTATCTCTTGACAAATAATGTGTTTGCAAAAATCTCTCTATTTAAATCCTAAATTTGCATTCATGATATAAATTCTAATTTTGCCCCACACCTGAACGCGCGGCTGTCATAGGTTATCGGCGCTTGTTCAGCTCGCTGTGTCTCCACGGCTCCTCTGTACTTGAGTCACATGTTTCCCTGGGTCAGATGATCTGTGACGCGGCGGACGACCTCGCGTCGATGAGTTGCAATGATGGTGCGCGCGCCACTAATGGTAATGTGCGGTGATTGGAGGTGGGCTGTATTTAAACCTCTCCGGTCGATTGGGCACGCCCCCTGACGAAGAAACCGAAACACGTGTCGGGTGTCACACTTTTCTAACAGTAACCGTTTATTTGGGTATATGTATGTAGTAACAATCCTGTATTTACAATTCTGATTGGTAATTCACCATTATGGGTTTATATGGGCATATCCCTAACTGACTTAATAACCAATATTGGGTAATTGTGAATAGTAGGGTAGATATGACTGTGGTGTAGCAAGAGTGACCCCTGGTGGTCTGTAACGATATCTGCTACATTCCTATGTCCAGCGATTCTGGGTTTGATATTACTTGAAGCACTAGAGTTGCAGTACACCTTGGTGCAGCAAAAGTGATCCCTGTTGATCTACAGATATTTCTGTTACTATATATATTTGTTTCAATTTATATTCTATAGCTTCAAGGATTATATATCTTTGACTTATGTATGATAATTTTATCCATTCTAGAATATATATTTTTCATGATACGGTTCCGTTACATGTATATTGTTGATGCATATAGAGTTGTCAAACAAGCACTTGTGTATTTGATAGATAATTAATATTCAATATTTATTCTCAATAAAAATCTATTTTTGATGAAATTGATTGTTCTTTGTATAATTGGGCTCCCTGATCGCTTTTTCTCTTTCTTTCTATAATGCAGCGAAATAGCCCAGCATGTATTATAATGCAGCCCCCAGTCTTCCATGTTTTATAATGCACCCCCATAGTCCATGTATAAGGTAGCCCCCATAGTCCTCCATATATTATAATGCAGCCCCCATAGTCCGCCATATACTTTAATCCCACCCTATAACCCTCCATGTATTGCTGTATAATGTGTCGCGGGCAAGAGACAGATCACAACCGGCGGGCCGCACTCGGATCCGGGTGGTGGCTGTGGCTCGAGTGGCAGCCGGATCCGGGGCTCGCGCAGCCGTCTGTCACTCACGATTGAAAAGGGAATATTTACAGGGGAGTTGTCTGTGACGCCACCCGTGGGTTGCGGTGAAGGTTGGTGATACCGCCGCTGCCTTGTATGTGAGTGCCCGGGACTGATGGAGCGGGGCAGCAAGGTGGAATCCCCTCCACGGGTAGGGGAGGTGTAGTCCCGGGGCCCAGAGTATTGTGAGGGTTTTCAGGGAGCAGGAAACTCACAGTTCGGTTGTCGTGGTGCTGCATGAGCTGCTGATGATTTGGACAGTCAGTAACCACACACAGTCTGTATTGTAAACCAAATTGCCAATGGCCGGTCACCTTTGGTGGGTGTCTTCGGGTCCCACACCCAGATATACAACCAGGGGCCCTTCCTTCCAAACTCTCTGTCTGTCTCTTTCTTGCCTGGACTAGTCCGCTTGAGCGGCCTCCGGACCGGATCCCCTTTCTCGGCACCGGCGGGCTACAACCCTGTCCCGGTCGGCCTCAGGTTCCCTGCGACTGGATCTCCGTCGCCTGTGGCCCTCACTGCCACCTAGTCCGGTAGTCCAGGGCTCCAACCCCAACTACCACCTTCTCCAGGGAGCTGCAACTCCTTCCTGTCAGCTCTTCACTGATTACAGCACAAACTGAAACTTAACTCCTCTCTGCACTTCCTAAGCTCCTCTCGCCCCCTCCCATTTTCCTGGGGAGGGGGTGAGTAGGGTCTGATTGGCTGGTGTACTGTATATCTGTGTGGGGACTGTGTTGGTGTCAAGGTGGATTAACTCTTTTGTGACTACCTGGTTTTGCCAGGGCGTCACATAATGCACGCCCCATAGTCCTCCATATATTATTATACACCCCCATAATCCTTCATGTATTATAATTCCCACATAGTCCTCTATGCATTACTGTATAATACACTCCCCATAGTCCTTTATATATTATAATGCAGCCCCCATAGTCGTTCATATTGTATTACACAGCCACCTTACCTTTCAATGCACCCCACAGTCCATGAATAAGGTATCCACCATAGTCCTTCATATTGTATTATGAAGCCCACATAATGTTTAATGCACCCCCATAGACCTCTGGTAATCGTGCACTCACTGATTAAAGAAAAAAATAAACAAGTACTCACCTCTCCTCATTCCCCACTGCTCCGATCAGAGTCCTGCGCTCTGCATGTCTCAGCACAGCGGCGCGCAGTAGTGATATTACCGCGCTCTGCTGAACTGAGATGTTGATCATAGGCACAGGGAGAAAATGATGAAGGAGGGAAAGGACCGCTCCACTCCCTCTCTCATCATGGTTTTGTGCGATAATGGGCAATGACCCCCACAAGCGAGGGGGGCCCGATGCTGCCTCTAGCACCAGCTCCCCTGACTCATAGGCCCCATATAGGCCGCATGGTCTGCCTACATTGGCGGTACACCACTGGTGCAAAGTGAAGAAAAAAAGGAGCGCCATATTTCAGTTCAGATTTAGTTTGAGTGTTTTGCAGGTGCCATGTCACATTGGCAGAGCCCTATACGCCTTTTCACTGGGAGTCAAGTTAGAGCCCATCTTCCGCAGCATGAGTAAGACCCGCACCTTCTGCTGAACATACATCTCGTCCGGACTCTTCCCGGGGGCCCTCTCACGGATCATACCCCCTGTCCTGCACCCTCTTTAATGAAGGGGCTTCCAGGTGCAGTCAGTAGGATGGTATGGAGGGGACGCCTTTTCGGAGCGGCTCTTCCATCCAGCCAGCGCCTGGCTCCTCCTCCTCGGCCACTCGGTGCGCGGCTCCGGCCTGTACGCGGCAGTGTCTGGCGGCTTCTCTCCTCCACAGCCTGGGAGTCACCAGCAGCGACAATCTCCATACTTTTTATATTTGGGGTCTGTTAACCATTTATTGTGGAAGATTCTAAGGTATATTGAATTTTTGCTATATATTTGCATAGGTAGTATTCATTAATATTTAGCATTCAGGTTTTTTCAATTTATTTGGTTAAAATTGGTGTGAATTGTATTTGATCATTTATGAAATATTTAGGAGGACTTTGACTTATTATAGGCAGGTCATATATGGAAGCTGAGCTGCATGTTACTTTACGCTGAGGAAAAAAGCACAGTGAGCATGGGACTGCTATAATTTCCATCCACTGTGTTTGTAGTGCACAGTGCAGCATTTTGGATGCACCGAATATACGATGCCTCCAAAACGCAGCTATTCCTGATCATGGGCACGTACATTTACATGTAATCCCTGGTGTAAGCGCTCAGCGTAGAGATCAGGATAAACATGAGCTGCGCCTTTGAGAGGAAGAATGAACAAACCAATAGCAGTTGAAATTGGTTTTATTTATTTTATTCCTCTGCTCAGAAGGATTACAGCGATCTCAAATTTATATACCGTATTTTTCGTTTTATAAGACGCACCAGAATATAAGGCGCACCCCAAATTTGGAGAAAAAAAAAGGTGAAAAAAAAATTGGGGTCCATTATATAATCTGGTGGTGTCTTACCAGGGAGAGGGGGCAGCAGCGGAGCGGGAGTCACAGAAGGCAGGGGCGGTACTGGAGTACTGTGATGCTGACAATGGTACAGAGGGAGGCCCAGAAACTCACTGCGGTCTCTGCTCTGTGCGGGGCCGGTGATACCGCTCTGCTCTGTGCAGGGGGGCATTCTGAAGATGTCGGCAGTCCACGGTGAGGGCTTCAAATAATGGCAGCGAGAGTCGGCGCATGCGCAGATGACAGCTTGAGCTGAGAGCTCCATCTGCGCAGGCGCTGACTCTAGGTGCAATTATTTGAATCCCTGACCACGAACATCTACAGAATGACCGCCTGCTGCACAGAGCACCCGCGCGCCGAGCAGACCAGAGCAGCCGCGCGCCGAGCAGACCAGAGCATCCGCTCTCCGAGCCGAGCAGACCAGAGCAGCCGCGCACCGAGCCGAGCAGACCAGAGCAGCCACGCACCGTGCAGAACAGAGCAGCTGTGTACAGAGCAGAGCAGCCGCGCGCCGAGCAGACCAGAGCAGCCACGCGCCGAGCAGACCAGAGCAGCCGCGCGCCGAGCCTAGCAGACCAGAGCAGCCGCATGCCGAGCAGAACAGAGCAGCCACGCGCCGAGCCGAACAGAGTGGCGCCGCCTGATGCACACAACAGAGCCGTACTGACCAGGACCGGCAGCTACATTCGGATTTTAAGATGCACCCCTCATTTTCCTCCCAAATTTTTGAGAGGAAAAGTGCGTCTTATAATCCGAAAAATACAGTAGTTATTTTAGGTTTGGCTACTATCACATTACTGAATTGTGAAAATTATAGTTTTTTAGTTTTCTGCCAAGAGTCATGTGAAGGCTTGTTTTTTGCGAGAGGAGTTGGAATTTTTATTGCTACCATTTTGGGCTACATAATATTTTTTGATCGCTTTCTATGCCACTTTTTGTGAGGCAGAATCAAGAAGAAACAGCAATAAAGGAATTGGGTTTTTTTACGCTGTTCACAGTGCAGTTAAAGCGATAAGACAACTTTATTTTTCGAGTGAGTGCAATTACAGTGATACCACATTTATATAGTTTTTTTTTTGTTATGTTTTGTCGCTTTAACACCATAAAAATAAAAACTATTTGATAGAAAAAGAAAAACAGTTTTTGCATTGCTGTATT